>NW_006408661.1:3874989-3903964 GCF_000296735.1 Chrysochloris asiatica
ACTCCTGTAAAGATTTACACCCTCGGAAACCCTGTACAGGGTCGCTATGGGTCGGAACCGACTCGACGGCACTTAACAACAACAACAACATTAACTCATATGTTGGTGATTTTCCATATAAATGATTCCTGATGACATTAATAAGGGTAGGAAAATAGACTTCTCTTCTTCCCTGAAAACCTTAGAAATAGCAGCCGAATATATATAGTGCGTGAAGAGGAGCCTCTCAGGTTGGAAGTCACTCAAAATATGATTGGGGAACCACTGCTTGACCATGATGAACAAATGGAGTAAACTTTCAGGGCCTTCATTTGCTGGTAGGGTACAGTTCAAAATGAGGAGAAACAGCTGCAAACATTCATTAATAATCAGGATATGGACTGCATAAAGTATGAATCTGGAAAAATGGAAGTTGTCAAAATGCAATGGAACACATAAATATCGATATCCTAGTTATTGTTGTTGTGGTTGTTAAGTGCCATTGAGTTAGTTTTGACCCTTCGCGACCCTGTATAGGGTTTCCAAGGAACAGCTAATGAGCTTGAGCCACCCACCTATAGTTCAAACTGACTTTGCAGTCCAGTGCATTAAACCACAGTGCCACACCATGACTGGTATAGGCCATTTTGAATCAGATGATCATATGCTTTACTACGCCTGGAACTATGAATTGAAGAGAAATGGTATAACATTCATCGTCTTTTTGACATGTTCATTTTAAACATTTCAAGATGATGTAACCTTGCTTTCTGGAAGTGAAGAGGACTTAAAATACTTGCTGATGAGGATCAAAGTCTACAGATATCGATTTGAGGACTAAGATGCTCCTAACCAAAGCCATAGTATTTTCAGTAGCTTCATGTGCATGTGAAAGTTGGACAGTGAATGAGGAGGACAATAGAAAAACGGATGCATTTGTGAAGAATATCGAAAGTACCATGGACTACCAGAACAATAAACAAATTTGTTTTGGAAGACATATAGCCAGAATACTCCGTAGAAGCCAGGATGGTCAGACTTCGTCTCTCATACTTCAGATATGTTATCAGGTGGAACCAGTCGCTGGAGCAGGACAGTATACTTATTAAAGTGAAGGAAGGGCCAGCGAAAAAGAAGACACCCAGTGAGATGGCAGCAGCAAATGGGCTCAAGCGTAACGATTGTGAGGTTGGTGTAGGACCGGGCAGTGTTTAGTTCTGTTGTGCATAAAGTCGCTACGAGTCGGAATCAAAATGGCATCTAAGAACTACAACTAATTTTCCTAACACCTAAACTTAGGCCGCATTTACTCTACCATTTCTTTAGCAACATTACCATAACAAAAAATTGTTTTCTGAGGAGTCTCAAGCAAAATTTATAACTGACTCCACCACACATTAGTGGATGCCAATAAAGAGTCAGAGGCTATCCTAGAGATGGACATAGTTTTTGTCCGAGAACTATCAATCTGCCAGACAGATGAAACACAACTGGACATGAACACCCACCAAAAAGCCTTTATAACAGCCATTGTCTTCATAAACATGGTGAAACCAGGTTTACAAAAAGACATTAGACAGCTGGAGACTACTTGGCTTAACACAGGAAGAACATTAAAAAAATATCACTCTAAAACAGTTTTACAGCTCCTTGTCCTTAGTCCTTTAATATATCACTCGATAGAGTGCGTGAGGAAAGTGAGTGGATGTTTCATACAAGATTCATGCTTTGAAATTTTGTGAAGATGTTGCCAAACTTGAGTCTTTTCTCAAAAAAACAGTATATAAGTACTACTGTTGTGAAGTACCATTGAGTTGGTCCCTCCTTATAGCGACCTTGTATAAAGTTTCAAAGGATTAATTGGTAGGTTTGAACCACTGACCTTGTGGTTAGAAGTCCAGTGCTTATCCTACAGTGCCACACCACAATTCCATGTATGTAAATGCACATACAAATTCACATGAATTTACTAATAAAACTAGTACTATTCGCAGCCATTTTTAAGTTTGATAGTAGAGCGAGGCAGTCTCCAAAGGATAAGTTGAAGAAAGGGATTCTGTCCTGTGAGGAGTCCTATGAGTAGAAAGGAAAAGATAGATAATGTCTGCTTGTTGTTGTTAAGTGCTGTCAAGTTGATTTCTACCCATGGTGACCCTGGATAGGGTTTCCAAGGAGCAACGAGTGAGCTTGAACCACCAACCTTGCAGCTCAAACAGCTTTGCAGTCTGGCGCATTAAACCACAGCACCACATCAATGTCTACTTATCAATTTAAAAGTAACTGAACCTGGAAGAAACAGGCATGGTTAGAGGTAAGGAATATGGAAACCGGTTACCACTGAGTTGACTGACTCATGGCCACTCCATGTGTGTCAGAATAGAACTGTGTTCCACAGGGTTTTCAGTGAATGAAGTTTTGCAAGTAGAGTACCCGGCCTCTCTTCTGAGGTTCTTCTAGGTAGGCCCACACCACCAAAATTTTACTTAACAGCCTAACTTTTGATAACTGTTTATTCCACTCAGGGACACCAACGCACACTATGAGGTGTTATTGTTGTTTTCCTAAAGCCTTTTGTAACTTCTGTTGTTAAGTTTCATTGACTCGGTTCCAACTTATGTTGTTGTTATTAAGTGTCGTTGAGTTGATTCCATCCCATAGCAATCCTGTATAGGGTTTCCGAGGAGCAGTTGGTGAGTTTGAGCTGCCGACCTTGCAGTTCAAACAACTTTTCAGTCTGGCGCATTAACCCACAGCGCCACACTAGGACTCCCGACTTATAGCGACACTGTATTTCTGAGTAGTAACTTATGTGAACCGCCAGCCTTGCATTTCAAATGGACTTTGCGGTCCAGTGCTTATCCTATAGTGCCATGCCAGGACTCTATTTTTTAGCTACAGTTAATTTATTTCTGATTTTGAACTTTAAAGGAAAGGTATCCTTCAAAGTTCATTACAATTATGGAAAAATTATACTATCTCTCAATTCCACTTTTTTTTCAAACTATTTTAATATCCAAAAGTTGAAACTGGATCTTATTAATATTTGTGGTAGTCATTAGAAGCATAGTTGCTATATAAAATACAGGATGCCCAGTTAATTTCAATGTCAGCTAAACCATGAACGATATGTTAGTATAACTCTGTCTCTAGTTTTACATGGAATAAAGTTAAACATACAAAAAAGTGATTCATGATCTATCTGAAATTCAAATTTACCTGGGCATCCTCTACATTTATATGCTAAATTTGGCAACTCTATTTTAGAGGTTGGAGTCCTGATGTGGTGCTGTGGATTCATGCGCTGGGCTGCAAAGTCAATTTGAACCACAGGGTCATAGTTCAAGCTCACCAGCCACTCCTCAGAAATCCTATCCAAGGTTGCTATGAGTCAGAACAGACTAAATGACACTTAACAACAACTACATTACAGAAGTTGCTTAGAACTTACTCAGTGAGCATATAAGAAGACCTAGGTATCGAGTCCTGATGTTGGGCTGTTGGATGATGCACTAGACCACCATGTCAGTTTGAACTGCAAGGTCAGCTGTTCAAATTCACCATCTGCTCCTCAGAAACCCTATGCAGGGTTACTATGAGTCAGAAGCACTTAACAACAACAACAGGGATGGCACTATTCGATAGTCACTAGACTGCTAAACACAAGATTGGCAGTTCAAACCCACAAGCCACTCCTTGGAAACACTAAACAGGGTTGACTCTATGGTGCTTAACAACAAGAACTACAGTCTCTAGTTGGAGTCCTGATGTGGCATTGTAGGATAAGCACTGGACTACTTACTGCAAGGTTGGAGCTTCAAACCCACTAGTTACTCCTTGGAAACCCTATATAGGATTACTATGAGTTGGAAACAACTCAATGGCACTTAACAACAAGTCTCTAGTTTGCATGTATAGTTTAGGTCTCTGAAATCTGTAACAACTTATATAAGAGGAGTTTAAGTAAACGTTTTATTCTATTAAAATACTATTTTCATCATTGTGATATCAGTTATGGATCACTAAAAGTAATGTATATTTGATATGTGATTGTTGTTGTTAGATGCCGTTTAGTCAGTTTTGATTCATAACAACCCTCAATAGGGTTTCCTGGTGGATTTGAATTGCCGACCTTGTGGTTAGCAGTCCAGTGCTTAAGCTTACAGCCACTTTAAAGTGAGGAAAGTTCAGAAATCAAACTTTTCCAAAATAGTCAAGGTAAAAACTACTAAATCTTTTAAATATTGTTTTAAGTTTTTATCAACTGCTGTGACTTGTTTCCCCCCCTTCTTAAATGGATGGTTCTCTTTTTAGTCTGTTTGTTTTCATTTCTTTTTTGTGTGGCTTCAGAGGGAAACAACTAGAATCCAGAAAATACTAGAATATAGTAGTTTAATAATGGTGACATAATCCTGGCTCCAAGTCTTCCACAATTTCTTACCTCATTCATTCAAAAGAAGCTCAGCACTTGACTTCCGGATGTTATAGTAGGTAATGACTTGAATGCAACATAAACCTGGTATTGTGAGCCTACATACACAGTAGACATACATACAGATAGCCTCCTAGTAGTCAATGGCTTAGTGTGAAGTCTGAGAGTAGGAGAAGTAAAAAGGTGTGGGCAGAGCATTGATGGAGTATGAATCAAGTCACAACTAATTCCAAATGGCATCTAGGGAAAGACCTCATAGAACCTTGAAGGAAAAGGTGGATTTCAGGAGCACAAGGTGGAAGAAAGACAGTCTAAGTTGAATAAATAGAATAGCCAAGACACAAGGCTCTAAAAGTAGAGTGTAATGGTAGAGGCAAGTAGTGGGCTGTGACTGATACGATATGTACATAGAGTCTTTGACTAGACTCTTCTGACTGGTCAGGTCATTTCCTGCATTGTTTGTGGTCAGTCTTTGGCTAGCCCCTCTTCCCTGTTCTAACTGCCAAACAGTCAGATGAAAAGGATGAAGGGAGGGTAGAAAAGATAAATAGACAATAGACAAGTGGGATGATAGGTGGGTAGGTATAGATAGGTAGGTAGATGTGTTGTTAAGTGGTGTGGAGTTGGTTCTGACTCATGACGACCCTGTATAAGGTTTCTTAGGAGCAGCAGTTGGTTTGAACCACCGACTTTGTGGTTCACAGTCCAGTTCTTATCCTACAGTGCCACACCAGATAGATAAATAAATTTGTAGATAGATATGTAGGTAGATGGCTGGGTAGATCTTGTTAGCTGACATCAAGTCAGCCCCTGACTCATAGCAATGAAACCCATGCACAATGTGATCAGACTGTTTTGACGCAAAGGTTTTTTTTCTGTAGTAGCTCTAGGTATTTCTGCCTAGTCTTAGTCTAGAAGCTTTGCTGAAACCTGCTTGAAATACACTGGTCAGCAATCAAAACTGGGTTCTCACATGTATATTGAGAATTCTACCAATGATCCATTGTTGTTGTTGTTAAGTGCCTTTGAATAGGGTTTCTTAGGAAAAGCTGGTGAATTTGAACTGTCAACCTTATGGTTCTTGGTCCAGTTCTTATCCTAGAACACCACACCGGAATCACCCTCCTAAATATGGATTATTATTGATAAGTGCCATTGAGTAGGTTCCGACTCATAGCAACCATGTATAGGGTTTACAAGACTTTAAATCTTTGCACAAGCAGAAAACCTCCTCTTTCTCCCATTGAGTGGCCAGTGGGCTCGAACTGTTGACCTTGTAGTTCACAGTCCAGTGTTTATCCTACAAAGTCACTGCAGTCCCTTAGAGATGAATAGATGGCAGAACATGAATTATTCTATCAGATTATGGTTATTAATTATATATACATGATACATTTGGAGAATGATATTCTGTATCATTATTGATGCAATTTGACTGTTACGACACATCTCAGACATTTTCCTAGTAGCTACTCTTTGCCAAGCTAAGCACTCTATCCTAGGTAAAATCCCAGGCAGGCTTAACTCCAGTCATGGGCTTCTCTGTCACATTTGTTAAAGCACTGGGTTGCAATGCCAGGCTTTTCACCCAGAACAGATCTAGAAATCAAGGGAGTCTAGGAAATAAATGATAATATAATCTGCACTGCCACTATTTATTTCTACTATATTAATATTTCTTTGTCACTTATCAGGAAAGGAATCTATTTGTAGAGTGTGGCTTTTCTTTGAAGAATGAAGGAAAATGATCCTGTAAGCAGGTCAGGTCCTATTGCTCTTAAATAAATGAGGTAGAAGTCTCCATGTGTGAATGTGTGTTGGGGCGGAGGGGCAAGGTTTGAGGAGCCCATGTGGAAGGCTGTAACTGTTTTCACAGTGCAGGCATAGCTGTAGATTTGATCTAATTAAATTTGTATCCTCTTGACAACTTGCTGAATTTATCTAGGTTCTTGATGAGAGTATTGTGGAAAGGGTAGAAGGGAAAAAAAGTTAAATGTCAGCCTTGTAGAAAGCTGTTTCGTCTCCCTGCCTGTCTGAATCTACACACCAGTATTTAAATTATCTTTTTCTAGAGACACCAGCTAAACCTTTTTTTCACCTAACATCATCCATCTTCACAAAAAATAAAGGCACTAAATTATTATTATTATGGAGACTTGAAAAACATTTTTTTTAAAAAATCAGCAAGTTAAATAAATCTTAAGGTATTAAAACAAAAAAATCAATTCACCTTTGGGGTGAATTGGAAGCAAAGAGGCCTTAAAAAGTACTTCCGTGGGTAATTCTTACCTTTAGTCTGTAGCAACTTTTTCAAGCTATTTCATCCTGGACATAATTCATTTTACTCTTACCCCCACCCTTTTCCCTCAGTCTCTCTCTTTTTTTAAATTCTCTTTTTTGTTCTGCCCCAAACCATACACAATGACAAAGTTTTCTGACAGTTTACTGGAACTCTCAAGGACTATAGGGACTATGTTAGGCATGATCTTATTAACTAAACATCTGGAGTAGTTCAAAATGTGCTCTTTTAATTGCCTGAATTGCACTATGCTCATCTAAATTTGTTTTGTCCTAACAATAAAATTGTGACGATTCAATTTGTATTTTGGGTCATATGAAAAAAAGTTAGCTGTATTTCAGATCTTTCTTTCTGATAGTCTAGCTTCTTGGAGTTTAAATATATACATACATATACTTGTGATATAAATTTTGCTTTGTAAACCTCACCCATAGACAAAAAACCATAGACAAAATAATCAACAAAGGATAAAATTATGAAAACCAGGGAATTTCCTTAGGGTGGCTTCTCTCTCTTTTTTATTTATTTATTTTTTTGGTGGGGTGGAGTATTGGTCTGAAAACCTGCAGGAGTTGCCCGGAATATATAAGGTACAAAAATATAATGTAGAAAAGAGAAGGAAGAACTTGTATCAGATGGCTGGTACCCAGGGAGATAAAGGCTGTGTAAATAATGTGAACAAAGTGTATTGGCTGCTCTGGAAGCCTGGAAAGACCCACATGAGCCTTGTCATACATCACCTTAAATTATAGAAAAGCACTGAAGTAAACTCAGGAAATGGCATTGCATATATTCAAGTACATTGGGTGCACAATAGAAGGGATCTGTCATCCTTAAATAATATTCTTTAAGCTCTTGAACATCCCCAGCCTGGGGATTACCTAGTAAAAAGATTCATGTTAATGGGGTAATAGAAATTTTTCCCATCCCAATTATTTTTAAATTTCCTGTTTTTTAAAAGGATTCATTGCTTTTTCAAACCTGTTTCTGAAATTTCATTTCTTCATCGAAGTCAGAGGCAATATGAAGTGCAGAGAAATAATGAAAATTCAGAATAGTCAACCACTGACAATGCTTTATTGGGAGGAAAAATGGTGTCAAGAAATTTATCGGGCAGCAAGCTGCATTATGCCTAACCTTTTGGACATATTAAAGCATGTCATTTCCAGTCCTACAGCCTCTCGTTATTCATAAATAATAGATAACATTGGGCACAATCATCTGACATTTGTTAGGTAATAAATATACCCTAAGTGCTGATGGGTCTTGCACTCCTTGATTTTAAAGCACACAGCAGAAATTTAATGTAACTGAAAATGTCTTATGTAATCCTATGGATTTGCAGATTCAGTTCAACTCAGTAGATTTGTAAGTGCCAGGCTCTGTTGAGTGAACTGTTGTGCTAAGCATTTTTATTGTTACAAAGCAGGACCTTAATTTGAGGAATGAAACATGAGCTCAGGTACCTCGTTTGATCCAGAAATGAAAAGGAGAAAGGTCTTCCTGGGTTTCTTACTCTCATCTGGTCACCCAAGAGAGTAAGGAAAAAAGATTTCAGCAACCTGTGACCCATTCTCAGATGTTGTTTGATGCTCGTGATTTGAGTTTTAATGGAGAGGAGTTCATTTTGAGGGGACATTAGATGCAGGTTCTTGAAGGGGAAGTCTCAGTGGTAAGCCACCATCAAGCATGCTACTTTCTGTTCTTGGGACCTACTCCTAACTAGGCTGACCATTCTAGGGTAACTGGAATTATAGTGCCAAACACTACTCAGTGGTCAGTATGACAGAAATGGAGGGCCATTGGGAAACAGCAGAATTTCCCCTCCATATCTTTGTCAGTTCAACTAGAGACTTAAATCATTTTTCCAGAAGCTATGACCTGTAGCAAATCAGGTTGATTCTATTAGAGGGTTGTGTTAGTTACCGTTTAGCCAGCTTCAACTCAACAGCATCTCTGTGTAGGACAGAACAAAACGCTGCCCAATATTGTGCCATCCCATGAACTTTGATATGTTTGGACCATTGTTGGTGACTGTGACACCAATCCATCTCATTTTGCTGACCCTCTACCAAAAATAATGTCCTCTACTAGTGACTAGATTTTCTTGACGGTGTGTCCAAAGTAAGCAAAAGGAGCTCCCAAGGAGCATTTTGCTTATGTTTTTCATAAGATGAATTTGCTTGTTCTTCAGACTATCTGTGATGTGTATTCAGCATCCTTGTCAACACCACAACTCAAATGCATCAGTGCTTATTTTCTCCCCATTGTCCAGCTTTCATATGAATATGAGGCAAAAGAGAAGACCATTGCTTCAGTCAAGTGCACCTTAGTCCTCAAAGTGGAATCTTTGATTTTTAGAACATTAAAAAGGTGTTACTAAAATAGTGACGTAGTATTTTAGGCCATATATTATGCTTTTGTCATGTAACAGGGAGAAGTGTTAGGAATTTATTTATTTGAGTTTTCAAGGAGATATAACATATCAATTTGGTGTTCCTTGTTTAGAGCATGTATAATGCGCTGAAGAAATTATATCATAAATAAGGCCCACAAAAGACTCACTTTTTTAAACAAGAAAGACTGCATCTATTTATTGTTAATTTTACAAGTCATTTCTAAGTCTGGCTATATACTGCCTCAGTGGTATCTGAGTTTGTACTTTTAAGCTAAACACAGATGTGGTTTCTTGAACATTATTCTTGCTATTAATGATAGTGCTTCTCAAGCTTTGTGTTGTTAAATGCTGTGGAGTTGGTTCTGACTCATAGGGACTCTGTATAAGGTTTCCAGGAGAGACTGGTTAGCTTGAACCACTGACCTTATGGTTCAAACTGACCTTGCAGTCCAGCGCATGAGCGTGCAGCTCTACACCAGGACTCCAGTTTAGTATACCCAAAAAATCATCTGGGGACCTTGGTAGAACAAAATTTTGGACCGTTCCCCAGATATTCTGATTCAGAAGGTGTGGGTGAGACCTGTGGATTTATATATCTAACAAGTTTGAGGTGATGTTGATCACTCACTCACCAAGATTTTCTTGTATTTTTAAATCCTTACTTTTGTACTCTTAGCTAAAATAATTGAACCCTACCAAAGTGTTGTGAAGACTGACTGTTTTAATCCTGGTGTGACACTGCAGGAAAAGCACTTGACCACAAATTTGGTTTGAACCTCAAGGTCGGTGGTTCAGACTCACCAGCCGCTCCTTGGAAAGCCTATACCAGGTCGCTGTGAGTCGAATCAACTCTACGGCACTTAACAGCAACAACAACAGCAACTATAAAATAGTCTACATTGAAAAGTCCCCTTGCATTTTTAATTCAGCATGAAATGTTTTTTGCACAATGCCAAATGCATTACGTGTATTAGTTTCTTTAATCATCCGAGCAGCACTTATCTTATATAGCTGATATTACTGGACTTAGAGAGATTAAGTCACTTGTCAGACAAGTAGTTCATTATAGAGCTTTGAGTAAAATTCAGGTCCTTATGATCTCAAAGTTTATTTACAAATAACTTCCAGCCTCATCTATAACCCAGATCATCACAAGGACTAAATTTCTAGCACATTGAATTCGGTAAGAGTATTCAAACAGACCTGTTTCCTCCTATTTGTTTTATCTTCGCTTTTTGTAGAGAAAAATCAAAGCACTGCAAATAATCCAAACAAGGAATCACCTGAATTGCACAATTTTATGTCTATTTCCCTGTTCGTAGTTTTGATGCCTCGTGAGAGAGTAAAGGAAAAAGATGGGACTAGGAAGTTCAGAAATAGAAGTGCTTTGTCTGGTTTCAGAAATCATGTAGATGTTGGACTTCCAGTGTTATTTAGAAAGAAAACCTCAAAAGGAAGGAAAATAAGCCATGCGAATTCTGCTGAAATTCAACCAATCTGAAATTGTCATTCCCTTTACAAAGGATAGTGACAGTTCTGATACATGCACCCACAGATCAACAATCCAAGATAGGACTTTTTAAATTTTTCTTATCATGATTCTAGGAGTCATTGTGTAGTGCTGTGCTGTAGGATTAGCACTGGACTGTTAACCACAAGGTCAATGGTTTAAACCCACCGGCACTCCTTAGAAACCCTATACAGAGGTCACTGTGAGTCAGAAATGACTCTACGTCACTTAACAACAATCATGATTCTATGTGTAGACATCAGCCCATGCTTAGGGTATTGCACTTGTTGGTAGTGCCGCGTTTTGAAAAGCAGAGCAGAGGAGGAACGTGATCTGTGAGTTAGCCACTCAAATTGGCACAAAGGGTAAAAATCAAGCAGTGTCCCCACTGTATGAAATACAAAATCTAATGAGATTCATGCTTCTTCTTTCTTTTCCTTCTCTGATGATATTCCAATCCCCTCTCCCGCCAAAATGGATCCACCTCAAAGGTGATAGAACTGGATGTGGGTTCATCCACAATCAACCACAGTAAGCATTATTTCAGTCTGGGAGTTTAAAATAGTTTCTGAGCTAAGAATATTAAAGAGCTCAGAAGCTGCTTGTACTTTGCCATATTCAGCCACTAACTTTATATACATTTTGAAGACTATTACCCCACCCCCCACCCCCCAACTACCTAATCTTCAGCCTGCCAGGGGGGGGAAAAATTAAAGGAAAAGGAAAGTTTGCATTAAAACCTCGCTAAGCCCATTTCCATGGATGCTGGTATTTCAGTTTATTCCTAAGCCATCTGGTTCCCATTAGGCTGTAAGACAAGAAGAAGGCTGTTTCCTGCCCAGATAACCACAGAAAGCTTCCATTTCACTTTCACTGTGGTCATCTCGATTGGCTAGGGTATGGTTTTGAGGAAAAATTGTCTCCAATTAGGACTCCTCTCCACCCCCAACCATATGTTTTCTCCTCCTCTTATTAAAGATTTCAGTAGGCCTTGTGTGATTAGAGGCGGGAAGCTCCATTCCAGATCGGTTCATTCATCCCTACTGCTTGGCAGTTTGTTGTAATACGATTTTCAAACAAGAAAAATTGGGTTGTTGGATTCTATTCACTCAAGTTGTTATGAGGATTTCAAGGAAATTGTAGACTTGTCTTATTATAGAGCAGAATCAAAGTCTATTTTTAGGGGATTTGACTCTGGGAGTTTTCTTGGTGTTGTGCCATCTTTCTTCCCTCTCAGACCCAACATAAACTCACTCTGGCTCAGCGATGGAGAAAATGTCCACCCTTCTTTTTGCCTTTGCATATTTCTCTAAAGGATACAGAGCCGCTTTGTTGTCTTTGTGGTCATCGGGTCCGCTTTGCACAGATGCCTATTAATCACTTCACTATGGAGACAGACACATCCATCATATCACAGTAGCTCTGAGACAGGCAGTCCAGTGAAGAGTGCCGAGAGGGAAAGTGCACACTTAACCATTTCGAGTTAGCGGCTGTCTGGTCTCACCCTTAGAAAGGTAATGGAGGGTGGGGAGGCAATTGGCACTTGCCTTGTTGTTGGTTTGTGTCACTACAGCAGTGTTATAGGACAGAATAGAACTGCCCCCACGGGATTTTATACCTGTAACACATACAGGGGCACAGTCTTTGGCAGCTGCTTGTAGTTCAAACCACCACTCTTTAGGTTAGCTGCTAAGCAAGCGCTTAAACATTGCACCACTAGAACTTCTTGGTATTTACCTTAATAGATGTAATTTATTCTTACGTTTTTAATTTCTTTTAATATAATGCTAGATAACAGATACATCCCCCAGCTACCTCCTCTGTAAGCTAAAATGAATCTGTCTATGTGAAGACTTAAAGTGTTAATTCTAAAAAACATAATTATAAATTCTGGTAGAATCCAAATCCAGTTGTTATTAAACAATTCCAATTCAGGCAACCCCAATTTTGTTAGAGAAGATCTGCTCCATAGGATTTTCAATGGTTGATTTATTTTTATTTTTATTTTTTTCTTAAAGTAGATCACGAGGTCTTTCATACAATGCAGTGGACTTGAACCTCCAGCCTTTTAGTAAGCAGCTGAGCGTGTTAACTGTTTGCACAACCCAGGGTGCAGCCTCTAGTAGGAGTGTTTTTTATGCAAAGCCTTTGAAAGCAGTAGTTTAAATTTAAAAAATGCCTCCCATATAGAGCAAAGCAAGCTGAAAGTCAGCTTTCCAGGCAGTGGAGAAAAACTAGTTGGCACTTGGCTACCACTGCTGACTACACTGAAAGAGATCACAGTAGAAAGTCCTGGCTAGAGAGAGTGGAAGAAGAATGTGCAACAAAACTCAAAATCATAAAAGGACCAGACTTACTGCGCCTGGTGGACCCCCAAGGCTATATAGTCTTTAAACATTCTTGAAGCCTGGAACTAAACACACCATCAGCTCAACTTCCAAATCACAGACAGGTCTAGAAAGAAAACAATAACACCAGGGACTTAAGCACTCCTTAGAACAATCACCATGTGAGATCAAAAGGGCAGATTTTGCTCTGGGAGAAAACCCAAAAGGCAGAAAGGGATAGAAAAGAAGGATGAATGGCAATGGAAACCATGGGGAAGAAGTGAGAAGTGATCTGTTACTTTGAGGGAATTGCAATCAATGTTACAAAACAATTGTGTATGCATGAATGAATGGAAAATAAGTTTTACCTGGAATGTCATTATCTAAAAATTTTTTAAAAAGCAAACCCAAACCGTAAAAATAAAGTACATATCAAAAGGTGAAACCTAGGATCCTAGTACTATAGTATGAGGCAAAGTATGCCCATTTGATCTTGAATGGTTGATTGTTTGAAGGAGTATGTGCCTTCCTGGTATTACTGCTCACATTCTAGTGTTGATTTGGCTGGAAGTTGAACTGGGGGTGAGTTCAGTTCCAGGCTGCAAGGATGACTAAGGCCTATAGCCTGAGGGTCCATCAGTCTCTATTAGACCAGTGTGTCTGGTCCTTTTTTTTTTTTTTTTTTTTAATTATTTTGAATTCTGTTCCACATTTGTCTTCCAACTTTACCCAGGACCTTCTATTATGATCTCTTTCAGAGCAGTGAGCATTGGAACCATCTAGTTCTCTGGTCTCAGGCTTGTTGAGGCTGGGATTCATGTCCATTATCTGTGAATCCTTTGAATTCATTATTTCCACATGTCTTTGATTTTCTTCGTTCTTTGCACCTCACAGGGAGAGACCAATAGTTGCACGTTACATAGCTGCTCAAAAAGCTTTGTAAGACTCCACTGGCTACTCAGTAAAGTAGGATGTAGAACATTGCCTTTGTGGTCTGTATTGACTTTGATGTCTCCTGAGACTATACTTCTCAGCTCACACGACCAGCAACTCATCCTCTCAAGGTGTTTGGTTATGGCTAAGAAGTTTTCATAACTTCTCCCTGTATGCTCTACTATCTTCATAAGTATATCAGCTTATATAAAAACATATGTAGAAATCACATCTGTCCTTCCAAAACTGATGTGCCATTCAAATTCCTTTTTTCATCATTTAAGGCTTTTTGTGGCCTATTTCCAAATGGTGTTTCTGGCTCTGTTATTGATAGATGTCCTTGAATCGCTTCCAACTTACAGCAGCTTTATGCATAACAACAAACACTACCGGGTCCTGCTTCATCCTCACTATTTTACCTTTGAGCCCATTGCTGCTGCCACTGTGCCAGTCCATCTAGCTGAGGGTCTTCCTCTTTTTTGCTGAAACTCTGCTTTACGTAACATATCTTTCTTCAGGGACTGGTCCCTCCTGATAATATGTCCAAAGTATGAGAGACAAAGTCTAGTTATCCTGGCTTCTGTGTAGCATTCTAGCTGTACTTCTTCCAACAGAGATTTGTTTGTTCTTCTAAAAGACCATGGTGCTTTTAATATTCTTCTCTAACATCGTAACTCAAATGCATCAATTCTTCTATGATCTTCCTAATCCATTGCCCACCTTCCTCATGCATACGAGGCTATTGAAGATAACATGGCTTGGGTAAGTTGCACCTTAGTTCTCAAACTGTCATCTTTGCTCTTGAATACTTTAAAGAGGTCTTGTGCAGCAGATTTGCCTAATGCAATATGTCATTTGATTTATTGACTGCTGCTTCCATGATTGTTGATAGTGGATCCAAGCAAAATGAAATCTTTGGTAACTTCAGTCTTTTCTCCATTTACCATGATGTTATTTATTGGTTCAGTAATGGGGATATTTGTTTCTGGCTCTAGCTCTTATTATACCTGTACAAGTACTCATTCATTTCTATTTAACATGTTTTTCCTGAATACCGACTATGCCTGGGAATGAATTCACGGTTAACCCTCAATCCTAGAGCAGTCTAGTTAAGGAAAATGAATATAAAGCAAGTACCATAAGAGTGATACTTTAGAATAGAGTTAGTTCTGAGCTCTGGAGACACTTGTAGAAGGAAGTGCTCACCTGGCCTTAGGAAGTCAGAGAGAACCTCTTTCTTTAAGTTGAAATCAAGGAGATGTGATGAGATGAAGGCACACCTGGGGCAGAAGTACCCTCCTGTGTGAAAACTCAGAAGCAAGTGAGAGCAAGGCAAGGCAACTGGGGAGGAGAGTATAATGAGACTAGCCATGTCCTCCCATGCATCCTAAGGCTTAGCTCAAATGCCATCGCCTCTGTGAAACCTCTGCCCCCTGTTGCAGCAGAAGTGATGCATTTCCTGATACTCCCACACTTCAGATGTGTTTGTGTGTGTGAGCCTACCTTCTCTCCCATGGTCCACAGGGTTTGTGTCTCACTTGTCCTCAGTGTCTCATACTGTGCTTTAGTAAACGTTGTCTGAGACAGCCACAAAGATGATTGAAGGCCGGATCTTGTTAAACCAGGAGAATGGTAATAAATACACCAAGAGAACCAAACTCCAGTCCTGAGTTAGGAAAAACCTCATTACTGAAGCACATTGTCCCAGAGCTTGGTGTCAGGTTCCCTGTGCACAGACTAGGCAATCATAGAATATCCTCAAGTAGTACTACCAGAAACTAATTTTTAAATAAAGAATGCTAATTGATATTTCACAATTCATTGACATGGTCATCGTAGTAAAAGTAAAAAATGTTGGACTTCCTCTTATTTTACAGATTAGAATTGTTTGAATTTTGAGTTACATATTGCAAGGCCTGGGGAAGTGGAGTCATTGGTAATCTTTTCATTGAACTGTCCTCTAAAGTGCTTCAAACATCCTGCAGAGGTCTGAAAACTCTCACCTCAGAAAAAAAGAGTAGAGTCTATTCTTTCTTAGTTCTGCCAATTTAAGGCATGATTTCAGAGACTTCTCTAAGCCATTGTGTGGCTTGCTTCCTGCAGTAGGAAAGTGAAAAGAATAACCACTTAGCACCTTGTGACTGGTGAGAAATAGCTGGTGGTTAATGAATCAATGCAAAGAATTTTTCAGGTGCTGTTTTCATTACTAATGTCCCATTTTCAATTGGTGAGCCTCAGGATTGGCATTTCTGCACCCCAGAATGGAGAATTCATCTCTGATTGTCCCCTGTGCAGTGAGGTTGGGGAGGCATTCTGCCCCATAAAGACCCTTCCATCCCTCCAGGATTTCCATGGGGCATCTGAGGCGATGGATGCTCTTCTCAGCTCCAGCCCATGTCCTTTGAAGAGATATGTGTATTTCCAATTATTAAACTCCACCTGAGCAATCAGTTGTTGCAAATAACCCATTTTACCTTCATCATCTCTTTTGGAATTATCCAAGAACCAGTTTCTTTTCATTTTTAAAATAGTTTCTTTTATTATGGCTTTGAACAATTCTGAGCACCTTTATAGGTTTCTTTTGATTTGCCTGATAGATACTAATATTAAAATTCTGCTACCTGATTGGAAAAATCATTCATTCCTGTAACTTCAAAAGCAAGGTGATAGTCACTCCAAAGATGACCCACCAAGTTTAAAAACCCACTTAAAAAGTTCTCTGTAATGTATTGCAAGCCTATTGGTTCAGCAATCACTTACTGAGTTCCTAAAAGCCCTTAGGATGATGCCAAGGGTCATAAATGCAAATAAAATATGATCTATGGTCCTTGCTCTCAAAGAGTTGATCATTGCTTCACTGGGAGTCTAACTATACTTGCTGTGCTTTGCTGAATATCTCACTTTTTGTTGATTTACTTATTTCAAAATTCAGGACCTATAGACAGTCCTGAAAACTCCTGTAAACTAACTATAGTGTCACAGGGCACATTCCCCTCCCATTGCCTCAACATAGCATCTTTTTGGCTGCACAGATACTGCAACAAGATTTGGAGCTTAGAAGAAAAGTTCTATCACCTTCCTCCAGGAGGCTGGTGACAAATGGAATCAAACAGAATAGCAGCTATCAGTGCCACTCATAAGCTCTGTGAGCCACTAATCCACCACTTCTACACTGTGGCTTTTGACCTTTAGATTTGCCCAGTAAACTACGGCATTTAAAGCTCTTTTCTATATATTATTTCATTTTACTCTCATTATAATCTGTGCCCAATTTAGTAAAGCAGTAAGTTAAATATGTTAACCTCGCTTTACAAGTGAGAAATGCGGGGAGATGTTGAGCTGCCAAAAGATCAACCAGCCAATAGACTCCAGGCCGTTTGAGATATTCTCCATTGTTGGTTGCACCAGCGCTAGGGTCTCAGTCCTTCCTAGAGACCAGTATCTCTAAGTTGATTTGATCATGTTTTGAATGCTGGTGTGTCCTCTTTGTGGAAAAAGTGGAAAGCTTTAAATTTGGAAAGTGCTTTCCAAAAATAACCATGAATTCCTTATCATTTTGAGCTGTGCTTTCAACTTAGTGTCTGATCTGTTTCTAGCTTTGAACATGGGATTTCTGAATTTTCAGCTATTAGACATCCACCAGAGGCAGGTGGATATCTAATAGCTGAAAACAGAAAGGTTTATAAGGGCACTATTTTCATAGCAAAATGAGTCATGGCATGTGAGGGCGACGTGGGTACCTGTCTGAAACAAAGGTCATATCTTAGACATGTTAACAATTGAAAACCTGAATTCAAATACCACCCACTTAAAAAAAAAAAAAAGTCTTGCTCAGTGAGAGACCAATTGATTTCTATTTCTAAGACTCTGTGGAGTCCTGGTGTGTCACTGCCGGCTATTGTGCTGAACTGTTACATCTGTTTGAACCACAAGGTTGGCAATTCAAGCTCACCAGCTGCTCCTTGGAAACTCTATACAGGGTTGGTATGAGTCGGAGGCGACTTGATGGCACTTAACAACAACAAGGCGTAGTGGAGTCCTGGTGTGGCTCTACCGGCTAATGCACTGGACTGCAATGTTGGTATGAACCACAAGGTCGGCGGTTCAAATTCACCAGTTGCGCCTCAAACACCCTATACAGGGTCAATATGAGTTGGGATCTATTCACAGCACTTAACAACAAAAATTAGGCTATGGCTCTGTAGTAATAAGCACAGCACTGCAAACCACAAGGTCGGTGGTTTGATTCCACCAGTTGCTCCACAGGAGAAAGATGAGACTTTCTGCTCCCTTAAAGACTGGCCAAGTGGCAGCATCGATGGACTCAAGTGTGGCAACAATAGTGAGGGTGGCCCAGGATCGGGCACTGTTTCGTTCTTCTGTGCATAAGGTCACTATGAGTTGGTACCGACTCAATGGCACCTAACAACAACAAAGATTTATAGCCTAGGGAACCCTAAGAACCCACTTGATGACACTTAAAAACATACAAGGCACCAGTTTTCCCAATTAAACAACAAATGAAACATTTTATATAGAATAGATTACTATTTATATATATTCTTTTCCTGTTCCTCTTAAGCTGAGAGGATAATTTCAATTGTAGAATGTCAGAGTTAATTGTAGGTTTAAAAAAAAAACCGCAATCAGTTGCCTTTGGGTCCATTATCTTTGACCTTGTACTAAGTACTATGTCCTTTTCCAAGGACTGGTCCCTCCTTATAAAAGAAAAAGGAAAAACTATATATATGTATATATATAGAGAGAGAGAGAGTGAAAGATATGGACTCCTGGTGTGGTGCCGTGGGTTAGTGTGCTGGATTGCCAAGTCAGTTTGAAACGCAAGGTCGGTAGTTCAAGCTTACCAGCTGCTCCTCACACTACCTATACAGGGTCGATATGGGTCACACCCAACTCGACAGCATTTAACAACAACAACATATTGATAGATAGCATGAGAGTACGGTGGCTTCAAAGGATAATCATGACTGCTAACTGTCCATGGTTCAAGTCCGCCAGCCACTCTGTGTAAGAATGATTAGGTCTTCTGTACCTGCAAAGATTGAAAGTATCGGAACCCCTATATAGGGTTGCTATGAGTTGGAACCAACTCGAAGACATTAATAAAAACAGTATAGCATAGTTGCATTTACAAAAATGCCTGGGGAGGGGATGGAGATAGGAGAGAACAGCTAGCAAACAGACATAGAAGGTACCTATTATTTGAATAAAAATACTGTTGTTACCTATAAAAGCGTAATTTATTGGGAAGACACAGCCCTCATATATATAGATGGAAAAATTCCATAGACATGCGAGGGAGGTTGTACCTAGTACCCACAATAGGTGAGGTCTTCCTGGTGTGGCGCTGTGGATTAACGCGCCAGACTGCAAAGCCATGTGAACTGCAAGGTTGGTGGTTCAAGCTCACCAGTTGCTCCTCGGAAACCCTATACAGGGTCGCTATGGGTTGGAACTGACTCGAGGACACTTAACGACAACAAGGAGCTCTGACAGTGTAGTGGTTACATATCCGACCACGAACCTTAAGGTCAGGAGTTGGACCACGGGAGAAAGATGAGGCTTTCTGCTCCCGTAAAGATTTACAGCCTCGGAAACCCTGCACAGGGTCGTTATGAGTCGGAACCGACTCCAAGGCACACAACAACAACAACCTAGCTTAGATTTCACTGTAATCTGCAAGTCAAGAAGGGAAAGTAAACCCATTTTATTCACAGGTGTGCATTTTTTGTGCAATTATGTGTAGGTGGTTAAAAATGATGTTCCGTAGAACCCCATGTACAATCAAAATTGAAAGAAAATCAGTTGCTATTTTAACATGACAACAAGAAAATGCAAATTTAAAGAAGAACTTTTCATTAGCACACTTCCTTGGTGACTAGGTGTTAAAACATTTGAATGCAAACACCCCATAGTTTGGGGAGCTCCACCACATAAAAGGTGTGAGTTATAGCTGAATTTCCCTGCTGTTTTTACTTCTCAGTTTCTACCCCTTAGAAGTTCATAGAGATAAATCTGGAAATATTTGAAAAGTAACACATTTGGAAATCATTCCATGTCTTGACCATTTTATACACTTTTTCCAGGGTAAAGTACTTGGACTGCCCTTCATTACCACAAGCATTTATTTAATCACAAAATCTTTGTTTCTTGAGAAATATTTGCTGCTTTTATTTATTCCCCACCTGAAGTCACACTCCTTTATCACAGAACAATCATTTCCACAGCAACCAACTGTGATGTCATAACTGAGGGGAAGAAGACAGTTTAGAACCGAGAGAGAAAGCAACATAAGACTTAATCTTCAGGTTAAGGTTTCTGGGTTTTAAAACCATCTCTGCAGTAATCAAAATATTTTTGCAGAAAAACCCTAAGGCAGAGCTGCATTTCTTCAAGTCTTCGTTGTGACGTGAAAAAGCATTTTGCCAGAAGTTTAAGGGTTGCATGTTTTGGGTTGGGGAAAGAGTAGAGATTTTTTTAAATTTCATGTCATTCTAATTGTATGCCTTTGGTATCCACCAGTAAAATACATTAAACGTGTTCCAGAAAGAGTTGATTTTGTAGATGAAAAATGTGTCTCCCAAGACCCAAGAAGGTACATTTTCTGTCTTGCTAGCACTTCCGTAATCGGAACAATGTTTACATTTTCTCAGCCCATGTAATTCCTCTAATGTATTCCTGTTCTTTCACTCTCCAGAGGCAGGAATTTGAGGTCTTTGAGATTTGATTTTTTTAGCTACCGCATCAAGCATTTAAGATCTGACAATTTTGATGTGTATTCTCACTTGGTATTAAAAAATAAAAGCTTTGGTGTTTGCATTTGATTAGTTTCTCAGATTGGTGGCTGATTAAGCTGGAATCAGAGAAAGCAACTTTCTTCAGAAACACAGCATCTTGGTTAATGTAGTGTAAGATTATTGACGGGTGTAGTCACATAATTTTTATTAAATTGAGGAGGTTAGCTCACCGTGACAGCAAACTCTAGCCGGAATAATGAGAACTGACACTTCTAAAAGGGCCCCAAATAGTCTTCTTTTCTTAAATATTCTTTCAGTTCTAATAAGGAGAGAGCATCATTCAGATACTCAGCATATTTACCTGTGTGGGGTTTTTTTGGAAGGGGTGATGAGAAATCAGCATAAACATTTGTAAATTGTGAATGTTAGCTATTTT
Organism: Chrysochloris asiatica; assembly: GCF_000296735.1. Taxonomy (NCBI): domain Eukaryota; kingdom Metazoa; phylum Chordata; class Mammalia; order Afrosoricida; family Chrysochloridae; genus Chrysochloris; species Chrysochloris asiatica. Next base: position 3,896,059 of record NW_006408661.1, read on the forward strand.
CTTTCACTGTAAACTATGCACACTCTTTTTCCTCTCGTTGCTTGAAATGCAAAAATAGGTTGTCTTCAGACAGAGGCCAAGGTGCCGACAAGGAGGTCCTCCTCCGAAGAGACCCCAGCTGGAAGCCTGAAGTGTTAGGCCATTTGTTCTCTTGTTGTGGTTAAGTGCACTTGAATAGATTCCAACACATGGCGACCCTGTACAGAGTTTCCAAGGAATAGCTGGTGGGTTGACCTTGTGATTTGCAGTCCAGTGCAAATCCTACAGTGCCACACCAGAAATCTATTTGCTCTCTTGTTGTTATTTGTAGTTAGGTGCCGTCTAGTCGGTACCGACTCATGGCTACATTATGCACAACATAACGAAACGCTGCCCCGTCTTGCACCAACCTCACAACTCTTGCTACGCTTGAGCCCATTGCTGCTGCCACTGTGCCAATCCATCTCGTTGGGTGTCTTCCTCTTTTTTGCTGACCCTTCACTTTACCAAGCATGATGCCCTTCTCCAGGGACTGGTTTCTCCTGATAATATGTCTGAATACATTCTCTTAGGGTGCATAAAAGGAGCCCCTGGGTGGCACAAATGGTTAAGCACTGGACTACTAACTGAAAGGTTGGTGGTTCAAACCTACCCACCTAGAAGCACCTCAGAAGTAAGACCTGGCCAAGGACAATAGGCAAGGTACACACAGACTTAGTTGTGTTTACTTACTAACCTGTTGTGAACAATTTCACCTGAGTTTCAGCACATAAAATTTGAAATTAAAAACAAACAGGTGATTGCTCACTACATATTCGTTAGTAAACGCAGTCAAGCCCTTGTGTACTTCACATGGCTTTCTGCTTTGAAAACCCTAGGGAGCAGTTCTACTCTGTCATTCCATGGGGTCTCTAGGTATTAGAATTGACTCCCGACAACTAACAACAGTGATAACACAGTGCATAAAATTGAGCGCTCTTCCTCCAGACTCAGATTGAGCTGGGTTATCTCAATTCTAGGAGGGCAAGAGGTAATGAGAAAAAAGGAATAAATGAACTTCGAACATTAAAAAGTGCTAGATTTCAAGGAGTGGAGCGCAGTTGAGAGAGCATGTACTTGAAAGATTGAAAAACACTTTTTTGGAACACAAAGAAGGTAACAAATGAAGTCTATTTACATACTTCAGAGAGGGGCCTTCAGGAGGATTAATTAGTTAATGTTTGGCAAGCTGTGCCTTGAAGACAAGTTATGCAGAGGTGCTATTGTCACTTATTACTGTTATTAATTAACAGGGTGAGTGCCAAACAAAAATAAGCCAAGTGATGTGCTTCATTTCTTAACACCATATGTGATGTCTGTTGCAGGAGTGATTCGGGAAAGTTACCTCAAAGGCCATGATCAGCTGGTTCCCGTCACGCTCTTGGCCATTGCGGTCATTCTGGCTTTCGTCATGGGAGCCGTCTTCTCGGGCATCATCGTCTATTGCATCTGTGATCACCGGCGCAAAGACGTGACTGTGGTGCAGCGCAAGGAGAAGGAGCTCACCCACTCGCGACGGGGCTCCATGAGCAGCGTGACCAAGCTCAGTGGCCTCTTTGGAGACACTCAGTCCAAAGACCCGAAGCCAGAGGCCATCCTCACACCACTCATGCACAACGGCAAGCTCGCCACTCCCAGCAACACAGCCAAGATGCTCATTAAGGCTGACCAACATCACTTGGACCTGGCAGCCTTGCCTACCCCAGAGTCTACTCCAACACTGCAGCAAAAGCGGAAGCCCAGCCGAGGCAGCCGCGAGTGGGAAAGGAACCAGAACCTCATCAATGCCTGCACAAAGGACATGCCCCCTATGGCCTCCCCTGTGATTCCCACGGACCTGCCCCTCCGGGCTTCCCCCAGTCACATCCCCAGTGTCGTGGTCCTACCTATCACACAGCAGGGCTACCAGCATGAGTATGTGGACCAGCCCAAAATGAGCGACGTGGCCCAGATGGCCTTGGAGGACCAGGCCGCCACCCTGGAGTATAAGACCATCAAGGAGCATCTCAGCAGCAAGAGTCCCAACCATGGGGTGAACCTCGTGGAGAACCTGGACAGCCTGCCCCCCAAAGTCCCACAGCGGGAAGCCTCCCTGGGACCTCCAGGAGCCCCCCTGTCTCAGAATGGCCTGAGCAAGCGGCTAGAAATGCACCACTCCTCCTCCTACGGGGTTGACTATAAGAGGAGCTACCCCACGAACTCACTCACAAGAAGCCACCAGGCCACCACTCTCAAAAGAAACAATACTAACTCCTCCAATTCCTCCCACCTCTCCAGAAACCAGAGCTTTGGCAGGGGAGACAACCCACCGCCCGCCCCTCAGAGGGTGGACTCTATCCAGGTGCACAGTGCCCAGCCGCCGGTACAGGCCGTGACTGTTTCTAGGCAGCCCAGCCTCAATGCCTACAACTCACTGACGCGGTCAGGGCTGAAGCGCACTCCCTCCCTAAAGCCGGACGTACCTCCCAAACCTTCCTTTGCTCCCCTTTCCACATCCATGAAGCCCAATGACGCGTGTACATAATCCCAGGGGGAGGGGGTCAGATGTCGAACCAGCAGGATAGGAGAGGCGACCGCTCAGCTCCGAAAGGTTCTCAACTGCCTCAGAGTACCCACCAGACCAAGATGGCCCACTGCAGAGCTGAGGACACTGGGTCCTCCTCTCTGGGACACAGGGATACTCCATCAAAAAAATGGGCAACTGGTTTGGTGAAGCTTTGCAACTGTGGAACTCACCTCCATTCTCTTCCTTCACTTTCCCTCACACCCTGTAACAGGTTGGACTCACAAAAGACTTAAATTATCATCACAAACATGAGCCAAAAGCACATATCCACTCATGCACACACACCCCACATATACACACAAAACACACATCCACAGAGGTGAACAAGCAACTATAACATTTTGTCCATGACTGCATGGGATGTTGCCAAACTGGGCTAGCGTTCCAACTTACAAAACACAGATGCATTTTTTTTAATTATGAAAATTAAAAAGACAAAAAAAATAAAGAAATCCTTGATAATTCTAACTCAGACTTTTAACAATGGCAGAAGTTTACTATGCGCAGATACTGTGAAATGCCCACCAGTGTTACAGCTTTCTGTTATAGCAGATTAATGCCATGTTGGGCAACTATGTCATAGATTTCTGCTCCTCTTCTCTTTTAATGAATAACGTGACCGTTAACGCAAGTAACTCTTTATTTATTGTTCACCCTTTTTTCCTTAAGGAAAGGACTCTTCCACATATCATCCTATGAACAGCTCTTCAAAAAGTCCATTGAAAGTTAAACTATTTAACGTGAAATCCATTAACTGGAATAATTGAGTTTCTTTATTTTTACAATAAATTCACTGAGTAAATAAGTTGGAGCTGGAATTCTGAGCTTTGTGTTTGAACTGTCTGATCTGTAGCTGGAGGAAAGAGTTAAGAGGGGAATATTTATTTAAATCTATCACTTAATTTGCTGGTCTGGTCTCTGGCCTATACATGCAAAAAATAATTCATTTAAAAGTCCTTCCAGATCCTAACTCCTAGGAGCGAAACTTTTAGAATGGCACGTCCGTCATGTCCCATTGCTGCCAACGTGGCTTTATCGGTGGTTATCACTGACGGTGAAGGCACCAGCTTGTGATCTGCCATCTCATTTCGCCTTGCATGTGAGACAGCAGACAAAATCCACAAACGGTGTGAACTCATTCATATGCTGGCTGCTACCTTGCATAAGTTAATGGTTTTAATCACACTTTTCATGGGGTTACATCTGTGAATAGCCTGTTTTCCACATGTAAATTTGTGCCTTACACCTCGAGTTGTGTACACTTGTAAAATGTTGGTATGATAAACTTTCCCCCCTTTTGAAATAAATGCAGATATTTATTTAACCCTCCCTCCCCCCACCTCTACTCCAGCCCTCTGGGAGATTGGAGTCAAGCAGATGGAAGAAGAATGCAGTGGTGATGGTTATAATCCCATGGCCCAGGAAAGTTGGGCCACACCACATCCTCCAATTCACACTTCATTCTAGTTGTGCCAATTCAAACCACCCTTAGGCCATGCTGCTGCTGAGCATGGACCCCAGTATTGTGGGTGGCAAACCCCTTTCTTCCTCCAGAGCTCCCTACTTCTCTTGTATCTCAGATCATTTCAATATGGTGATATCCTCATTAGCCAGCAGGAAAGGGACTAAAGTCCTAGTCTTCATTTCTGCTGTGTCTACTTGCTGGAGAACACAACTGTGTGCGGTCGGGCAGGCACCTGGGAGAGGTCTCCATGGCATGTGCTCAGCACACACATGGCAGTGCACACAAAGCAAGGACATGAAAAAAGATGCAGACAGGCTGGTCCCTGCTGTGATTAATGAGTAACTCAAAAGTACAAGGCCAACCACAATGGATGCTGCAAAACGTTGACTAGAGCAAGATTTTTTTAATGTTTTGTTTTGTTTTTTTAATTTATCTTTCTGTTATTGTTTGTAGAAGTATAGAAGGGGGAGGTGTGTTTTCCTCCCCCCTTGGTTTTCATTTGCTCAAACACAGAATAAGGGACTTTTGTTTACAATATTCTGAACAAAAGAATTGTCAACATACTGTAAAACTTGAGCACTGTTGGTTGTTATTGTTTTGTTAAAAGAGCTAAATCGTTTATTTGGTGGTCTCTTTGTCTCTTCTTTTCAGCTTGGTCTTCTGGGTTTAGTTTTTTTCTTAATAAAAAAAAAAATTGCAAAAAGATAAAAGACTGACAAGGACAGTTTTGAGTTGGCTAGTGAGAAAGTGGTGGTTGCTTTGAATGTGTAGTAAGGGTGAGTACAAAGTTCTTGATTCCAAACATCTGTTGTGATTGTGCCGTTGTTCAGGGTAAGGTTTTAACTTGTTGTTGTTATTGTTATGTTCGGTTTGTTTGGGTTTGGTTTGGGGTTTTTTAGTGAACTCATTGGCCACATCCTATACACACTATCTATACCCTGAAACTATGAAGTCTTTTCTAGAAACTGCGATCTTGTTTTTTCCCCTGGATTTTCTCTAGAAATGCAGATATTAGGAAGGTTATGAATATATGCTACATTCTCTTCATGCTTGACTCCTTAGAGTATTGAAGGTGCGGTGCCCACCAGACGGTAGAGCCGTGAGTTTGTCCTGGTGTGTGTGGACGTCATTGCCTCAGCCGTTGTTGTCAATCTGTGTCAAAACTGACCTTCCACATCCCTGCATCCCATAGACCATCACTTCTTAGTGTTAACCCTAAAATGCCCTCATGTATTGAGCAGGTCTTCTGCATTTAAGTATTTTTCTCCCTGTCGTTTTTGTTGGTTTTTTTGCCCCACTGTGTGTGGGGGGAGGGTCCATAAACCTGAGTGTGCCTTTGCTTTCCACCCCTGCTAGCCACTGGTAGATGCATTCAACTCAGATTATATTTGTTGTAAAGTTGTAAAAAAAATGTTGTGATGTCACCAATTTCCCTTCCATCTCCACATCCCCTAACATTTGATTCACAACTTAATGTATGTTATAAAAAAGAGAAAAAGATAAGAAAAAAGGGGGAAATGAAAGAAAAAAAAAAAGGCAAGGAAAAGGCTCTTTATTACTTGAAAGTAATAAAACCAGACTGTTCTACATTATCTTTGGTGTCCTGAATGCTTTTATTTATCTCTTTTCCCCTTTCACCACCCCCTCAAACTCCACTCCCACTTTTTTGTGTGTGTTTGTGTATGTGTGTGAGACTCTCCTCTTCCACCATTTCTATCTGGTTTCCAAAGCATAAATAGCTGTGTAGTTAGATGCATGTGCTTACAATATACCCCCCTCCCACTCCAAATTATTGATGTGTTTTCTTTGCCTGCACCCAGCCTGGAGGCAGGACTTGAGCAGAAGCCACCGGTAATTAAAAGGCAGAGCACGCATTGACTCCCTCTATTCATTTTATGCATTTTCTTTTTATGGGCTTGTTCATCATCAAACATTTATGGTAGGCTTGATAGTTTAAGAGATCAAGGCTAGGATTTTAGTATGTAGGGTCCACTAAAAATAGATCTCAGCACAGATGTGACTTCAGCCTTTTTACATATTAATGAGGTGGAGGGTGCTGGATTTTTACTCCTTGTTAGCATTTATCTCTGGTAACCCAGAAGACAGGGCTGGAGGTATATTCAGTTGCAGCACTTGATTTTTATTTTTCAGGATAGCAATATGAAATGCCTAGAACAGGCTTTCCCCTCTGGGATATTTTTAAAACAGCTATTTAAATGAGCCCACAGCTATAGTATTTTACTTTTGACCTTCTGAAACACTTTTTTTTTTTTTCAATGTTTCCAGTCAGTTTGAGAATAGGAAAGCTGTAGGTTGAGTTCACACCTACAATGGTCTCAATCTGACACCAGATACCATTTGATAAGCCATGTCTAATAAACTGATTGTGGAATCGTGGTGTGACGCTGTAGGGTAAGCAATGGACCACAAGGTTGGTTTGAATTACAAGGTCAGAGGTTCAAACTCAACAGCCAGGCCTCAGAAATCCTATACAGAGTTGCTGTGTCAGAACTGACTTGAAAGCACTTACTGACCACCAGCAATTGTGTTTCTTAGTGCCAGCCATAGTTTGAGGCACTGTTTTGCATGAAGATACATTAGAATGCAGTTTCTGCCTCCTTATATCTAAAGAGAGAGTGACATTTCCCCAGTGACAAATACAAGCAGGTCTGACAAATATCAGGGTCAAGAGATCACATTTCATTTGGTTCTTACAGAATGAGTAGAAGTTCTCTGGGAGTTACTCTAGATAGAGGTAAGGACTTTGCAAGTCTTTGTGTGTGAAACAGAAAGCTTAGCTGGTGATGAGTAGGGTTGATGGAGGAACAAGGCTGGGAAAAAGAGCTGGGGCCAGACATGGAAGGTCCTGATTGTCAGGTGCTCAGATTTTAGCTATTGGGCAGCAGAATGCTTTTGGAGAGTATGAAACAGCAAATGAAAATGCATTCGTGCTTTAAGAAGTTTCCTAGCATTAGTTTGGGAAATGAACTAGTCCACAGAGAGGCTGGGACTAGTTCATTTAGCAAAGCAGTGTGTCAAATGGTGACTGCCTTAAGGATCTAGTGCTGCTCTAAGAGAACTATCACAAGTTGAGCGGCTTTAACAAACAACTTCATTTTCTCACAGTTGAGACTAGGAATCTGAATTCAGAGTGTCAATTCTAGGGAGATGTTTTCTGTGTTGGTTCTGTGGGAGAGTCCTTGTGGCTTTTCAGCTACTATTACACGTTCCTTGGTGTGGCATGTGTCTTCTGCCATCTCTGCTTGCTTGCTTGCTTGCTTCCTTGCTTGTTCTGCTTTTTTATATCTCAAAAGAGATTGGCCTAAAACACACACACACACACACACAGAGAAAACTGTCTCAATAACATAACAAAGAAAAGCCAATCCCAAATGACATTATAATGTTGTTAAGAGGCATCAAGTTGGTTCCACCTCAGTGACTGGTCGTTTCCAAGGAGCCGCTTGTGGGTTTGAACCACTGGTAGCACTTTAATGCTTATCTTACAGCATCACACTGGGACACCTACTACAGGTATGTTGTTGTTTAAGTGCCATCTAGTTGGGTCTGAGTCATACCAACCCTGTGTAGGGTTTCCACGGAGCAGCTGGTGGATTTGAACCACCAGCCTCGCAGTTACCAGGCCAGTGCTTATCCTACAGGGTTACACCAGGACTCCTACCACAGATAGGTTGTTATTACTGTTAGTGCCATCAAGTCAGTTCCTAGTCATAGTGACCCAGTATAGAGTTTCCGAGGAGCGACTGGTGGGTTTGAACCACCAGCCTTGCAGTTAGCAGTCCAATGCTTATCCTACAGTGCCACACCAGATCTCCAGCCACAGGTATGTTGTTGTT
>NW_006408661.1:3904774-3908871 GCF_000296735.1 Chrysochloris asiatica
AATGATCCCAAAGCTATCAGTCAAGCCATTCTTCAAAAACAAATGCAATGTCTCTACCATCATTTGGAGTCCTGATGTGGTGTTGGTAACTGAAAGGTAGGTGGTTCAAACCCTCCAGACACTCCTAGGAAACAGGGTCTTTATGAGTCAGAACTGACTTGGTAGCACATAACAATAACTCCCATTTAGGAGCCCTGGTGTTGTAGTGGGTTAAGCATTATGTTGCTAACCGTAAGATTGGCTGTTCAAACTCACCAGTTACTCCACTGGAGAAAGATGAGGCTGTTTGCTTCCATAAAGACTTAACAGCAAGATCTGGAAGCCTTTTTTCCACCAAAATTTATAACATTATTCATGGGCCATTACAAAAGTATCAAGTTAACCTGCTATATTTGGTCAAACATTTAATTACCTCACTCCTGATGTGGTGCTGTAGGACCAGCCCTGGACTGCAAACCATAAAGTCGGCGGTTCAAACTCACCAGCTGCTCCTGGGAAACTCTATACAGGGCCACTATGAATCGGAACCAACTCAACGGCACTTACCAACAACAACAACAACAATGTGATGGCTGGAAGTGTGGTTGCCTTGGCAGGGCCAAACCAAATGATTTTGCAGTTGGACATTGCCCACCCCTGACTTAGAAACCCTAAAGAGCAGTTCTCCTCTGTCCTACATGATCAGCCTGACTCAGCATTAACGCAGAACAGTGGTGATTTTTGGTTACACCATTCACTCAGGTTAGAGCAATCCTACCTTAAAATACTTTGCACCCTCCCCACCACACAACCTCTCTATCTCCCTCAGTTGTCCTTTCTTTCAGGAAGCCTCACATACACCACCTGGCCCTACTCCAGCTGAGCAGCCAAAATGCCTTCATCTGAGCCAATGTAGAGGGGTAGGGCAGGAGCTGGGATCACACTGAGTTGAAACAAACAACCCATGCAGAGAAATCTGGTACTTGATAGTGGTGGTTGGCTTTGCTACATCCAGTTTTGTTGGTCTGGTGAAGAGGTGACAGAGGCTGAACTGGTACCACCTGTATTTTAACTGAGTCTCTAGGGATGTCCCCATCCAGATGTGAGAAGCATATCAGACAGCCCAGAATTTTTGTTACTATGTATGGTTGGTTGGTAAAGAGTTGAAGATTTGTGCAGGATGTTTTTAGACTTTGGGCCTTAAGGAATAACTGTCTCAATACAAACAACAGGCTGGATCTGAAGTCTTGGGCCTGGCTGCTTTCCTTAAGTGCTTTGTCAAGTCAACACAAACTGGTCTCCTCGTTCAGCCTGGTAATTTGACGGAAGCTGAATAAGACACCCTAGAATGGCAATACCTAGGCTTTACTGCTTGAACAAAAACTCCAGAAGAGTCATTCAACAGGTGAAATAAAAGTATGAGAAAGGTATCTACAGTTTCAGACACTGGTACATTTTTTTCTTTAGGGAAAGGGGAGAAGGGAATTTAAAAGAACCATTTAGTAACAAAATAGTGTGATCAAGAGCATAATCCTTTTCCTGGCTCAGCACTGTGACAGCTGGGTGCCTGGACTCAGTAACCATTATAAACGCACATCTCACACTTGTTTTAAAACCAGGTGGTGACGTGTCTCTTGTACAGAAGTAGGAAGGGAAGATTCACATTTATTGATCGGGACTGCCAGACAGATGGGGATCTTCAATATTCCATTTAGAGTATTGTATATCCTTAGCTCTAACTTCCCCTGGGATGCCTGGAGGTGGGGGATGGTTGACCTCAACAGAGGGTTAGGGCTGAACTGATGTGCATTAAACGTGGCAGGACAGAAAAATGTGCAGATGTCGCTCTAGCAAATGGAAATGAAATTTGAGCAAATCAAGAGAGGCAGCTGAGTGGTAGGATGCTCCCCACCCCTTTCCAAAACACATCCACACACACATGTTCACACACAAATGCAATCATGGCAGCTTGCTCCTCTGGGTGTCTGAAATAAAAAAAGTCACAGAGGTCAAAACTCATATCTGATGAAGATGGGTCCTTTGGGAGACCTTTCATCTTTTTCTGGTAAACCGTGGATCCTATATTAGTACTTTCTGGTTACAAAGTGGACTGTACCAAAATGAAGTGTCATAAACTACATCTCAGTAATAAGAACCTAGACTTTTGCCAAGGAACCTAGATATGGACTCTGTTGATTCTGACTGAGGCGGCCAACAACTTTCTTATTTTTCCTAATCACCTTCAGATAGACGATTCCCTTGAGAATCATTAGTTTCATCCCCAGAGCAAGTCATTGAACCTGCTAACAGGCTTCGATAATAGTCCAAATCAAGAGAAACGAATGAAGAGAAAAGTAGGTAACCATGAAATAAGAAACATTATTCATTGATGGTTTTCCGCGTGAAACAGTTGAAGGTGACATTGGACACAATGCCAAGTGCCAGGAAACCTACACAAGGGAACACAGGAGGGAATTTCCAAGGGTTCCCTAAGATGAAAAAGGTGTTGAAAAATCAGCTCAAGAACCAAATGAACACTCTCTTCTTTTCCGTTCATCATGAAAACCACCCTTAATGGGATAAGAATGCACGTGGATTTTAACCAAACTTAGTGTAACTTCTCTAATGAGGATAGCAAACATTTTACAGATCCATCTGGCCCCATGTCAGTTCAAAAGCATGAATTTCAATAAAGTGGCTGAAGATTGTTTCATAAGAGTTAAAGTTGAAATTGTACTATCTAGAAAAGACTAGAACTTACAATAGCCTATAAAAATGACCTTTTATATTTGCGGCAGCTTACAACTTGCAGACATAATCTTGGTCTTGATCCTCCTTAATAGCCTAGTTGGGGAGGCGGCGGGGAGGCAACACGTACATGATTATTTCATTTTATGGGCAATAGAGTTTGAAGAGGAGGGGATCTATTAGAGCATTGATCATCAAGAACAACAATAAAGTTGTAATTTTTCCAAAAGCTGTGTGCTGTCATCATCTCCTTGGCTCTCCTGGGGACACCTCAGGTTACACAATTACTCTGCTTTTCTGACGGGGAAGAGTCTCTCACAGCCTTTCCCAGGAGAGATGGTTACAACAATAAAGTCCCTAAAATAAAGGCCGGGCACACATGTTCTATTTTAAGGGCATTGTGCTCTTATATTTTTCCATCATTAAAGAACACATCTCTTCCTTCCTGTGTCTGCAAAGCCCTGATGCCAGCAGTGTTATTAGGAACTGTCAACCAATCAAGAAAAGTGGGAGCTGAAGCAAAATTTGGTGACCTCCCTTTTTGAGAAACACCCCATCACTCTGGGCCAGCATCAGTTGGTCTCAGTGAAAAGAAGAAAAAAGAATGAAAGGCACAGCCCTTATAGGATCTTCTTCCCACACAAGCCACAGAGATCACTAGAGAAACTCTAATAGTTTTAAGAAAGCAAAACAGGATTGACTGAGAATGGAGAAGAAATGCTCTATATGTAGAGGGTGAGGAAGTTACCCACCCTTCTCTTCACAGAGGAGTTCCTGGGTGGTGCAAAGAGTTAACACCTTCACTCAGCAGCTAACGGAAGAAAGGGCTGCTGATCTACTGAAAAGTCAACTATTAAAAGCCTTACTTATAGAGTACAGCTCTACCTGGCACCATGAGTTTGTCATGAGTCGAAATCAACTTGACTACAACTGGTTTCCCTGCACAAAAGCCTGAGAGGTAAGAAATATCCACAATGATTTCTTCATGTCAGCCCCGTAATCACTTTGGCACACTTTGGTACCAACTAAACAATTTGACTTCATCACTGAAATCAATAGTTGCCTGATTTGGTTGCGTGCCTGGGTAAATCTCCCAGGGGTGTGTAGGAGATAGTAGGTAAAAAGCACCTCTACCTAGGTACCCATCTTCCTCTTACACATTACTGCCTCACGTTCCATATTGCTACTGCCAGAGAATTATGCTCCTCAAGTTAATAAGCTACTTGGTCCCCACCACAGCTGTGAACTGTGAGTTCATGTGGTACAAGAGAGGCAGGATCATTTTCTTTGTTGTTGTCATTGTTGTCATGTGCCATCGAGTCGGAACAGACTCATAGCGACCCCATGCACAGCAGAACGAAACAATGCTC
>NW_006408661.1:3909900-3915505 GCF_000296735.1 Chrysochloris asiatica
ATCCTTCTGATATTCTCTGCTTTCAGCCAAGATCCATCGGACATCAGCAATGATATCTCTCTACAAATTTTCTTTGTAGTGAGCATTAATTAGCCTGCCTTCTGCCCTGACCAGTGGCATGACCAATCCACCAGTTACATGCTGTGTGGTATGACCAGTCACTACACCAGTTATTGACACACTGAGGAAGTCAGGGTCCTCCACTCACCCTTAACATAAGCTCAGACAGATTCCACTCACATGGAAAGTAAAAATGGATGTTTTCCTTAGAAACATCCATTTTGATTTCGTTGCTGTTGATTTTGTTTGCTTATTTACCAAAGAAGCCGAAGAAGCCTCCCAGTCACAAAGCCTTTTTCAGCACACAAATATGCTTTTTAGTAAAGACAGAGACTTGATTGCCACCAACTTTGGTAACTTTGCTATTAAATCTATATGTAATTTGAAGTGCCACTTAAGGCTATTTACTTAATTATCTACTCAATAAAAGCAACAACCTTTGAAACAATTAACTCTCCATGATCTAAAGGGTCAGAGTCAATAGCTGATTAACCTTAAAAAGGAAGTTATCTACTCCAAAGTGTGTGTTCCAGGACAATAGCAAATGCTATAGTGTTCTAAAGATCTAAGATCTGCCTCTTCCATTCCTGCGTCACCCTGCTTTGGAAATAAAACTATCGGTTGAAGGTTGGCATAGGTGTTGGCTGCCTTGAGTTCATATTGGCATTTAATTTTATTTAAAAACCAAAGATTTATTCCCCTCTGTTTTCAGGGTGAAGAGATAGCCTATGATCACATTTCTTGCTTAAGGAGAAAAGATAATGTGTTAGACTTGTATGTATGAATAGAAACAGGTAAATAGTCATATTTCCTTCTGACTTTGTAATTTAAACAGTGTAAGTCAGTAGGGAAGGGCTGTAATTGAAGCCAAAGTAAGTGAGGTGAAAATTACTAGGTGTTGGAGCATCTGCATTCATTTTAATTAGGTGACTATAATAGCAAGATCAAAAACTTTTCCTTGTCACTCAATCTGTTGGGCTTTCTAATCGAGAAACCAAAGGGATTGTTTTGTCCTCAGGTAAGAGTTACCCAAAACTATCCTCTTTAATTACCTGGCCTGAGCAACAGACAGGTCTGGGCACAGGGGCAGAGCATGGCTCAGTGGGGATGATGTTATAAGGTGCTTCAAGACCAGTTCCACAGAGGCCAGCCCCTAAAGGCTCTTAAGACACTTATCAGTAATCTGGTAGCTTGGTGTTTTCCCTAATGGGCTGTGCCTGCTTACAAGGCAAAATAGCTTAAAAGGAAGAGCATCTCATTGTGAGTCTGTGAGCCTGGGTTTTGGTTTGAGGAGGCCTCTCTGTTTGTGAATGACCACTTGGCACATTCAAATCCTTGGTACCTCATCGTTACCCATCTGAAAAACAGACTTAATACTTCCTGCCTTGCCTACTTCATGTTGTTGTTGTTATTGTTGTAAGGTATCATTGAGTCAGTTACAACTCATAGTGACCCTATGCACAACAGAAGGAAACACTGCCCAAGCCTTCACCATCCTCACAGTTGTTGCTATGCTTGAGTTCATCGTGGCTGCCATTGTGTCAATTCATCTTATTGGGGAACATCCTCCATTGTGCTGACCCTCTACTTTTCCAAGCATGGTCTCTTTTTCAGGGACTGGTCCCTCTGATAATATGTCCAAAATACTAGAGAGGAAAATCTTGCCATCCTTTCTTTGAAAGAACATTCTGGCTATGCTTCTTCCAACACAGATTAGTTTGTTCTGACAGTCCATGGTACTCTCAATATTATACACATACACCATAATTCAAATGCATTAGTTCTTCTCCAGTCTTCCTTATTCATTGTCCGACTTTCAAATACATATGATGAGGAAATTGAAAATACTAAGACTTTGGTCAGACAAACCTATGTGCTCAAACTGATATTTTTGCCCTTGAACACTTTAAGGAGGTCGTTTGCAGCAGGTTGGTGTAATGGAGTACATCATTTGATTTCTTGACTCTTGCTTCTGTAAACATTGATTGTGGATTAAAAAAAAAAAAAAAATGAAGTCATTGGCAACTTCAATCCTTTCTTCATTTATCATGATGTTATTTATTGGTCCAGTTGTGGCTACTTTTGTTTTCATTGAGGGGTAATCGATACTGAAAGTTGTGTAGTCTGTAATCTTCTTCAGTAAGTTTTCCAAGTCTTCTTCACTTCCACACATTCACACCTTTCCTTATATTACTTGACTTTGGCTTCTGGAGCTGCCCTTTGAAATTTTCTGCTCACCTCTTTTACTTAGTCAGTTCTTTAGACTGTCTGTGTTCAGCAGGAGTCCTGGTATGGTACTGTGGGTTAATGCACTGGACTTCAAGGTCAGTTTGAACTGCAAGGTACGTGGTTCAAGCTCACCAGCCACTCTTCGGACATTCTATATAGGGTTGCAATGAGTTGGAACTGACTTGACAGCACTTAACAACAACATGCTCAAGAGCAAGTTTCAGAGTCTCTTTTGATATCCACTTTGGTATTTTCTTTTTTTCCTGTCTTTTTAATGGCCTTTTGTTTTCTTCATGTGTGATGTTCTTGATGTCATCTCACAAGTCTTCTGGTCTTTGATCAGTAATGTCTAATGCATCAAATCTGTTCTTGAAATGATCTCTAAATTCAGGTGGGATATACTTAATGTCATATTTTTAATCGCAAGGATTTGTTTTCATTATCTCCAGCTGCAGCCTGAACTTGGCTATGAGCAATTGATGGTCCATTCCACAGTCTCCCTGGCCTTGTTTTGACGGATTGATATTTGACTAATATACTAAAACTTCTCCATTGTTTCTTTCCACAGATGTAGTCTGTGTGTTCCATCTGGTGAGGTCCATGTGAATGGTTACCTTTTATGCTGTTTGAAAAAAGGTATTTGCAAAGAATAAATCATTGGTCTTGCAAAATTCTATCATATAATCTTCAGCATAATTTCTATTACCAAGTCTATATTTTCCAACAACCCATTCTTCTTCTTTGTCTCCAAATTTCACATTCCAATCATCTGTAATTAACAAGGCATCTTGATTACATGTTTGATCAATTTCAGATTAAGGAAGTTGTTGTTAGTGGTGTTGGTTGTGCGCCATTGAGTCAGTTCTGATTCATAACAGCCCTGTATAGGGTTTTTGAGGCTATAAATATTTATACGGAGTAGAAAGGCTCATCTTTTTTCTGTGGAGTGATTGGTGGATTTGAATTACCGACTATGCAGTTAATAGCCCAACTTGTAACTGATTATGCTACCATGGCTCCTTTAAGAAATGGGTAGAATTCTTCAAGTTCATCATCACTGACTTTCCTGATTGGTGTGTAAATTTGAATAATAGTGGTATTAACTGGTCTTCCTTGTAGGAATACGGATATTATCCCATCACAGACAGCACTGTACTTCAAGATAATTCTTAAAATGTTGTTTGTGATGATGAATTCTATACCATTCCTCTTGAACTAGTTGACCTTGGCATAATAAGCTATATGATTGTCTGGCTCAAAATGATAAACACCAGTCCATTTCAACTCAATAATACCTAGGATAGAGTCCTGGTACAGTGCTATAGGACAAGCACTGGACTGCTCACCACCAAGTTGGTAGTTCAAAGTTACTAGTCATTCCTCAGAAACCCTATACAGGGCCGTTATAAGTCAGAATCAACTTGACAGAACTTAACAACAACAACAACAATGCCTGGTGGTGGTGGTGATGTGTTGTGGAGTCAGTTCCGACTCATAGAGACCCTGTACAGTGTTTCCGAGGCTGTAAATATTTACGGGAGCAGAAAGCCTCATCTTTCTCCTATGGAACAGCTGGTAGTTTCGAACTGCTGACCTTGCGGTTCACAGCCCAATTCAAAACCACTATGCTAATAACAACAGCAATGCCTAGTATATATTGCTATTTGTGTATTCCGTTTCATTTTTGACAATTTCCAATTTTCCTAGTTTCGTACATCATACATGACACATTACAATTATTAATGGATGTTTGCAGCTGTTTCTTCTCATTTTGAACTGTACCCATCAGTAAATGGAGATCTGTAAGTTTAACACCATCCACACCATTAAGGTCAGCTCTAGTTTGAAGAGACAGCTCTTCCCCAGTCATGTTTTTAATGCCTTTGAACCTGAAGCACGCATGTTCCACTAGTATTCGTAAGGTTTTCAGTGGCTAACCATTCAGAAGTGGAGCACTTCTCCTTGTTCTTAGTCTGTTTTAGTCTGGAAGCTCCACTGAAACTTGTCCACCATGGTGACCTTCCTGGTATTTAAGATATTAGAATCACAGCAACACACAAGCCACATGACAAACTGACAGACGAGTGGTGGCCTGCCTCTTGTTGTTAAGTGCTGTCGAGCCAGTTCTGACTTATAGCCACCCTGTATAGGGTTTCCGAGGTGAGGCTGGTGGGCTTGAACCACCAACCTTGTGGTTAGCAGTCCAGTGGTTATTCTATAGTGCCATACCATAGGCTCATAAAAAGTCAAATGAAATTACTAGTTTTTAATTGGTGCTTGCAACACTTTGAAACAATCTGCTCCCTTTTCTCTGACTCGATGTTTAAATGAGATTCCCAGTCCTCTAAATTAAATTAAATGGCTTTGAGCCCCCATCTTACTGACAATGGGATGTCTTTTTCCTCTCTCCCTTAAATACTATCAATCAAAAACTCCAGTAAAACCTGGTTAAATGGCAACTTCCAGTTTGGCCTAATCAAGAGTTCCAGTTCTTTTTCACTGATGTGGCCTCCTAAGCTTTACTATGTCTTCCTTCACTGAGACCCTGGGAGACCTGAACTGTCTAATGCTCTTCTCCTCCTTTATTCCCAGATGGATGGTCTAGAAGAACTAGTAGTGTCCTCCATTCCATTTTGCCTTCTCTACCACCAGGTGCGATTCCTTTCTGTTTAGCAGGCTTTTCTGGCATAAAGAATGGGACCCAACATAAAGAGAAATGAAGCCTTGATAATGCTACAGCATGGATGAAGCTCAAAGGCATGCTGAGTGAAAAAAATCAGTCCCAAAGGACAATATTATCCAATTCAACTCATGAAATATTTAAGGTAGGCAAGTGTATAGAGATAAACATTTAATAGTGGTTACTAAGAGCAGACAAGAGGAAGGGAAAAAGGAGGCATCACTGCTTAGGAGACACTGAGCTTCGGTGAAGGGTGATTTAAAATTTTTGAAATGGATAATGGTAATGGTTGAACAACATGATAAAATATAGTTAATGTCACTGAATGTACATGTGGAGAATGTTGAAAAGGCTAAAGATTTGTTACATATATATTTTGTTGTTGCTGTTCAGTGCTGTCACTAATTTATTTCACAGCCCAGAAGTAGGTGACCCAAGACTGCTGAATCAAGTCATGGGCCACACATATTCAATGTGTAAATTCCATCTTCAGAAAGCTCTTCAAATGTCACTACTTTCTCAGTTAACAGGATGGGCAACGGAAGGAGCAAGTGATGCCTACCCTGTCATGTTTAAGCTGCATTGAACTCTTTAGCCTACATCCCACTGTGTTGTTGTTAGTTGCTGTCCAATCAA
>NW_006408661.1:3917291-3918210 GCF_000296735.1 Chrysochloris asiatica
GTCCCTGTGTACAGAGGGGATAGCATTGATACTTAATGTGAAGACTCCTTCCCACTCTGTTGGTATTTAGTTACTACTTTCATGAGTAAAGGTCAGGTTCATCTAATTGTAGCAATTTACCCTTGTTTCCTTTATCAAATTTTTTTTTTTTAATCTTCCTCTAGTCAAGTTCTGATTATCAAGCCATTAAGGCTAGGTTTGGTTGCATTGAGGCTGCAAGCTTGGGTGTTCTTGTGCATTTCCCCTCACTTCATATCACTTCCCCTCACTTCATATCACTTCCCTCACCTCATATCACTCCCTACACTTCATATCCCCCTCACTTCATATCACTCTCCTCACTTCATGCTTCACTTTCTGCTCCAGTCCTCTGTGGTTGTGTCATTGTCCATGGGCTCAGGTATCCCCAGGTCTCACCACACTTTCGACCAACCAGCCCTTCCTCTTCTCTCTCTCATCTCCAGGTCAACGGGAGTCAATGGACCACGGTTGAACTCAGCCCATTTCTTCACTGCTGCCTTTCCCCCTCTTTCACTCACCAGTAGACCAATGTGCTCTCCAGCAAGCTTACATGCCTGCTCATGTATTCCTTTTGAGTTTCAGTCTTAGAGGGAAGTTTGTCCTGAAGGAACTTGATTGCTTGCCTTGATGGCTTCCTGGCAAACAGCTTCCTTATTGTCATAGTAGCCAGTCATACTTACATTTTTGTTTTGGGTTTTTCCTAATGATCTTTCTTTGAAGATGTATCTTCTCACACTCTAGCTGTTTCAGGATGGTCTGCTTGTCCTTTCTACTGGGAATGTCCCACTTCAGAAGGTTCTGGATGGGACTCAGGATTCCACCTAAGTCCTACACTCTGCAAAGGCTCCGTAAGAGGCCTATTTGACTGGGCAAGTTCTACAACCCCTTTTAGGCATTC
>NW_006408661.1:3931287-3932585 GCF_000296735.1 Chrysochloris asiatica
TCAAAACTTGAATTTTTTCTTCAGTTCTTTCAGTTTGAAAAATGATGGGCACATTCTTCCCTTTTGGTTTTCTAACTCTAGGTTTTTGCAAATTTCATTATAATACTTGGCTTTGTCTTTTTGAGCTGCCCTTTGATATTTTCTGTTCAGCTCTTTTACTTCCTTATTTCTTCTATTCTCTTTTGCTACTCTATGCTCGAGAGCAAGTTTTAGAGTCCCTTCTGACATCCATTTTGAACTTTTCTTTTTTCCTATCATTTTAATGACCTTTTGCTTTCTTCATGTATAATATTCTTGAAGTCACCCCACGGGTCTTCTGATCTTCAGTCATTAGTGTTTAATGCACCAAATCTGTTCTTGTGAAAGTCTCTAAATTCAGTTGGAAGATATTCAAGGTCCTGGTGTTCAGAGTTCTGGTGTGGTGTTGCAGGATAAGCACTGGACTGCAAACTCAGTTTGAACTTCAAAGTCATCAGTTGAAACCCACCAGCCACTCCTCAGAAATCTTTACAGTGTTGCTATTATTTATTGTGAAGTGAGTCAAGGTTTACAGAGCAGATCATCAGTTTTACATTCAGCAAATCATATTCTTTGCTTCATGGCAATAATTGCAATCCTTTCAGGGCACTATCAGTTAACAGTATTGACATCTGTTCATTTAACTATTGCATTCTTTTCTGTGTTTCACTCTAACTTCATCTTTCTTTTGCTAACTTCCCTCTTGTTGTATATTGCCTGCCCTGTCACCCATGTTAACATGTGTCTACACTCTAGGCCATGAATAATTTTCCCTACACCCTCTTCCCCATAATCATCATGGATTGTTTCTTTTATCAAGACAACCTTCTCTTAACCTTTCACAACATTGGTCTCAACAATATTTGTCTTTTTGTGACTAATTTCATCCAACATAACGTCCTGTACATTAATCCATGTTGTGAGATATTTCACAGATTCATTATTATTCTTAATGTTGTATAGTATTCCATTGTGTGTATATAGCCTTGTGTATATGTACCAAAGTTTGTATTACCATTCTTCTGTGGATGGACATTTAGGCTATCTCCATCTTTTTGATGTGCCTCTTATAGACTGCATTTTGAAGGATCCTGTTTTCTTAACCATTCTGCTCTCTCTGTCTCCTGACTGGTATATCTAATCCATTTACATTCAGCGTAATTGTTGATAAGCATGAATTGATTGCTGTCATTTTTCTGTGTGTGTGTGTTTTGTGGTACTTCTGGTTTCTTTGTTCTACATTAATTTCTGCACTGAGTTCATTTTGCTTGCCAATTGTC
>NW_006408661.1:3934060-3935649 GCF_000296735.1 Chrysochloris asiatica
TGGAATTCTGATCAACCATAAGTTGTTCCTCTTCATGGTATTCCACATAATATTTAGATTTCTTTGGATTTTTTAATTCTTTTTTTCTGATTGTTCTTCTAGCATACTAGTATTGAGAGGTTTATGTTCAAGCTCACTAACATAGGATTCCATTGCTTTGAATTGCCTCCTTTGCTTTTTCAATGTATTTTCCATTTCTGAAATCTTAGAATTAATCTGGATTTCTTATTACAGGTTTTGTTTGTTTCAAAATTTTTGCTTACTCTATTTGTTTTTTCTTGTAGTGTCTTCCTGAATTCGAAAGTTTTCCCTGTGTTCTTGTTTTCCTCAATCTGTTTGTTAATCCTTTGAAGGTACCTAAATATCATTGTTTTGAATTCATTTTCAATTAGTTCCATTACCTTTTCTTCCTAAGAAATGTTTTCTGACTGCATTTTGGTCATTTGTTTGAGCCATTCATCTTGTTTCTTTCTATGAACTAAAATTGTCTGTTGTCTCCAGGTCATTTTAGGGGTGTCATAATTGTATTTAATTGATGATTGTATGTTGATTTGGTCTTAGACTCTCACCAACTGTCTCCTTTCCCATCATCTGTGCAAATCTGTTCTTCCAGACCATCTTCTGTTGCCAAAGGTGCTCCCAAGATCATCGTGTTACATCTGGCTGGCTGTTCACCAGTCATTCTCCCTCTATCATCACCCTTGCTCAGCTTCTCTTCCCAGCAAGCATTGAATCCACTTCTCTGGTCTATGGAATCTCTCTTAACTCTTTGGGTGAAATCTTTTGATGTGCATAGGTTTCTAATTTTTAGGAAGTCACAGTCATATAGTTTGTCTTCTACTGTTTGTGTGTTTTTTGCAACATTTATAATGTATACATGCCATGTATTCAAGTCTCTAAGTTTGTCCATATATTTTCATTGATGGTTTTTATAGTGAAGTCCATGTGTATAGTCACTGTTATGTTGTTGAAAAAAAGGTATTTAAAATGAATAAATCTTGGGTCTTGCAGAATTCTGTTATGGGATCTCCAGCATAATTTCTATCACCAAGGTAATATTTTCCATCTACTAATTCTTCTTCTTTGTTTCCAACTTTGGCATTTCAGTCACTAGTAATTTTCAATACATCTTGTTGGCATATTTCATGAATTTCAGACTAAAGAAATAGAATTCTTCCATTTTATTATCACTGGCTTTAGTGGTTGGTACACAAATTTGAATAATATTGGTATTAACTTGTCTTCCTCTAGGTGTATGGATATTATCCTATCACAAACATCATTGTACTTCAAGATAGATTTTGAAATACTCTTTTTGATGATGAATGTGATGTCATTCATTTTGAATCTGTTGTTCTCAGCTTTGTAATCCATATGATTGTCTGACACAAAATGGCCAATACCAGTCCATTTCAGATCACTGATGCCTAGAATACTGATCTTTATGCATTCCATTTCAATTTTAACAACTTCCAATTTTCCTAAATTCATACTTTGTACATTCCATGTTCTGATTATTGGTAGATGGTTACAGCTATTTCTCTCTATTTTGAGATGTTCCCCATCAGTATATGAAAGTCACAAAAGCT
>NW_006408661.1:3936571-3938872 GCF_000296735.1 Chrysochloris asiatica
AATTGAGGATCACAAACAACTCAGGATATAGCATTTCTCCAGTAAAGAGTGCCTCTTCTCAGCTGTACTGAAGTCATACCTCTCTCACCCTTGTCTTCCCAGCCATGTGGCCCCTTGGCCTCTTCCTGATTCAGGCAAGTGTTACAAAGCTCCTTTAACACTGATAAATGCCCAAAGGTCTATTCTGCAAGCCAGTTTCCTATGCAAAGGCACTCAAGTTTACTCCATCCACTGCATCCTGGGCTGGGCAGCCCGATGCTCTGTCTCTCTGTACTGATACCTATACTGCTACCTCTGTTGCCACCACCTAACAGCACAGGGATTTTACTCTTTGTTCTTATTTCTTTCTGGTCCTGAAATTGCCTGTTACTGCTTCTAAGATTGCTTCTTTTAAACCCAGCAAAATTGCAAAACCGACCAATCCCTGAGTTTGTCTCATACACCTTATTTGTATGATCCTGGTGTGGTATGTAGGATAAGCACTGGACTCTTAACCACAAAGGTAGTGGTTTAAACCAACCAGTTGCTCCTCAAAAACCCTATACAGGGTCTCTATGAGTAGGACCAACTCAACAGCACTTAACAACAACAACTCAATTACTTGGTGGGAGTTACAAAGACTATGGATAGAATAGTCATATTAAGTAATTCTACTTTATTACATACAACATTATAGCAACAGGCAAGTCTCCACTGACTGAAAGGTAGTATCTGTGCATGAAGTACATTTGTTTGAAATTGAACTCAGATCTCCTACATGGAACTACCTCTGAACTATCTCTGAACCACCATTGCCACTAATATTGTACACATAAATACTTGTACACCTTATTCACAGTATGTATACACACACATACCACACTGCAATATAATCACATATTGTATGTACATTAGCACCCTATTTAGGCATCCTGACCTCCATTAAGCTCTTTCTGAGTTCCCAGACAGTGCTATGCTTCCATCCAATTTCCCAAAAACTATATGCATAACAGTTTCTTATATACTCCATATTGTATTAGAATTTGTTTCCCCATGAGGCAGTGTAATGGTTAGTTTTCTGTGTCAGTTCAACTAGGTCAGGATTTCCAGAGGCTTAGCAGCTGAGATGTGCTTCTTCCCATGGTGATGAAACCTAATACAGTCATAGTTAGATCTGTGATGAGTGGCTGTGACCGGCCAATCAATTAAAGGAATGCTTCCTTAGGGGTGTGGCCTGCTCCCAATATAATGGACAAGCAGGAGGGACATTCTCTTTCTTTTCTGTTGGAGATCTGGGACTCTACAGTTGTAAGATAATAAGCTTCTTTTATATATAATGTATACATAAATATGTATACATTATATATAAATAGAAGTTTATATATATATATGTATATATATATTTTTGTGTATGTGTATATATATATATAGAGAGAGAGAGAGAGAGGGAGAGAGAGGGAGAGAGAGAGAGAGAGCATGTTTTGCTTCTCTAAAAAGCCTGGCTTAAGACAGGCAGTAAGAAGATCAGGAATAGAAACTGTATCTTTTTGACTTTGTAAATTCACAGTCTTCAGTGAGCTTGTTAATTTGTTGGTATATAATAAATAATTTGTTAAACTGGGGTATCATTAGAAGACATATTCTAGCAGTTGCCATAATGTCATAATAGTTGTAACAATATTGAGAACTCACCAGAAACATTGGACCATGTGTACTTGGATATTTAATACTCACAAGAATCCTATCTGGTATGTACCCTTTGTTATTTACATTTGACAAACAAGGCCAGTAAAGCACAGACAAATTAAGATTGTTTCACAAAGTCACTGAGCTAGTCAATGGCAGGTCCAGTGTATACATTTGGTAGACCCACAGACAGTGCTTTTAATCATCTTACATCTTATTGGTGGGGGTGATGATGGTGGAGTGCGGTGGAGTCTGTTCCAACACACAGTGAACCTGCATAGGGTTTCCGAGGCTGTAAATATGTCAGTTTGTTGGACTATGGTGGCTTGTGAATTGCTGTGATTCTGAAAGCTATGCCATCAGTATTTTAAATACCAGCAGGGTCACCCATGGAGCACAGGTTTCAGATGAGCTTTCACACAAAGACTGACTAAGAAGAAGGAGTGACAAACTACTTCCGAATCTTTAGTCACTGAAAACCTTATGAATACCAGAGAAAAACTGTCAGACATAGTGCCAGAAAATGAGCCCCTCAGGTTGGAAGGCACTCAAAATGTGACTGGATAAGAGCTACCTCCTCAAAGTAGAGTTGACCTTGATGACATGAATGGAGTAAAGCTCGTGGGAGAAAAGCCC
>NW_006408661.1:3941822-3947849 GCF_000296735.1 Chrysochloris asiatica
ACCGACTCAATGGTACCTAACAACAACAACAGCAACAACAAAATCTTTATGGGATCAGAAAGCATCATATTTCTCCCACAGAACTGCTAACAGTTTTGAACTGAGGTTAGCAGCCAGATTTGTAACCACTACACTCCCAGAGCTCCTTTACATTTTATTAAGTGAGGTGAAATAGGTGATCCTTTTTTAACATGATAAAGGGTGTCTATCAGAAACCAAGAGACAGCAAACACTGTAGGAACCTGCATGATTAATGACACACGGGATGGGAGTGAGACTAATCCCTTAGCCACAGTCTTCCAACAATACACATAATATCATGCAGCCAAACCTGCAGATATCCCATATGTGCACACCCACGTCAGTACCAGGAGATGCTTGTCTTGCTTTCCAAAAGACTTTAACATATGAGATAATGTTGGCAGCCGAAATTTCTGAGTGCTTGATTAAGTCAATAAACCTTTGGAAAAAAAAAAAATTACAATAAGCCCTTGACCGTCACCAGATCCCCACACTAGTGTACATTCAACTGCCACAACCATTTGTGAAACGACAACAGCAACCGACACAGCAGTCCTAGAGGAATGTAAATCAGAGGTGACCCAAGATAACAGAGTGGGAATCAGGGGATTTGGAGCTGGGTGACATAAGCACATCATCTCGGGAGTCTGAACACATGTGCATGCCTGCAGACCCTGAGAACAAACCCTGTTCAGAGATAGACAGAAAACAAGAGAAAGGGCCTTATTGCTCCTGTGTTAATTCTCTGCTGTGTAAGTACTGATAATAATCTCCTAAAACTATTTTAGGAGATGTTTTAATGCAACTTGGGTGTGTTGGAGGGGAAGAAAGACTAATGATTTGAAAGGAAAAAGAAGACAACAAGGTTTGATTTCACAGACGCTTCAGAAATAAATGGCATAATCTTATCTGTTTTCAGCAAATACAATCTGAAGCATTCAAGTCTCCGATAAAGGTGTATCACCTTCATTGGTGCAGCAAACTGCAGATTAAGCTTTTTTTAATGCTGTTCAAATTGCCTGTGAAGCAACCTTTTATGAGATATGATGGTTCAAACAATTTTGCAAAGAGCAGAAGACAAAGAATATGTTTTACACTGAACTGGTTTCCTAGGAAACACTGAAAAAATGTAATACGATATCTTTTAGAGGTAGTTCAAGGACCAGGGCTCCTCTTTCCTTATTTAATTTTTTTTTTGAACAGTTTTTAATATCTGCCTCTTCCTTTCCCTGCAGTGGAAGCCTATGAGTTGAACGAGCACTTTCGTAGGTGCCAGCCCAAGTGTTCTCTCCTTAATTGAGTGCCTGCTCTATACAAAGGGAAAATATTTGAGCCAAGTTAAGCCTTCATTACTCACTGAAGCAATTTGAAGTAAGAAATTAATGGAATAGGAATTTGAACCTTTTTGCTACCATAAAACGAAAAAAAAAAAAAAAAAAATCCCCAAATCCCAGCTATGAAATAAAAATTTAAAAGTCTACTCACTCTTTTTCAAATCATGTCTAAATTAATGTTTCAAGGTCTTCAAATACCATTTATTTTAGATGTATTTTTAAATTTTGGCTCTTTATCTTTTTCTGTGATATGGCGGCATATGTAGGCTGACAGAATGGTGCCTGAATTAGCTGGCTTACACATCTCCCAAATTCAAATGCAAGACCACAGAGTCTAGAAGTGGCAGAGAGGTTCAAGATGTCAAGCTAAGAGACTCAGCATGTCCGGAATACTTCAATGAGCATGAGGTTGATCACACTGCCACCTCCGCTAGCCCTAATTTCCATCATTCATCACTCCGGTTGAGAAGAAATCAAAATAGGAAAAGTGCAGGAACATCTGGGCTGTGTGGGAAGGAGTTAATTTTGCTTTTAAAATAAATAAAGCGTCAAAGCTTCAAGTTTCACTTATTCAGAAATTGGGAATGAAAAGCAAAATATTGGTCTAAAGAAGTTTGGGGCCTCCTTGTGGGTGGGTGAGAGTAGAAGGGAACTGCAGTCGCACACAGAGATCTGTGGGTACGTTAGCTGACCTTTGTGGTAGGAAATAGGAGAGCTGACAGCTGATTGCAGGGCTGAGTGGATGGTTGTTGACAGTGGACTATCTTCCAGCATCAGTCCATCATATGCACCCTAACTTTCTTCATAACCAAATAGTAAGGATAAGTGTGGTTTTCTGGAAGGAAACCTCTTGAAAAATGCCAATGCTTCTTATTCTGGATATTTGAGGAGAATTGGTATGAGACTCTTAAGGGTTATCAAAATCTTTTTATAATCTGCCTTTTTAAATGGGACACTGTGTGAAGATTTAGCCAGGATTAAAGAGGAGCCCAAAGTTTGAAGGCTTTTTCAGTAAAATAAGGAAATGGGAAATGTCAAAACAACATGAGCAAATTGACATGCACAATGGTTGTGCTTAAGTCTTCAAAGGACCCTCATGCTAAAGGACATGGAAGACTCAGGAGGGATCCCACAACGCCACTCTATACATGTTTGTTTGCAAGTTAAATCGAATTAAGTTGAACATATGTAGCGTCATTTGAAGGTGGAAAACCCAGTTTAAGAAACAGCCTATGGGATACATGAGAAAAGGGCAAGGCAACTATTATATTTTGCATTAGGATAATAGGGAAGCATATGAAAATGCACAGATGGTACAAATAAAAGCTTCAGGTATCTGTAAACATTCTGTTTCTATACTTACTCTTTTGATATCTTCCTTTTGGAGAGTCCGTGTCCTCCTTTTGCTATGATCTGGATGGGATCATAA
This sequence comes from Chrysochloris asiatica, assembly GCF_000296735.1. Lineage (NCBI taxonomy): Eukaryota > Metazoa > Chordata > Mammalia > Afrosoricida > Chrysochloridae > Chrysochloris > Chrysochloris asiatica. The sequence goes on from NW_006408661.1 coordinate 3,944,607, forward strand.
ATCAAGGTTGCTTACTTAGTCCTGATGTGGTGCTGCAGGGTAAGCACAAGACTGCAAGGTAGGTTTGAACTGCAAGGTTGGCAGTTCAAACTCAACAGCCATTCATTGGAAACCCTATGTAGGGTCACCATGAATTGGAACTAACTAGACAGCACTTAACAACAACAGCTCTCTATTCAAAGGAACCCTGGTAGCATTGTTACCAGGACTAGTTAGCTTGGCTGCTAACCATGAGGTCAGCAGTTTAAATCTACCAGTAGCTCCACAGGAGAAAGATGAGGCTTTCTTCTCCCATAAGGATTTATAGCCTTGGAAACCCTGTACAAGGTTGCTATGAGTTGGAACCAACTCCACAGCACACAACCACTACCAACACCACTCTCTTTAAAATAAGAGGTAGATAGATGACTCAAGCCAGGTCAATCAGAGTCTTGTCTCCAGAGCGGGAAGGAGAAAAATGTACTCAATGGTTGGTGTTCAGATGAAGCAAATCAATATTCACTGGTTATGGACTAGAAATTCTAGGCCCAAACTTCATAGATGGACGCGCCTCTGGACAAATAGATTGTAAAATAGCCATCTGCAGCAAAAATTGGGATAAGTACAGTTTACAAGGAAAGAGGACAGACAAGAAGTGGTGGTAAAGCCACTCTATGGGCTTTTGATCCCTTGCAGGTGGGGCTGTGGATAGCATAATTCTGCTGAGTCATTCTGCAAGGCCTTGTACAGGACCCTAGACTTAGTGGCAGTTTGCCTGGCATAAGAAAACTGGCACTGTGCCTTCGGACAAAGAGTACAACTTGGAGAACAGACCAACATGATGTATAGTCAAGAGTCACTTGGTTACAAATAATAGAAACTTACTGAGGTCAGTTCAATTAAGTAAAATGGTTTTTATGATCTGGCTATGAGGGTGTCTCAGAGAACTCTAGGCAAGAGTTTAACATGGCTTTATGAGGGTCTAGAATTGAATTCTAGAAAGTCAAGAAGCAAGCCTACTCTCTGTGTCTCTCTGGGACTCTTTTACCTCTGGCATTCTTTTTAATTCATCTTCAGACACTGCTGGTCTCTGATTGTATGTCTAAGTGTCCCCCACTAGAAAAGTGGCCTGAGCTTCCCAAGTTCATCACTTTCTGATTCAAACACGCAATTCAAACGCCAGACTCTCTGAGTCACAACCTTAGAATTTGGGTTGGCTCCACCTTGGCTTTAGAGCTAGGGTTTGAAGTCAGGGCCTATGTCAGAAGAGACCTGGCAGCCATCCTTCCCAGGTCATAGTTTGTCCAAGCTCCTGGGAGCTTCCATGCAGAACCATTTCAGAGTCCATGTGTTATCTGACCTCTGGAGAATTTCTCAAGTGCCGTCTAGGGACAGAAAGAGGGACCATCATCTGATTGTAGAGTTCAAATAATTACCACTTCTAAATTGCACAGCTCAGGAAAAAAATTACTTAACTTTTCTATGCCTTATTTAGAAAAATATGAGGGTTTTTGCCAATCATTAAATTTGATGACTTAAGAAAATTGCCTGACACACCCTGGATCTCAGCGAACATCAGTCATTCCCTCTGCTTGCCTTGACAGATGCAGGGCCGCAGGGGTTGGGGTCCAGGGACTGTTTCCTGTGATACTCACAAATGGTCATGACATCTCATACACAGTACTGGTTTTTTCTTAGCAGTGCTGAGTGTCCATGCTGGCTGCACCATAAATGCAAATTCACTGAGCTCATGCTCTAACCTCCAGACTCCATGTGTGAAAGCATTAGGCTGAGTGACAGCATTGTAAGCAGTCTCTGGGGCCTGACTGTGTTTAAACAAACATGACATTCTACATGGCTAATGCAACTCAATAGGTGCTTGATATATTTTTATTCTTTAATGTTAAAATTAAAATGTAGTTTTCCCAAAATAACAGCGCACCAGCTGTCAGGTGAGAAGGAAAAAATCTCAATAAATGAATTGTATTTAGAGATGGGGGTTGTGTGTGTGTGGGGGGGGTGGGGGGGTAGGAAATGAAAGTTAATAATATAGAATCTCCCCCTTGGCTAAACCTCACTTTAGTTGCTTTTAGTGTTAAGTCGACAAGGATTGTGGTGTACTTCTAACGGTCACACAAAACAAATGTATTTTCCCAAAATGTCTGTCAGAGAATCTGAAACTGAGTCATTTAATCAGCAAACATTTACTGCACATATTTCATGTGTTTTTCTAGGGGCTGGAGGGATGAATAAGTCAAGAGATGAATGTGAGCAGGAGCCAACTGCTGTTACAGGACTCCATATGGCCCCTGGAAAGTTGTAGAAGGAACCCTTCCCCAGATAGTGGGGCTGGAGAGGGCATCTGAGAATGCTGTTTGGAAGAGCCCATGCTATGTCTTAAACAGTGAGTAGGAATTAACTCAAGGAATGAGGATAGGAGTTGGGTTGAGGGCTCAAGTGCATTGAGGAATTATTTCATGAGAAAGACATGCCACATACAAATGAAGGCCTATTGTCTCTTGAAAACAACTATGCAAACACCAAAAGTCTTCAAGTCTGAAATAGAGTTTTTCAGATGTTGTTGTTGTTGTTAAGTGCCATTGAGTTGACTCGGACCCATTTGCAACCCTGTATAGAGTTTCTGAGGAGCAGCTGGTGAGCTTGTACCACCGACCATGCGGTTCAAATAGCTTTGCAGTCTGGCGCATTAACCCACAGCACCACATGAAATCAGAAATCAGCACAGATTAGGTAATCAACACAATATTGTTGTTTCCTTGGACAGCCTCGCACTCCCCACCCCACACACAATGTAACCACCATTAACAATTTGCAGTATGCTCCTTACATATTTTCTCTTTTGCAAGATGCTTTCAAATTTAAGATCTGTCTATATTTCTGCTAGCCATATGTTATGAATCACATTCTTTCCATTAACCATATACCCAAGTTAATAGCAGAATTGCACTTAAATATTATTACGGTAGCTACCAAGACAGTTCTGACTCATAGCAATCCTGTATAGGGTTTCAAAGCTGTAAATCTATATGGGAGCAGACAGCCTCATCTTTCTCCAATGGAATGACTAGTAGATTTAAGCTGCTAACTTTGTGGTTAGCAGCCCTGTTCATAATCCACAATACGACCGGTGTTCCTTTAAGAATTATTATTGTTGTTGTTAAGTGCCGTCGAGTCGGTTCCGACCCATAGCGACCCTGTACAGGGTTTCCGAGGGTGTAAATCTTTACGGGAGTAGAAAGCCTC
>NW_006408661.1:3951399-3962731 GCF_000296735.1 Chrysochloris asiatica
TCATGTATGATATTCTTGATGTCATCCCACAACTCTTCTGGTCTTTGGTCTTTAGTGTTTAATTCATCAAATCTGTTCTTCAGATGATCTCTAAATAAATCAAGTCAAACGAAACCAGCACACTGTTGCTCTGTTTATAGATTCCTTTGTCATTTATCACATATTGGTTCATCCACATCATATCCAATTTGAGTCATTTTGGAGAGAAAAGAAGCTGTAGTTCTGTCTCCATTAAAACTGCATGTTATATTGCTTGTGCATTCCCCTTGAGTCTTAGTCTTGGAAGGGGGTTTGCCCTGTCCCTTCATCTTCTTCTGATGATTCAATATTTTGGCTTTAGAATCCTTCAGTATTTCAACTTGAGGCTTGGATTTTTATTTCATTTCTTTCAGCTTGAGAAATGCTGGGCATGTTCTTCTCTTTTGGTTTTCTAACTCCAGGTCTTTGTACATTTCATAATAGTTCTTGATTTTATCTTCTGAAGCTCCCCTTTGAAACTTTCTATTCAGTGCTTTTACCTCCTCATTTCTTCTATATGTTTTAGCATCTCTACACTGGAGAGCAACTTTCAGAGTATTTCTGACATCCATTTTGGTCTTTTCCTTTTTTATTGTCTTCTTAATGACCTTTGGTTTTCTTTCTGTATGATGTACTCGACGGCACTTAACAACAACAACAAAATTATGTTCTTGATGCCATCCCACACCTCTTCTGGTCTTTTAGTCATTTGTGTCTAATGCATAATTCTGTTCTTGAGATAATCTCTAAATTCAGGTGAGATAAATTCAAGGTCAAACTTCAGTCTGCCCCTAGCCTTGTTTTGCCTGATGTTATGGAGCTTTTCCTCTGTCTCTTCACACAAATATAGTCAATTTGATTTCTGTGTTTTCCATCGTGTCATGTCCACATGTATAGTCATCTTTAAGGAGCTCTGGTAGTATAGTGGTTACGAATCAGGCTGCTAATCTCAGGGACAGCAGTTCAAAAGTACCAGCTGTTCCACAGGAGAAAGACGAGGGTTTCTGTTCCCATTAAGATTTACAGCCTCGGAAACCCTATGCAGGGTCACTATGAGTTGGAACTGACTTTACGGCACATAACAACAACAACAGTCATCTTTTATGTTGTTTAGAAATGGTATTTCAATGAACAAGTCATTGGTCTTGCACAATTTTTATCATGGGATCTCCATCATCATTTCTATCACCAAGGCCATATTTTCCAATTACTGATCCTTCTTCTTTGTTTCCAATCTTTGCATTCCAATCACCAAGAATTGTCAATACATCTTGATTACATGTTTGATCAATTTCAGACTAAAGAAGTTGGTAGAATTCTTCACTTTCATTGTCACTGGCTTTACTGGTTGGTGCATACATTTGAACAACAGTGGTATTAACTGATCTTCCTTGTAGACATATGGACATTATCCTATCACAGACAGCATTATACTTCAAGATAGATCTTGAAATGTTCTTTTTGATGATAAATATGATGCCATTCCTTTTCAATTTGTCATTCCCGGTGTAGTAAATCACATACTGTCATATTCAACATGGCCAATGGCAGTCCATTGCAACTCACTTTGTGTGTGCTTTTTCATTCTTGATAACTTTCCATTTTCCTAGATGCATACTTTGTATGTTTCATGTTTTGATTTTTAATGGATGTTTACAGCTGTTTCTCCTCATTTTGAGTTGTGCCCCATCAACAAATGAATGTCCCGAAAGCTGTCCTATATTCACATGATCATGGTCAACTCTACTTTAAGCAGCCAGCCCTTCCCCAGTGATATTTTGAGGGCCTTCCAACCTGAGGGAGACATCTTCTGGCACTGTATCTGGTAATATTCTGGTGCTATTCATACCATGTTTCAGTATTCAATATTCTGCTGCTATCTAACAGTGTTCTACTGCTATTCATAAGGTTTTCAGTGGCTAAAGATTCAGAAGTAATCTGCCTCTTCTTCGTCATAGTCTGGCATAGTCTGGAAGCTCAGCTGAAACCTGTCCACCATGGGTCACCCCACTGGTATTTAAGATACTGGTGGTATAGCTTTTAGTATCATAGCAACACTCAACCACAGTACAACAAACTGACAAATGAGAAGTGGAGCAATATTATACAACCTCCAAAACTAATGTCAGAATGCAAAAGCCAATAAGAGGAAGTGGCGGGGAAGCACTACACAAGGGCATGTAATTCTCCTTAACTACAACAGGAAGTAGAGCATTGGAAAGGCATTAACTACCTTCAGGAAATTCTGACCCCACCTCCCTGCTACCATTATAGAGTCAGATATGTTGTTGTTGTTATGTGTCCTGGAGTTGGTTCCAACTCATAGTGACCCTGCACAGGGTTTCCGAGACTGTAAATCTTTACGGGAGCAGAAAGCCTCATCTTTCTCCCATGGAACAACTGGTAGTTTTGAACTGTTAATCTTGAGGTTAGCAGCTCGATTCATAACCACTTAGAGAGTCATATGAGAAGAGCAGAGTGTGAGTCTCTCCTCAGAAGTCTCCTCCCTACAGCAACCTGTGTTCATTAAAACACTGTTAATTTCCTGACTATCCAGGAAAAGTTGCCTGTACACAACTGTTCATTTTCCTCATTAAATGTTTACCGGGTACGAGCTAGTGGAGGCTAAAATTTTTGGCTGACATTGAATTGTGAAGGGTCTTTTGTGTAAAGTTAAAGAAAGTGGGCTGTGGAACGAGAGCCATCAAAGATTTTTAGGCAGAGAGTGATGAACTCAGAAATGGGCTTTATGTCTTCGCTTAAGATCCTCAACTCTGTAGCCAGAAGGCATACGGAGAGGCTAGCACTGGTCAACAGACCCTTACCTGGAGTAACCCAGAGTGAAAACAAGGGCATTTCATACAATCTCAGTATTCTTTTGCATGTCTTTCTTCATCATAAAACAGTTAACAAGGGACTCTGGCTCAGCAATCCTACTTAGACTCAGCCAAGAAGAGAAATAAAACCAGCAGTAGGGGCTGCTTCCAAGAATAAATCTGGGAGGTTTGAGGAAAAAAAGAAAGGAAGAAAAAAAAGATTCATTTGTGAGCCATCTAAAAATACATTCCTTGGTGAAGGACACACGGGTACTTTTGACTTCTCTGTGTAGTTAAAAGAACTAAAAAATGGCCAGCTCTCATAAGCACAAATGATGAAAGTAGGATATTTCTATTGGGATAAAAAGTCAAGGGCAGCAAAGGCTGACTGAGGACAGAAGCCTAGAATGGACCGGGGCCCAAAGACAGTGGTTCTAGGGAAAGCCCGATGACTTGGAGGGAACATGGGCAAGAGCAATACCCCATCCTAAGAGTGTGGGGGTGGCACAGGGAGGAAGGAAGGGGTGAAGAGCTGTGGAATACTGCTCCCCTAGTTTTCTGCAAGACCCAATGCCTGCTCACCTCTGACAATAACTTAATTCGCTTATCAACATTGGGAACAAAGGTCAAACATAGGCCTCTGAAAATTTGCCACTCTGAAAGTTTGGTCTTGTTGTTGTGTGATGCCGAGTTGATTCTGCCTCACAACAATATTCTAGTACAGAGTAGACTCAATAACAACGGATTTTTGTTTTCTGAAATCTTTACAGGAGAAGATCACCAGGTCCTTTCTCCTGTGCAGTCACTGGGTGAGTTCAAACTGCCTACCTTTCCATTAACAGTTGAGTGTTTAACCATTGTGCCACCAGGGTGCCTGATTTGCTCTTATTGTTGTTACGTGTCAAGTTGGGGTCAACTCATAACAACGCTTTATAGGATTTCAGAAGAGTAACTGATGGGTTTGAACTGCTGACCTTGTGGTTCGCAGTCCAGTGCTTATCTTACAGCACATACCAGTTTTCTGAGTTACATATTTTCTGAGCATGAGGAATTTGGTATATAAAGGGAATATTTCCATAATTTTGACATGCAAATGATTTGTAAAGCCAGAAACCCTGAAGCAGGAGTGGGCTACAATCCAACCCTGACACTTTTACTTTATGTTGTCAAGCCCTTGTTGGTGTGTAGATCGTAAACATGAAGGGTGAGCTGCCACTTGATAGAGTTAGTCTGTTTCCATAGGGCTGTGTGATGTCATAAGTTTGTTTGCCTTTTATTGTCTCTCTGCTCTTTCTAAGAGCCAATTTTTCCTAGTCTTTAATGATGCCTATGACTTCCCACAAATACATTTCCACCGCCTTCACCTAGGTGGGTCAGGTCTCCTGGAATCCATTTTAGAGATGGTTCTTCTGGACTTTAAACTTAGCTGGTCAAGATAAAATTACTCTCTCCTGGCCATCGTTTCCCTCTAAACCCATTTCACCTGAGTTACCAGGCTAAAGTCTTGCAAATGGATTACCATTAAAGAAGTGTGCTTAGTTAATAGGAGTCCATTGTAGTGCAAACTAACTGAAAGTTTGAAAGTTTGAGTCCACCCAGGGACACCTCCAGAGAAAGACCTTGTAATCTACTTATGAAAAGTCAGCCATTAGAAACCCTGTGGAGAACAGTTCTACTGTGAGTCAGGGAAGAGGAGGATCCTAGTTCACTTAAAAACAAAACAAGAAAAACAATTTAAGGCAGAGTCCTCTCTAGAGAAAACTGAACTCAACACAGCGTATGAACAGGGTCTATCATTCTCCTAGCATCATCCACTCTTCACAGGGCCCCCTATTTCTTGTACTTCCTACACCTTTCTGATGCTGATTCTTCCCTTCCTCTGGGACCATCCACCCAGGTTTGCTCTTCTGACTTTCCATGGTCCAAACCTTTCCTGATGTCCACTCTTCCATTTCCTTGTGTCCTGTATTCTGTTATTCTAACAGTTAAGTTGAACTATTGTGAAAGCGCTCCAAGATGGCAGGTTATTAAAGACAGTGCCTCCTCCGTGCGGGTACGTTAACGTGTATGCCCTCTGCTCCTCTTCCCAACTCCTTGTAACATCACTTAGTTCCTTTTGCAGAATCTTGTCTTCTTTACTGTCTGACAACTGGATAGGATTGTCAGTCAGGAGGCTCTAGTTTGTAACAACAAAGAGGACACATGATCCTAGTCAGACCAACCAGGCTGTCTTTGAGAAAAATGACAAATGACTGGAACTGATTGATCTAAAACCAGGGAAATTTGTACATGAATTCTGGCTAACTAGGTTTCAGCATCGATGGACTCAAGTGTGGCAACAGCAGTGAAGTTGGCCCAGGATCAGACATTGTCTCATTCTGCTGTGCATAGGGTTGCTATGAGTCGGTGCCGACTCGATGGCACCTAACAACAACAACAACAGGTTTTGTGAGCTAGCCTAGTACTCTTCCAGTCTTTGTTGTTTTGTTGTTAAGTGCCATCAAGTCAGTTCCAACTCATTTTGACCCTGTATCCAGTTTCCAAGGAGTGGCTAGTGGGTTTGAACCACCAGCTTTGCAGTTAGCAATCCAGTGTTTATCCTGTAGTGCCATGCCATTTTCTGTCCTTGTTGTTGTTGTTAGGTGCTGTCAAGTCGGTTCTCACTCATAAACCCTGTATAGGGTTTCCCAGGAGCAGCTAATGGGTTTGAACTACCAACCTACTGAGGCCTTAATTCTATCAGCTATATCTTATGTGTTCAATGAAGTGTGCCCACCCCTCATCCTTCTTAAATCAGTTAGCAGAACAAAAAGTCCTAATACCATTCCTTAATCTAAAAGAATGGTAAACTAGGGACATTTTAAGAAAAAAAAAAGTCCTGCCTGAAGGAAATTGTTTTAGGTAAAGTGGCTTTGTAGGACAAGGCACACACTCTTTTAAAGAAAGCAAAATGCTTCTGGAGTATCATAGGATTTCCTTGTTCTACCAATAACCTCTTCTAACGGAACGATCAAAGAGTCCTAGCAGCTTAGTAGGTTAGACTGTTAACTGCAAGGTCAGCAGTTTGAATCCACCAACCGCTCCTTGGTAGAATGGGGAGGGTTTCTGCTCCCATAAAGATTTACAGTCTGCAAAACCCTACATAGGGTTACTATGAGTCAGAATGGACTTGATTGCAGTGGATTTGATTAAGAGAATAATCAAAGGCAGAGAATAATACTTGGCAAGTATCTCTACGTGAGAATCCCACTCATTTTATGTTCAACCAAAGCAGCCCAACCATGCCCTCCCCTGGTTGTCTCCTTCAGGTGATACAGTAACGGAGCTAGAGGCTATTTAGACCTTGTGCCTCTGTCCAGAAGCTACACAGTGAAGAGCAACCTGAATGAGGTGTCCTAAAGGCAGCCCTGGAGGAAGCTTCTACCTCTCCACTCTGAAGAGGCATCTGGCTCTTGATTATCATTTTTCTTAACAAAAGTGGAAGAAATGAAATCAAGTAGGATCAGAGCACAAATACCATGAATCTGTTACAGCTCAAGGTCCCCTGTTTGCATAGGCCCTTCTAGTCTTATTCTAAATATTCATTTCTGTACCTAATTCTGTATTCCATTACATTTTTTTCATAAAGCAGGTCCTCTAAATTGTTTAAATATTGGGCCCCACAAAACTTGGATCTACCCCCAAGTATAATATAATCAAAAAAGAAATAATACTAGGGAATTCAGAGGTGAGGGGATCTCTGAACAAAATTTTTTAAATGAAAAGAATTTTCACATTTGAAATAGAAGAGAATTGTAAACTTGGTGTGTCGGGACACTCTCTTTGTTCTGTCCCAAAGTGGATGTCCCTCACTAGGACGTCCCTCATTACCCATTAGGGAGCTGGATGGAGTTGAGAAATAAGCTTTATGAATAAGCCTTATGCACCCTTGGGCTTGGAGAATTGTCTACAAGTCTATAATCCACTCCTTCTAACAGCCCAAAAGGAAAAGACTGCTCACTGCCAGGTGATCAGGAAACCGGTGCTTCCTCTTTACAAGAACTACCACACCCGTCTTCCCCACAAGGAGACCACTCTGAACTCAGCAGGCTGTCTTACTGAAGGGTCAAGAAAATAAATCAAGAAGATGAGCCGGAAAACATAGCTTTATTTACCTAGCATTGTTTCTTGCCCCATGCAAGGTTGGGGGTAGGAGAACAAGGCCTCAGTGTTGAGGCCTTCAGGGGATGTCCCACATGGACAGTTCTTTATTCTTGCCCAAATACACTGCAACTTTATGCTGTGCCTCTGTGAAAATTACAGAAAAGAAAGCTTGCTCCTCTAGATGGTGCTATAGGAAGACACAGTCTCAAGCTTGGCATGTCTTCTGGAGCACTTCAAGGTGGTCACTGGTCCCTGTACTTTTCTTTGCTGGCTGCAAAGTGAAGAGGGGTACTCTGTGCAATATGCTTTAAGGAAATCATGGATACTCCAAATCTACTTTAATTTCTTTACCACTGATAGCTCAGGCTTTCTTCTGATGACCTAAGAGCAAACAATATCTCCCGATAAGAATTAATTTTCTTCTGAAGGCAATACATTCTGGCATCACATATTGTGTTGTTGATAGTTGCCATCAAGTTGGCTCCCTCTCACGGCGACCATATGCACAACAGAACAAAACTGCCAGGTTTGCCCTGTTCCCACAATTGTTATGTTTGAGCTCATTGTTGTAGCCACTGTGTTAATCCATCTCATTGGAGGTCTTCCTCTTTTTCACTAATCCTTTACTTTGCTAAGCATGACGGCCTTCTCCAGGGACTGATCCCTTGTGACAACATATCTAAAATAGGTGAGACAAAGTCTCCCTTCCAAGGAGTATTCTGGCTGTACTTTTTTCAAGCAGCTTTGTTTGTTCTTCTGGTAGCCCATGGTACATTCAATATCCTTCACCAACACCACAATCCAAATGCATACATTATTTTAAGGTCTTCCTTATTCATTGTCTGACTTTCACAAACATATGAGGCAATTGAAAATATCATAACTTAGTCTCAAATTGACATCTTTAAAGATTTCTTTTATAGCAGCTCTCCCCAGTGAAGTACATTGTTTAGTTTCTTGACTGATGCTTCCATGAGTGCTGATTGTGGATTCAAGCAAAATTAAATCCTTCACAACTTCAATCTTTTTTCCCTTTATTATGACGTTCATTCATCCAATTGTGAGGATTTTTGTTTTCTTTACATTGAGTTGTAATCCTCTTAAAGACTGTATCCTTTGATCTTCATCAGTAAATGTCTCAAGTCTTCTTTGCTTCAGCAAGCAAGGTTGTCATCTGTGTATCCAAGGTTATTAAAAAGTCTTTCTCTATCCGTGATACCAAGTTCTTTTTCAAAAAGTTTAGTTTCTCAGATTGTTTGCTCAGCATATTGTTGTTGTTGTTGTTAAGTGCCGTCGAGTCGGTTCTTGCTCAGCATATAGATTAAGTAAATTTGGTGAAAGGATACAACCCTGATGTATTTCCTTATTTTAAAACATTTAGTATCTATCCCTTGTTCTGCTCAAAAAACAGCCAGGTAGCTGTCTTCCAAATTTCATGACATAGACTAGTGAGTGCTTCTAGCGCTGCATCAGTTTCTTGGAACATATCAGTTGGTATTCCATAAAATCCTGAAGCCTTGTTTTTCACTAATGCCTTTAGTGCAGTTTAAACTTCTTCCTTTGGCTCCTGATCATGTACTACCTTCTGAAATGGTTGAAAATTGACCAATTCTTTTTGGTACAGTTACTCTATGTATTCATTTCATATTCTCTTAATGCTTCCAGCACTATTCACTGCTATTTATAACATGTTCAGTGACTAATCCCTCAGAAATGGATCACCTAATTCCTTCTTCCTAGTCTGTTCTCAGTCTGGAAGGTCAACTGAAACCCGTCTCTCATGGATGACCCTGCTAGTTTTTGAAGCCAGTGGCATAGCTTCCAGCATCAGAGTAACACACAGCCACCACAGTATGACAAGTAAATGTAGTTTGGTCCTATACTTGGAAAAATGATAATCTCTGCAGTATTGTCTTAAATGAATGTGAAACAAAATGATACCAACCATCCCGCCCACACAGAACTCTGTGCTCCTCAGTTGGATTTGATCATTCACTGCAGTGGCCACACACAAGTCACACACCATTCTCACAGCTATCAAGTATATTAGGAAAGTTATCAGGTTACAGTTTAAAGTCAGAAATGTCCAAGGCACAGTTCTTCCTATCAGGACAGCCTCTCTTCTACTATGTCCAGAGGCAGGTGTCTCTGGCACCTTGGGTTGGCCTCTGTCCTGCTCAAGAAATGTTACAAAGCTTTTAGGTTGCTGGTAAATGCCCACAGGACACACCACTACACCATAACCCTTAACCTGAAGGCAGTTAGCTCAAGTTCTATGGGTCAACAAACCTAGCTCCCCCAATTAAGTATCTAAAGGTACTCCACTCTGCAAACAAGCTTCCTGCCCAAAGTCATTTAGCTTTACTAGCTCCATGGAATGGAAGTTCACCTTTCTGTCTCATGCACTGACCCTTGATTCTGATGGCACTGCTCCTCTGCCACTCATCCTGTGTCACAACATTCTGTCCCTGAATCAAGGAGGCTCAGTACACAGGGATCTCAGGATAGATGGATGTGTTCCACTTCTAGCTCTTCTTCCTTGACAGTAGTGAGAGTCCTCACTTCTGCTTTTGATGTGGTTCATTTTATACCAGTGTAAGAGTTCCAAATTTTACAATCACAATGAGCTCTGTTAACAATCACATCTGAATCATATCACTCTATCAGTATCTTTCCCCACCTTCTCTTAGGCAGACCCACCAGGAAAAGAGTAAGCTGGTGAGAATTACAAAGACTAAGTCTAGAAGAAACATGTTACATAATCCACTACACAACAATGAGTGCCAACCTCAAATATTTTCATTCTGGTGTGAAATCTCCCACTCACAAATAAAGATGGAGAAGAAGGTCCAGTGCATCATACCAAGAGTGATTCAGTTTTTTTCTATGTCCTTAGAATAATTACTTTCTTTATTATTTAATATATGAATCATTTATAATAATGTATTAAAGTTATAAGGTAGTATATCAATAAACTTGCTACAGTAATGCTACCTACCATTCATCTGTCAGTTTCTCATACTGCAGTGAATTGTGTGTTTTGTTATGCTGGAAGCTATGTTGTTGATGGATGCTACTGACTCATAGTGATCTTATGCATAACAGAACGAAACTCTGCTCAGTCCTGTGCAGCACAAGCTTCACAATCAATGATAAGTTTGAGCCCATTGCTTCTGCCATTGTGTCAATACATTTTGTTAGGGATCTTCCTCTTTCTCACTGATCCTCCACATTATCAAGGATATCAAGCAGGATATCCTTCTTCAGGAATTGGTCTTTCCTGATAATATATCTGAAGTATTAGAGATCAAGCCTTGCTATCCTGGCTTAAGGAACATTTTGGCTGTACTTCTTCCAACATAGATTTGTTTGCAGTTCTAGAAGTCCAAGGTACTTTTGATATTCTTTCTCAAACACCATTTTAACTCAAGCACATCAATTCTTCACTCTTGAACACATTAGAGGGGTCTTGTGCAGCAGTTTTGCTCAATGCAATACATCGTTTGATTTCTTGACTGCTGCTTCCATGAGTGTTGATAGTGTATCCAAACAAAATGAAGTCTTTGACAATTTCAATATTTTCTCCATTTACCATGATGTTACTTATTGGTCCAGGAGTGAAGATTTTTGTTTTCTTTATATTGAGGAGCAACCCATACTGAAAGCTGTGATCTTTGATGCTCATCAATATTTTAGGTCATCTTTGCTTTCAGCAAACAAGGTTGTACCATCTGCATATCACAGGTTGTTAATGAGTCTTTCTCCAGTCCTGATGCCATGTATTTTAAAAACCTATGCCACTGGTATTTTAAATACTAGAAGAATCACCCATGGTGAACAGATTTCAGCAGAGATTCCAGACTAATATGAACAAGTAAAAAGGATAAACAGAAAACCTTTGAATGGTTGATTACTAAAAACCTTATGAAAAGCAGTGGAACATAGTCTGATATATTGCCAGAAAATGAATTCCTCAGATTGTAAGGCTCTCAAAATACAACTGGAGAAGAGCTTCTTCCTCAAAGTACAATTGACCCTAATGACAGTGATGGAGCAAAGCTTTTGGGACCTTTAATTGCTGATGTGGCACAACTCAAAATAAGGAGAAACATTTGCAAATATCCATTAATAATTGAAACGTGGAATGTACAAAGTACAAATATAGGAAAATTGGAAGTCATCTAAAATGAAATGGAAGGCATAAAATAAATATCTTAGCATATAAGTCATACCAACTCAATATGACCCTACAACAACAATGGGCAAAATACTGAATGACAAAATAAGTATCAGAAGAATATAGAAGAAGGGGCTTCTGGTTTGGCAGAGTAGAGTCAGATAGGACAGTCTCCATG
>NW_006408661.1:3962831-3964605 GCF_000296735.1 Chrysochloris asiatica
TTGTTAAGTGCCGTCGAGTCGGTTCCGACCCATAGCGACCCTGTACAGGGTTTCCGAGGGTGTAAATCTTTACGGGAGTAGAAAGCCTCATCTTTCTCATAAATACCATATATTTGTTGTTGTTGCTGTGAAGTGCCTACATGATCCCAAGTTCAAGTGCCTACATGCATTCCCAAGTTGGATTGTTAGTATGTCAATGATATGTATATTTCAATTTTAATAACTACTTCTGAAATTCATTCAAAGATGTTCCTGTAATGCACAGCAATACCAAAAACAAATGAAATCATCCTTCTCCCTCTAACCTAACCACCCTTGGAAGGTCTCTGTCTCTTTAAATTTGGCTAATCTTGTGGGTAAATGTTCATTATTGTTTTCATTTTCATTTGGATGAATAATAGTATAAGTGAGCCTCTTCATCTGTTCAGGAGTACAGAGAGAACATATCCTCTTCTATGCAGAAACTTGTTCCATTTTTCTTAATTTATTTTTATATGTGCATAAGGCAAGGCTGTAATCTTATTGTCTTCCAAACAGATACAAATTATTAATCCTATTTATTAAGTAAGCAGCTTTTCCCCACTTTCTTATAAAGGCAACCTAGTGGCTTTGAATGTTGTCAACTAAATTGGAAATACATTTCCCAGAAATCCCTTCACTGCATATTGGCTACAAGTGAAATTAGAAAAGTGAAAGTGAAGCAACACCCATTATTGTTTTCAAGGTTATTGTAGGGTACAAGGTACTGTTGCCAGCTCTATCTAGCATGATGTTAGTATAGGGCAGCCCCCAAGTGTTGAGCAACTTCAACTTCCACCAGTTTGCCTCCTGCAGTTTGTCTGAGTCCTGAGCTAGGTGGATGTTCCAATCCATAGCAAAGGATATCAATTTCTCTTGCAAGGACCCATAACATTGAGATTAGAGATGGTAAAGACGGATTCCAGTTTGTGCTTATGAATTCCAGTTGTCCTACATTTGTCCTCTCTCTCTCCAACTTCATGCCCAGCTTCCTTCCTGTCTGCTAGACCAACTGATTTACAGTGGCTCAATCCTTAACAACAGAGACAGAGGAAATAAGCTCCCATCACTGTATAAGGTCTAATTTCATTAGTAAATCCTCTCTTCAGAGTCTTCCAGCCTCAGCCCTTTTGACATGATGAACTGGATAACTGTGGGGTTCTTTTATACTTTGTAGGATGTTTATCAGGAGCTCTGGTAGCGTAGTGGTTACGAATCGGGCTGCGAGCCACAAGATCAGCAGTTCGAAACTACCACCGATTCCGCAGGAAAAAGATGAGGCGGTCTGCTCCCATAAAGATTTACAGCCTCGGAAACCCTGTACAGGGGTCGCTATGAGTCAGAACCGACTCCACAGCAAACAAAAACAACAGGATGTTTATCAGAATCCCTGGCCTCTAGACACTAGATGCCAGCACCACCAAATGCCTACCAAAATGTTCTCCAAATGTCCCCTGAGAGGCAAAATTGCCCCTGTTGAGAGACCTATTGCTCCATATCATTGGTGGTGGTTCTGAGTCTGTATTTGAACCTGACTGATTATGTGGCCTTTATCGTATTTTGTTTTCAAGTTTACTAGGAGTCCTTTCCTCATTGTCTGCCATGAATCAATTTGTGTATTTGTATTAGTACAATGCTTTTCAAATCATTGTTATTGTTGTTGTTGTTGTTGTCAGGTGCCATCGAGTCGGAACCGACTCATAGCGACCCCATGCACAGCAGAACAAAACAATGCTCAATCCTGGGCCAACCTCAC
>NW_006408661.1:3967246-3976686 GCF_000296735.1 Chrysochloris asiatica
AGGATTTCCAATTGGTTGGGACCGTGCTGGTGAAAGGAAATGGGGATAAGACTCTGTGGCACAGTAGTGAATAATTGCCATCAGGACTGACTGTGAGGGTCAGAAATGTAGAGGTAGATGTTTTTTGACAAAAGGAGGGGAGTGATTGATTTTGCAGCCCAGGAACGGAAGTCCCTAGGACCATCAAGTGAGAAGAACGGAGAGCATGACCCTACCCAGAGAGACAGTGATGCCAGGGATGGAGACAGAGATGATGATGTGGACAGATGGAGCTGCTGGGGACACTGGACTCAGGGAGGGAGAAGGGCTGTGTGCTGATGACCGGGGAGGGCGGGCCTGTGGGATGTATCCTTTGGTTATTTGATGATGCATGGAGGGTATTGTAATCATTGCAATGAAATGAAATACAAAAGGATGAATGTGAAACTGATGTTCTCTCATGTAAACCCACATATTCACAAATAAAAAAGAAGAATATAGAAGGAATACACAGACTCACTGTACCCCCCCAGAAATTCTCAATGTTCAACCATTTCAAGAGGTAGAAAATGATCAAGAATTGATGGTACTGAAGGAAGAAGTCCAAGCAGCACTGAAGGCACTGATGAAAAACATGCCTCCAGGAATTGATGGAATACAAATTGAAATCTTTCAACAAACTGATGCAGCTCTGGAGGCACTCACTCATCTCTGTCAAGAAATTTGGAAGACAGCTACCTAGCCAACTGACTGAAAGAGATCTATATTTGTGCCCATTCCAAAGAGAGGTGACCCAATGGAATGTGGAAACCATTGAACAATATCATCAATATCAGATGCAAGTAAAATTTTTTCTGAAGATAATTCAAAAACAGCTGCAAGGGTACTTCCACATGGAACTGCCAGAAATTCAAGCTGGATTCAGAATAAGACGTCAAATGAGGTATGTCATTGCTAACATCAGATGGATCTTGACTGAAAGCAGTAAAAATCAGAACCATGTTTTTTATTAGGTTGTTTTTGTTAGGTTCAGACTCAAAGTAGCCCTATGTACAACAGAACAAACCATCACCCTGTCCTGTGCATTCTCATACTTGCTGCTATTTTTGATTTCTTACAAGAAAAATGGAAGACAGCTATCTGACCAACCAATTGAAAGAGATCTATATTTGTACCTGTCTGAGACTGGATTCTTTAGAGAAGCAAAAGCAGTGAAACTTGTATATTTATGTTTTTGTTGTTGTTAAGTGCCATAGAGTCTGTTCCAACTCATAGCAACCCTGTATAGGGCTTCTGAGGAGTGGCTGGTAGGTTTGAACTGCTGACATTGTGGCTCAAACAGACAGACTTTGCGCTCCAGTGCATTATCCTGCAGTGCCACACAAGGGCTCCTGTATATGTATGTATAGAAAATTTGTATCAAGGAAATGGCTCACACAGTTGTACAGTTGGAAGAGTCCCTAGTCTGAGTCAGTTGAACTATGATTGACAGGTCAGATGGCAGGCAGTTTCCATAGGAACACAAGTGCAGCAAGAAGGCAGGCAAGAGGTCCCACAGGCAGCACAAAGGCAGTCAATCAGTTAGGTATGGCAGGTAAGAAGTCAGATTGCTGATGGCTCCCTGGCTCAGCAGGTAATAGAGCAGGCCACTGGCTCAAGTCCAAAAAATTGGAGGTCAGAGAATAAGCCAGATGTAAAATCCAGACCCAGCAGAAAGAAAACAAACTTTGCCTGAGTATCTAATATATTGGAAGCAGGCCACACCCCCGAGGAAATAACCTTTCAGTCAATCATCTGCTCATAGTAGAACTCATCATAGAGTTAATCGTATTGAATTAGATCTTGTTATGGGTATAACTGCATCTCAACTACCAAACCAATGAGAATACTAACACAGTCAAGTTGACACAAAACCTTAATTATCACAATGACCCTTCCAAAGAAAGGTGTCCCAACTGAATGCAGAAATCAATCAATAGTATCACATGCAAGGAAAATTTTACTGAAGATAATTTTTTAAATGATAGCAGCAGTACATCTACAAGGAGCTCTCAGAAATTCCAGCTGGGTTCAGAAAAGGACATGGAATGAGGGATAGCTTTGCTTACATCAGATGGACCTTGGCTGAAAGCAGAGAATACCAGAAAGATGTTTACTTACACTTTTTTGACTATTCAAAGGTATTCAACTGTGGGGATCATAGCGAACTATAGACAACATTGTGAATAACGCATCCCAGAACACTTAATTATGCTTATGAGGAACCCGTACATGGACCAACCTGTACGTGTTCTGTTCAAACAGAAGGATAATGAATGGCTTAAAGTCAGGAAAAGTGGAAATGAGGGTTGTATCCTTTCACCATACTTATTCAGTCTATATGCTGAGCAAATCATTTGAAAAGCTGGATTACATGAAGAAGAACATAGCACTGGGATTGGAGGAAGAGTCATTAATAGCCTTGCTTGTTAGAAGTGAAGAGGACCTGAAATACTGATGAAGAGAAAGACTGAAGCCTTTGGTATGGATTAGCCATCAATGTAAAGAAAGTAAACATCCTTACAATTGGACCAATAAGTAACAGCATGATAAATGGAGAAAAGAGTGAAGTTGTCAGAGATTTCATTTTGCTTGGATCCATAATCAAATCTCATAGAAGCAACAGTCAAGAAATAAAATGACATGTTGCGTTAGGCAAATCTACTGCAAAAAATATCTTTAAAGTGTTAGAGCAAAGGTGTCAGTTTGATAAGTAAAGTGTGCCTAATCTAAGCCATGGTATTTTCAATCCCCTCATTTGCATGTGAAAATTGTACAGTGAATAAGGAAGATCGGAGAAGAATTTATGCATTTGAATTGTTGTTGGAGAAGAATATTCAAATATCGTTGGAGAAGAACAAACAAATCTGTGGTGGAAGAAGTACAGCCAGAATGCTCCTTAGAATGAGGATGGTGAGACTTTGTCTCTTGTACGTTTTATATGTTCCTGGGAAAGGGCATCATACTTGGAAAAAGTAAGCGTCAATGTAAAAGAAGAAGACCCTCAATGAGATATATTTGCACAGTGATAACAACAATGGACTCAAACATAACAACAATTGTGAGGATGGCACAGAATCTGGCAGTGTTTCATTTTCTTGTTCATAGGGTCTCTGTGAGTTGGAACTGATTTGATAACAACTAACAACAACAACCACCATAGTGCAATATAAAAAAACATAGAGTTATAAAACAATAAACATTTATTTCTCCTTAATGCATCTGTAGGACTAATGGAGTTTAACAGACTTAGGCTAGACTCAGCTGGTCTTTACTAAGCAACTAGCTAGCTCTAGGTCTCCTCCTCATATTTTTCATCCTCACAGGCCCAGCAGTTTCCTGATACATATTGTTCTCACATAGTCAAAGATGAGAGTGCAAAAGAATAAGCCCAGTCATGCAAACATAAGCACTGGACTGGACTGAACCACAAGGTTGACCCACCAGCCAGCCACTCCACAGGAGAAAGATAAGACTTTCTATTCCTGTGAAGATTTTAAAAGCCTTGGAAACCCTATACAGGATTGCTATGAATTGGAACCAACTTGATGGCACTTAACAATAACAACAACTCGTATTGTATCTGCTAATATCCTAATGTTCAAAGCAAGTCACATAGACAAACCCTACATCAAATGGGATGGAAAATACTTTGCATCTAGGTATATGAACTTCAGTGTTACATGCTGAGTGGTACATAGAGAAGGGTGAAGAGTGGAGAAAAATAATGTATCAAAAGAATGGAGGAGAAAAAGATGGATGGGAAAAAGATGTAACAGGCTCCTACCTTGTACCAGGGACTCTACTGTGACTTTAGGGTCAAAATTTTATTTAATCCTCATAAGAACCATACATTATGGATGGAAAACTGACAGCCAGATGGGAAAGCTTATGAACAACTGGGCCCAGATTTATATATGAGTCTAACAGACTCCACAGACCATGCCACCAGATTTATAACATAGACTTCAACTTCCTGAGCAGTTTCTTGCTCTTTTAGAGCTACAGATGGATATTGAGTGAGGAAAGAGGAAAACTGTGATCCTTTCAAATGCAAAATTTTTTCAAAGGGTATTATGCTTGAAGTAATCATTGAAGTCCAGTGACCAGAATTCTTCATCACTAGACTATAGATTCACTGCTTGCTATTTCACATACTCTTTCAGGCATTTAAATGAGTAGTATGTTGGACTATGTGAGTCATACAATCTTGCCATTTTCAAGTCCTATATAACAGGTTCAGGTTTTTACAATTCTTCATTGCTTTCCTGCATTGGGCTTACTAATGCATTAATACAGAAGGTAAATATGAGAGATTTCACTCAATGGCTACAACAATGAACTCAAATACAGCAACTATTGTGAGGATGGCGCAAGATCAGGGAGTTTTTCATTCTGTTGTACATAGGGTCACTATGAGTCAGAGCCAACTTGATAACACCTAACAACTATGGGAGAAGGAAGATATTGTCATCAGAGAGTGGCCCAGTTGCCATTGCAAATCCATTAGCATCAAGATTTAGATCGACCAAGAAGATGGTGTGGAATGAGGGATATCATTGCTGATGTCTGATGGATCTTGGCTGAAAGCAGAGAATAACAGAATGTTTACCTGTGCTTTATTGGCTATGCAAAGGCTTTCAATTGTGTGGATCATGACAAGCTATGGACAACATTGAGAAGTATGAGTATTCCAGAACACTTCATTGTACTGATGAGGAATCTGTACTTGGAACAAGAAGCAGTTGTTCGAACAGAACATGGGAACACTGAATGTTTTAAAATTAAGAAAGGTGTGCGACAAGGTTGTATTCTTTCACCATACTTATTCAGAAGAAAAACGTGGCATCAGGATTGGAGGAAGACTCATGAATAACCTGTGATATGCAGACGATACAACCTTGCTTGCTGAAAGTGAAGAGGACTTAAAACATTTACTGATGAAGATCAAAGAGCACAGCCTTCGGTATGAATTACATCTCAATGTAAAGAAAATAAAATCCTCACCACTGGACCAATAGCAACATTCTTATCAGCGGAGACAAGATTGAAGTTGTCAAGGACTTCATTCTACTTGGATCAACTATCAACACTCACGGAAGCAGCAGTTAAGAAATCAAACAACATGTTGCATTAGGCAAATCTGCTGCACAAGACCTTTTTAAAGTATTGAAGAGCAAAGATATCAGCTTGAGGACTAAGGTGTGCCTGACCCAAGCCATGGTAGTTTCGATAACCTCATACGCATGCGAAAGCTGGACAGTGAATAAGGAAGACCATAGAAGAATTGATGCTTTTGAGTTATGATGTTGGAGGAGAATATTGAAAGTGCCATGGGCTGCCAAAAGAACCAACAGCTCTGTGTTGGAAGAAGTGGAGCCAGAGTGCTCCTTGGAGTCCAAGATGGCCAAATTTCATCTCTCATACTTCGGACATATTTTCAGGAGGGACCAGTCACTGGAGAAGTCTATCATGTTTGGTAAAGTGGAGGGTCAGAGAAAAAGAGGAAGACCCTTGGCAAGATTGATTGGCAAAGTGGCGGCATCAATGGGGTCAAGCATGGTAACAATTGTGATGTTGCCCAAGGTCCAGGCAGTGTTTCGTCCTGTTGTGCATAGAGTCGCTATGAGTCAATACCAACTCAATGGCACCTAACAACAACAACAAAAAGATTGTCTTCAGGGAGCTCTGGTAGTATAGTGGTTACGAGTTGGGCTGCTAACCGCAAGGTCAGCAGTTCAAAACTACCAGCTGCTTCATGGGAGAAAGATGAGGCTTTCTGCTCCCATAAAGATTTATAGCCTCAGAAACCCCATATAGGGTCTCTATGAGTCGGAACTGACTCCATGGCATATCACCACCACCACCACCTTCTCTTCAGAAGAGTAAAACAAGGCATAGAAAGATGCAGATTGGATATTAAGTTAGTTGATGCTGAATAAGTATTTGTGGGAAGAATGAAAGTATCAACAAGGATTTCCCACCTGTGCTGAGTTTTCCCAAGTGAGTTCTTGGGCTTGGGAAATTGATCAAGATTCTTCTAAACCACCAATACTCCTTTATCCAGAGAAAAACACAACCTCTAAGGTTTATTCCGAACTGCCTTTCCTTCCTCCCTTTAGGTTGGGTCTCTAGAGTGGCAAAACCAATGAAACTTATATATATGTGTATGTATAAAGAGAAGTTGATATCAAGGAAATGGCTCACAATTGCAGAGGTGGGAGAGTCTCAAATCCAGGTCAGATGTACCAAGATCACCAGGCAGGCAGGTCCAGAAGGCAGGCAGATCCACCTGATGGCTCCCAAGACCAGCAGGTAACAGAGCAGATCACTGGTTCAAGTTCAAAGAACCAAAGGTCAGAGGACATGCCAGATGCAGGATCCAGACCCAGCAGAAAGCAAACAAGCTTTGCCTGAATGTCTAATATATTGGAAGCAGGCCACATTCCCAAGGAAACATCCTTTCAATTGATTGGCTACTCATAGCCAATCATCATAGAGGTCATTACACTATATTAGATCTATTATGGAGATAACTACATCTCAACTGCCAAATCACCTGGCCCAGTCAAATTGACTGAAATCCTTAACTATCTATCACATACATCTAGTGACATCCTGCTCACTCTCTCACAGTATTCAGTGATGATTGTATTGCTTCCTTTCCTTGTTCCACTAGTCCACCACCATCCTGAGGAATTTAAATATTACTGTGAATGATTCATGGAATAGCTGGGCTTGCAGTTCCTGACTCCTACTCTTCACCACACCAGCCCAGCACCATGGACCATGTTTTAACCATTGGAAAATCACCCGAGGCCATATTTTCAAGCTGCAGGTCTGAGCTTTAGGGAGTCATGAAAAAAATTTAGTGAATTGCAACCAACATCTTTATAAAATAAAATAGATACCTGAGAGCATTTTAAATTTAAATAAGTGTATTTTTCACAGAGCTTTTGTTTAAATTATATGCATTGATTGGTGTACAAGATTGCAATGTTGGAATTTCTCTGAGAGTTACACTAAAGATATTTAAATACTACTTCAATTGACTTTTTCATTTGTAGAAAGCAATCTATCTTTAAAATATTTTTCTGACATAGTCACATAGTTTTACATCTTTTCATGGTCTATTCATATAGAGTCCTGGATGCCACTGCAGGGTAATGCACTGGACCGCAAAGTTGATTTGAACTGCAAGGTCGGCAATTCAAACACACCAGACACTCCTTGGAAACCCTAGATATGAGTTGCTATGAGTTGGAACTGATTCAGCGCCACTTAACAACAACAACAATTCTTCTTATACCTACTACTCTAGCTCATTCAGTTCCATGTGGACCCATTAGTGAGGCAACAGCTAGAAAACTTGGGAATGTAAAAACAGGAATATTGCTCGATTGTGAACTAGCTACTCTACCCCCTCTAACTCATAAGACACATATGCATACACACACAATACTAAGCATATATGAGTATTTGCACACACACGTCCTCTCTCAAACACACATACTCACAGTTCAGTGGAAATTGAGACCAAAGCTGATTTGTACATCTGAGTTGACATGGGACAGAACAAAGACACCACATGTGGGAGAAAAAGATGATTGGAAGTTTAGATATGGGAATTTGCAGAAATGTTAGCAAAGCAAGGGGTAATCAACTAGGAAAATTTAATTAATTTTATGAGATTAATTTAACATGCAGGGAGATTTCTGATTTCATCTGGATTATAAACACAACACAAGGAAAAATCAGCAGTGAAAACTCAAGACATGTGCACCACCAGATTTAAATTTTCTCTTTGTGGTTAGAGGAGACAACAGGGTCAACCTCAGCATTATTGATATTTTGGATAGGATCATTCTTTGTGGTGGGGGCTGTCCTGTGCATGGTAAATTATTTAGCAGCATCCCTGCCCTATTCCCCCAGATGACAGTAACACTACTTTCTCAGCTGTAACAATAAAAATGTCTCAGGTATGAAAAAATTGTTCCAGTTAAGAACCTCTGGGATATAACAGTATTACTAAAAACAATGTCATAGAGTGTCTTGTGGTTGATAAGTTACTTTATATCCTACTATTCCCTTTGACCCTTGTCTTAGACCAGTTTTTCTAGAGAAGCAAAACCAGTGAAACACATATATGTATGCTTTATATACATATAAAAGAGAGAGAGAGTTTATTATCAAAGAAAAGACTTACAATTTTAGAGTCCTAGGTTCCCAGAGAAAGAGAAAGAGAGTCCCTCCCATATGTCCATTATATTGGGAGCAGGCCACACCCCCAAGGAAGCATCCCTTTAATTGACTGGCTTCTCATAGTCACTACTCATAGATAACTATGTCTGTATTAGGTTTCATCACCATGGGAATAAACACATCCCAACTATTAAACCTGTGGAAATCCTAGCCTAATAAAGTTGACACAAAACCCTGACCATTACAGTTCACCCTTGTTAACTTGAAACCTATAGACTACATGTATAATCTCTAAATAAAGTAAATTGTAAAGTCATGCTTGTGCCTAACATGATATAACTAAAATGCATAGAGCTGAAAACACACTGGCTCCATTTACATCTGATATGTCACAAATGAACAAAGCAAAAGTATTTGATGCACACGTATAAAACAAAACAAAAAATATATATTCATTTAAATGTCCAAAGAGCACACTATGCAAACTAGCCTCCTACCATTAGGCATACAGCCTTACTCATTCCAAGGGCCTAGAGTCCATAGCTGCTCTGCCTTTCCATGCATACCATTATATCTGCTGTCACTTCTGCTGTAGCTACTTTTCCAGGCCGGGATTCCATTCTCTACTTATTCTCTTTCTTAATGATGGTCCTGGGATTATCTGTTCCTGAAATGAAATATAACTAGACTCCCTTTTAGTTACAAATCTTCTAAATTACAGTTTTGACTATCACAATTAATCCTGATAATAATTATTCAAAATTGAAATAAGAAAATCCTATCAACATAATTCCCACCCCTCTGTCTTTAGATCCACCTGGAAAAGGGGTAAACTAGTCAGTGGGGATTCTATCTTGTTCTCTCATTCTAAAACTAAGCACATATTTGAAAGCTTGTAAGTCAGCCACTTCATAACTTTATGTTGTTGTTAAGTGCCATCGAGTCAGTTCTAACTCATAGTGACTTTGTATAGGATTTCTTAAGAGCAGCTGGTGGGTTTGAGCTGCCAACCTTGTGGTTCACAGTCCAGTACTGATCCTACAGCGCCACATCAGAAGTCCTTCATGCCTTTATAAACCCCTCTTTTTGATAACTAATGCCTAAATTCCCATCCCTACATTGAGAAGTATGAGTAGTCCAGAACACTTAATTGTACTGATGAGGAATCTGTACCTTAACCAAGAAGCAGTTGTTCGAACAGAGCATGGGAACACTGAATG
>NW_006408661.1:3978137-3983030 GCF_000296735.1 Chrysochloris asiatica
CCGTCACTCTCAGTCTTAGCCCCCATGGTCTAGGTCAGTGCCGGTGGGCTCAGGAGTTCACGCAAATCCTCAAACTTCAGATCAGCCAGCCTTCCCTCTACTCTTATCTCAAGGTCAACTGGTGCCAAAAGAACATGTCCAAACTCAGCAGTGCCTTTATTGCTGCTGCATTTCTCCCAATTCCACTTATAAGTAGATCCAGGTCATTGCCAACAAGCATAGAACTCACATGTTTACTTTAACTTTCAGTCGTAGAAGGGGATTTTCGCTGATGGGCCAACTTTTCCTCACTTTGGAAACACGGAAACTCAAAACACCAAACTGTCCACTTGTTTCTCTGCATGAATCTCCTGTTCTTCCAGCAGTTCTGGTTTGATCTGCATGTCTTTTCAAATGCAGATATTCCAACTGTGAAGGTTCTGCATGAGGCTCAGGATTCCACCTAAAATCCCATTCTCTACAAAAGTTTAAGCCAAGAAGTCTATTTTTTTCAAGGCAACTTCTAACTCCTCTTTTAGCAAAGTCGGTTAATGCGCCACACTGCAAAGCCATTTGAACTGCAAAGCTGATGGTTCAAGCTCACCAGCTGCTCCTTGGAAACCCTATACAGGGTTGCTATGGGTTGGAACCAACTCGACAGCACTTCACAACAACAATCAAGTATAAAGGCTATAGGCAGGTTTACAAACTTCTCTGTAATCATCACACCCAATATTTATTTCTATCACACATGTATGTCTATTTTCCAATAATAGGAAGGAGAAACCAATATCTAAAAGCCAGTCAAACACATAAACCTTTGAAAACACTCAAGTTCAATCTTTTTTCTCCCTTGTTGTTGTTGTTGTGAAGTGCTGTTGAGTCAGTTCCGACCCATAACGACCCTGTATAGGGTTTCCTAGGAGCAGCTGGTGAGGTTGAACTGCAGATCTTGCAGTTCAAACAGCTTTGCAGTCTGACTTATTAACCCACAGCGCCACACCAGGACTCCTTTTCTCCCTTAGACTAACCCAATTCATATGCATATAGCCTATGGCAGGGTGGATTCTAGTAGGCCTTGGCCACATATCAGCTATTTTTTTAAGCAGCATGACATGACATTGACTCCAGGCAACCCCAGAAGCTGAGACTCTGCCCTCCACTTAAGTATTTTTTTCCCATGTCCCTTTGTTCTTTCTCTTATAAAACTTCATCATTTCATAGGTCTGGAGCCATTGCAATGAATCCTGCTCACAGCATCAACTGCTTAAACTTAGTGGGACTGTGTGTGCCTTTCTCTGATTCCATAATAGGGAAAGAGGACCAACTTCAAAATCAGCCCAAGGCTGATATTTCTATGAAGTGGCGGTCAGACATGCCTCCACCCTGTATCAGTGCCTTTAAAATTAATCAGCCTTTAGAACCAATTTAGAAAACTCATCCTTATGATTTTGTTCCTCTAGAATCCCACTTACTCAATACCACATGTAAAATCTTAGGGCAGGTTTTCTAGAGAAGCAAAACCAGTGATATATATATATATATATATACAGAGAAAGGAGTTTATTATCAAGGAAATGACTTGATAACAGAGTCCCAGGTTCCCAGTGGAAGGGAGAGAGAGAGAGAGTCTCTCCCACATATCTATTATATTGGGAGCAGGTCCCACCCCCAAGGAAGCACCCCTTTAATTGATTGGCTGATTATCACCACTCATCAGAGATAACTATACCTGTATTAGGTTTCATCACCATGGGAATAAGCACATCTCAACTACTAAACCTCTGGAAATCCTGGCCTAGTCAAGGTAAAACAAAACCTTAACCACTACAGCCTCCTAGTAGTCCTCTGAGTTGATTCTGGCCCTGCTATCCTTTTCTACTGAGGGTGTCTCAGTGCACTTATGAAAGAGAGAATCTGTGGATTCATGTTGCTGAATCAATCACATAATGAACCCCATCCCACCCCATTCTCTGTCCTCAGGCAGTGCCAAGACAAAACTCAAAATAGCAGGAAGCAAGACATCAGAAGTACTTTAGGAGGCCTCATTTGTACTTTTATACTTTGCATTGATTCACAAAAACAGACTATTAACATCATTCACCTTCCTCATGTACAGGAAGTTGAGGTCCAGAGAACAGAAATACCATCTCAAGGTTAAAGACATGTCAGTGGTGTCCCTGACCATGAGATTGTACTCAAGGAAAGTAATACCCAGTGGATTGCAGTCCCGGTGTGTCTGCCTCTGAATTTCAAATTCCTGGAATGGCCCTGTGGTTAATGTGCTGGACTACAAAGTTGGCTTGAATCACAAGGTTGGCGATTCAGAGTCACTAGCTGCTTTTCAGAAACCCTATACAGGGTCGCTACGGGTTGGAAGTGATTCAATGGCACTTAACAACAATAACAATGAGATAGAGAGTAAGAAGAGTGGAAGAGATTGATAAACCAAAAAGAGCTTTATTTTTTTATTATTTCAGGATAAACAGACATCAAATCCGTGGGTCTCCAAGCCAAGTCAACAGCTGTCCTGTGTCTGTGGGAGAGGAGATAGAGAGTTGCTAAAGGCAGAATCTAGAGGAGTCCATCTGGAGGAAGGGAAAGCATGAAGAAAAAGGAACTTAAGATAGAATGCTGAAGTTTATCAAGACTTAGGGCTAAAAGTGACCCTGTAAGGTTGTCTGAGACCCTTCCTTCTGACAGATACCTGAAGAATATTGGTTTTATTTTAAAGGTTCTATGAGGAAACAAATGTCAGTGTCTAACAGAAAGTTTGAGTTATTCAGTCTTCTCTGTCAGGAAATTGTAAGCCAAGTTCTTCTGGTTTTCTATTTGGCTTATTTCCTTGAGTTATGTTGTCACATAAACTAAGCAACCAAAATAAAAAGTCAAAAAGGGAAGCGATTTAGGGGAGTTGGCTGGAGAGGAGCAGCCAAGAAATGAGACAGCCTGAAGAATGGACACAAGTTAGAGATAGAGAGAGGCAAATTCACCAGGTACCTGCATAGGCTGGTACATCCTTGACCAGTCACAGTGTCTGGCCTAGAAGGTGTTTCCAAAAGTCTCAGTCACTATAAAGGATTGTATTGCTGCTAATTTAACAAATTATTTCTCCTTATTTATAAGGTACATCATATAAACTGGGTAGAAATCTGATAGTTTAGGTCTCAACTTGATAAAGGAAATCCATAAGTTACTCAGTAGCTCAAGGTGCAAACACTACCAAAGAGATCTTTCTGGACTAGTCAAATGACTACTCATTGCCCTCCAGTTTTCCTTCTTTGTAATGCAGAGCTAGCCTTGAACTTAATGGAAATGACATTTGACTTCCTGCTACCCTAGATCTGCCAAGAAGCTAAAGTAGTGGGAGGGGAGTCAGAGTTGAATATATCTTGGAAACCAAAGAAAATGTAGAAACTGGTGCTCCTGCCCTCATATTTGTTGTTAGTTTCTGTTGAGTTAACGCTGCTTCACGATGACCTTATACATAACAGAACACAATGTTTCCTGCTCCCATACTGTCTTCATGTATACCTCCCAGCATTATACTGGATCTGTTAGGTTTTCACTGGCTGAATTTCAGAAGTAGATTGCCAGGTGTTTCTTCCTACTCTGTCTTTGTCTGGAAACAAAAATCTATCCACCATGGATGAGCTTTCTGGTATTTGAAATCCTGGTGGTACAGCAATATACAACCATCCACAGAACGACAAACTAACAGACTTTATATGATGGGCCACCATATAAAGTCAGAGACAGACATCAACTTGGTGAAAAATAGAATGAAAAATTGGGAGAAAATGAGTGCTGATAACATTATCTGAGCTCACATCCAGCCATGTCTGAAACCAGTCTTATTCCTGGACATTATAGCTTACAAAAATCAATAAATCCTGTTTTTGCTAAAGAAATTTTGAGTTGGCTCTTCTGTCACTTGCAACCAAATGTCCTAACTTACCAACATATACAAAGAAAATATACTCAGGGGACTGAGGCTGGAAAAGGGCATTGTAAGTGGATCACTTTTTACATACATACAACAAAGACCCTTAGTCTAGTGGGACCTCTTTTATTTTCTGGTCACTAAGCCATGGTCTCAGAGGCAAAACAGGGTGCTGATGGACAATTCCTAAACCTCATGTTATCTTCCTCCTCAGTGCTGAAGCCTGTGTTCCTTGGATCAACTCAGCTGTGCTCTCTCTCACCCCACCCCCTCCAGTTACTGCATACCTGTGAAAGAGTCTCAGGATATTCAAGCTAAAAAGTAGTAAGGTACAAGGATCTAAGGTTTGGAACATGCACAACTACTTTCCTGCCAGATCATAAAAGCCTAGCAAGGTGTTAGGCAGCACAGTTATTTCCAGGCAGGTCCATAGCATCCCCAAGGACAAAGCCTATCAAATGGTCATGAGGAAGCCTCCCCTAGAAGCTATTTCATTGCAACATCCTTGTTCCCCAGTAATTGTGTGACCAAACATGTATCTTGAACTATTAAGTTTCTGAAAATCTGGCTACTGTATATAAATTAGTGACTGAGGCAATTTTTGTTCTCAGAAAATATGGCTCCTGCTACAGAGGGTAGAAGGTGTCCAGTCATAACTCAGAGACTGTGACCCTGAAGGATGCACTGAATGTAAAAGTCTGAACTTTGAAGTCAGAAACCTGGGTTCAAATGTTGAGTCATTTCTTATATCTTTAACCTTGGTTTCCTTATTCTTTTCAAAGGAGATTATCACAGTGCTCTCCCAGAGTTCTTATAAAGATCCAGAAAGATTATTTCATGTGGAACACTTGGCTCACAGTTGACAAATACTGACTGTTCATTCTCTTGCTCCCTCCTCCTTCCTCCTTCAAATGTACAGTCCCAGCAGAAGGAAGGAGACTCGGAGGCTGCCAGGAAGGGTTGGGGGGGGG
>NW_006408661.1:3983130-3987522 GCF_000296735.1 Chrysochloris asiatica
TGGTTTTTGCAGGAAGAAAGCTCCAGTTATACTGTGCTCACCCCTACTCCTTCAGGCCTCAAAATTGGGAACACTTTGCTGTGATCTCAGAGAAACCTGGTGGGTTTTTTGCTGTTTTTTTTTTTTTTTAATACCATCTGGCTGTGAAGAGCAGACTTCTCAAAGGGAGGAAGGGTCAAGCAAGAGGAAAGAAAGTTGGGCTGAGAAGCAGCCAAGGCCTCACTCCCAGCCTGCTCTGAGCCGGACCTCTCCTCTGCCAGAAGACACATTTTGCATTTTCCCTCCTACGGGATACTCTGTCCAAACTTACAGGCCTGTTTGGCAACCAGATTCCAAGTGACAGGCTTTGACTGTTGATAGTTCATATGACTTGGATGTCATCCCAGGCTCCAAGTATTTAGATGGTTTGTGGCTTCCAGGAGAAACTCAACTACATTCACAGCACAGGGCATGGAATTCCAATGTAGAAAAGAGACACTTCTACATTGTCTACCCACCCTCCCCCTTTTTATGATTTGACTGCTATGGAAAGGGAATATATGCCAATACCAAAATATTGGGCCCCAAACAGAAAATTTATCAGAATCTCAGCTCTCAGAGATGGTCATGTAAATAAATCGCATCTGTAAGTATCTCAGTTCTCCCCTGGTTAAACACTAAATGTCTCTGACCTTTTTATTTCGTATTAAACAGCTTTCTTTCAACATAGCAAGACACTGTTGTTGTTGTTAAATGCCATCAAGACTGACTCATACCAACCTATATAGGGTTTCTGAAAAGTGGCTGATGGGTTTGAACTGCCTACATTGTGGTCAGCAGTCTAGTGCTTGTCCTACAGTGACTACCAGGATTCCAACAAGACACTGGACGTTCCAAAGCAAGCCAACACTATTAGTGCTGGCCGAACCCCTGGTTACAGAGGTGGAGGTAGAGTCTCTCAGCTTACAGAGGTGGAGATAGAGTCTCTCAGCTTGGGGGTGTGGGGGCGGAGGATGCTGGGCACAGCCCAGGTGTGCCCTTCTGAGACTGATGTTGATGAGGGATGTTTCATGTTGTTAGGAGCCACACCAATTGACCCTTCTCTGGATTCAACATCTCAGCAGAGAAGAGGAATGTGGATAGGCTGAAGAACTGAAACATGCCTCTCCTCCCCACTACCTAACATATCTACATCCTCTGGCCAATCAAGGACAGCTCATTCTGCTTGCCTCTGCATTTTGAAAGGGGATAGGGGTGAGGTTGGTAGTTACACCATATTGCTATGAATTAAAGCAATATTTAATTAGTATGTTGCATATTTAATTGACTTATTTATGATGCATAATTGATAAAGCTTTATGTACACAGCTTTACTAAGTCACTTTCAAAGTTTCAAGGCCTCAGATGACAACTAAGCTTTTGTTTGGCACTTGGCCTCCATGTTCCCAGCTCCTTTGGGGCCTGACACACCAAAG
This sequence comes from Chrysochloris asiatica, assembly GCF_000296735.1. NCBI lineage: Eukaryota > Metazoa > Chordata > Mammalia > Afrosoricida > Chrysochloridae > Chrysochloris > Chrysochloris asiatica. The sequence continues at coordinate 3,984,585 of NW_006408661.1, forward strand.
AAGGTAGTAGCCCTTGCAGCTCCCAGGTTTGTGACTTTCAAAGCAAAAAGTGAAGCTGAGAAGCCAGGGTAAGTCCTTGCATTCTTGCTGCCAACCCAGGAGGGAAAGAAAGTAAACAGCAGGTGCGGAAACCCTCTAGGAGCTAACAGAGCAGAACGGAGCTGCTTGCTGCCAAAAGTGCCACCAGAGCAAGGGTGAAGGGAGGCCTCCAGCCAGGTCTCAGGGAGGGGGTGAACACCTGCGTGGTTGGCTCACCTGAAGGTATTGACTGCCTTCATCAATCTCAGGTTTGCAGCCCAGTCAGGCTGACTGAACAGGAAGACAGAAAACCTGGGACAAAGTTCATTTTGGGGTCCCTCTCTCCCAAGCTGACAGATTTCCGCTGCTAACACCATGTATTTCTCACCCCAGGCTTCTCTCCATGTGCTGCCTGTCATTGCTCTAAAAATGAAATCTAAGGTGAAGGGGGAAAGTGTTGTTGTGATTGTTTTAACAGACTACTAAGATGCCAGACTCAGTGCTTTGTCCACAAAAACTTCCATTGGGACCACCAGCACTGGACAGAATTCTGATTCCTTTGTCTTCCCCTTCTACTGGGAGGCCTGGTAACAAACAGCAACATGTTTAAGAAAATAAAATTGGCATAGCTGCACTTACGAAAATACCTCGCAAGAGGTGGGAGCAGTTGGCAAATAAATGTGGAAGGCGTCTGTTATTTGCGTAAAAATGGAATAGTTCAGACCTTGATGCTCAGGGGGCTGAACAGGAAAACATAAGGATAATAATAAAAGTAAATCAAAATTTTATTTTCTACTTCTCTGATACTTCTATTCTGCCACCAGCAGCACATGCAGCTCTTCTACCTCTGACCCTAATCACCCAGAACTAGGTCAGACCTCACAAGTCACAGGACATGTTACTCCAGACTGCTAAGTCAGCCCAAAATGTTAGACACCAGCCAGAAGCTTCAAGTCCCCACAATATCATCACCTCTGACTGACTGGTTACAAATTTGGGGGTTTCCCTACTGCCCCTTCAGGATGACAATCACAAGGTTAGATGTGTCTAGCTTCCATCACTTCTGACTTCCTGGTTCCCACTACCCCCTCAGGTTTGAGGAGTCCCTAGAACAACTCACAGAACTCAGGAAAGGTGCTGAACTAATGGTTTTATTATAGCAAAAGGATACAAGTGAAGCGATGCATAATGAGCGGTCTGAAGGAGCTCTGGTAGCGTACTGGTTAAGAGTCGGGCTGCTAACTGCAAAGTCAGCAGTTTGAATCTACCAGCAGTTCCACGGGAGAAAGATGAGGCTTTCTGCTCCCGTAAAGATTTACAGCCTCGGAAACCCTGTACAGGGTCGCTATGAGTTGGAACCGACTCCACAGCACCTAACCACCACCACCACCACTGAGAGGTCTGAGAGGGTTCTCAAGTCAGAGTTTCTGTGTCTCGAAAAGGGACATAATGTACCTCCTATGTGCATCGTGTCTTTCACCGACCATGAAGCCTGCAGAGCTTTCTTGTACAGGGCTTTTATAGGGGGCTTCATTATGTAACTCAAACTCCAGTCCCTTTACCCCTGAAGCTGGGCGGTATCACAATATCACAAGGTGGGTCTTGCTGACTTGACCAGCCTTCAACTAGGTTAAATGAGGTCTGGAAGCCTCATCAGAGACACTTATGATTATTAGGGAAATTCCAGAAATCATAATTGTCTTTAAGAGGTTATTACTTAAAGGAATCAAGAATCAGGGTTTTTAACCAGTTCATTCTGGTTTGACCCCTTGTTGAGAATTTGCCTGACACACCAGATGCTCCATGGAAATTCTATACAGGGTTGCTTTGAGTCAGAACCAACTCGACTGCACTTAACAACAACGACCACCTCAGATATACTGAATCAGACACTAACCCGGTGATTCTTTGTACCAAGTGGCTTCAAAAAGTTGGTGGGAAAATTTCATGATCTTTTCATTCCATTTTTTCCCATGAACTTTTGGAAGCCCCCTTGCATACTTAAATTAGAGACTCTGATTCAGTATATCTGGGGTGGAAATGCAAATTCTCAGCAAAAGGTCAACACATAATGAACCCGTTCAAAGTCCTGCCAGAAACTAAAAGCAAAGATGAAATATTGGGGGTAAAATTAACGTAAACACCACAGAAATAGAAGTCTATCATACTAGGTGGTTGATGGTTATGTGCTGTGGAGTCAGTTCCAAGCTCATAGCGACCCTGTACAGGGTTTCTGAGGCTGTAAATCTTTATGGTAACAGAAAGCCTCATCTTTCTCCTGTGGAACCGCTGGTAGTTTTGAACTGCTGACCTTGAGATTAGCAGCCCGATTCGTAACCACTATAGTAGGTGGCTATTATTGTTAAGAGTCATTGAGTCTGTTCCAACTCACAGCAACCCTGTGTAGGGTTTCCTGGGGGTGGGTGATGAGTTTGAACCGCTGACATTGAAGTTCAGCGCTTATCCTAAGATGAATAAGATGGAGTCTGTCAAGTATATAGCATGTCGGGGTCTGACCTCGACATAGTTGTGTTGTTCACGAGTGTTTGGTTCACGAGGAGGGGAGATCCAGCGGCGATAGGGATAGCGAAAGAATACACAGACAAACAGAAGAAGGGAGACAATGAGGCACCCCAAAGCCAGGGTGGATGCATCACCAGTGGGCAGGCTTGGGAGTACAGGCATCGTGGCCTCTGTAGGCAGCAACTCACTGCCCTGCAATGTTTACTGCATGCCTTCCAACAAGTAATGCACTGCAATCGTTACTCCATGCCTTCCAACCAGTAATGCACAGCAATCTTTACTCCAAGCCTTCCAACCAGTAATGCACCGCTATCTTTACTCCATGCCTTCCAACCAGTAATGCACAGCAATCTTTACTCCAAGCCTTCCAACCAATAATGCACACCTGGGGAGGCTC
>NW_006408661.1:3990237-3991450 GCF_000296735.1 Chrysochloris asiatica
ATTTCTATTTTCAACCTTCTGAGGAAACGTCATATTGCTTTCCAGAGAGGTTGGACCATTTGGCAGTCCCGCCAGCAATGCAGGAGTGTCCCAGTCTCTCCACACCAGTGGATGATTTTTGGAAAGTAGATCACTAGGCTTTTATTTTGAGGTACCTCTGGATAGATTTATATCCTCATGCTTTTCAATTAGCAGCCAATTGTTTGCATCACCCAGACTCCAGTGGAGCTCTACCACACTTTATTTATAAACTCTGTGATCTGCCCTTAGCACATCATGCTGGCTGCAGGATAATCATTCTCTTTCTCCAAACTCTGGACTGCTGCTGTCTCCAACTCAGCCTAGGCCTCCCAATCCATAGGATGTATGAGAAGACTCACTTGTGTGGGTCTGAGTTTAATTACACTCATCAGGCAAGGGATTTAGGGAGCTTTAATTTAAGGCTGGTGTTGTACGCGTTTAAATTATTTTAAATTTTCTGAGGCACCCAGGTGCTACCCACATCTTTCATAAATTACAGAGCAAATGTTGTGGAGGTTGGGTATACAGAAGGGCCAAGGATCAGAACAGATCCCCAAAGGATGAACTATATTTCTGGCAGTGAGGAAGAGCTTAGCACACACCTATCATTATTGTTAATGGGACTGGGGTGTTTAGCTCACTCCAGAGACACAGCACAATGCAAATTTGGCTCTTGGAATTCAGTTTCTGCCCGCTTAGTAGCACTGAGCCCTGGTGAAATGTGTGTCAAGTTCTTCAAAACAATTATTGCTGTTAGACGAAAAATGATCAACGAAGTACTGTAAAGTTAACACCTCCTCAGAGTTGGAAATGGAAATGGAAATGAATTCTGAAAATGTTTGCGTTCTCTTTAATATGAAGCTGCAGACATCTCGGCTGCTACATGTGAAGCAGAAGAAGATATTTTAACAGATGATAATGAATTTAGGAAGAGTGCTTGCAAGGTCTAAAGACCAGAGTAATAGAGTGGTAGGCACACTCCAGAGTTCTTACCATGGTTCTGCTGTGTGACCTTGGGCAGGTTGCTTAATCCCTTCTGGCATCGTTTGGGACTACAACTCACAAAAGTGTTTGGACCAATAACTTTTGTTCAAATCCCAATAATGATGCAAGACACCAGGTAACAGTGGCTAGAAGTCCCGTCATATGTGCATAGCAATAAGTCATCGGAACAAAAACTCCTATGGGGGCG
>NW_006408661.1:3991570-4008911 GCF_000296735.1 Chrysochloris asiatica
ACAAAAAACCCTCCTGTGAAAGGTTAACCTTCTTTCATCCTGGTGAACATTGTGACCTATTGGTTCCAGGACAGAGAGTTGTTTTGGGGAAAGGCCCAGCAATGGGATAGAAGATTCCCTCCATCAATAATTTTACACTTAGAGTTGCTGTTGTTGTTATGTGCCATTTAGTTGGTTCTGACTCTTAAAGGGTTTCCGAGGCTGTAAATATCTATGGGAGCAGATAGCCTCATCTTTCTCACACTTAAAGTTAGAAGAAACCAGAAACCAAATGAAACTCACTGCCTTCGAGTCAATCTTAACTCACAGTGACCCTACAGAACTGTGTAGGTCTGCTCCATAGGGTTTCCAGGGTTGTAAAGCAGACTACCTCACTTGTCTCCCACAGAGCTGCCATTGGGTTTGAACTGCCAATTTTTTGGGTAACAGTCCAGCACTTTAACCCACCCTGCCACCAGGTCTCTTACAGTTAGAAGAACCGGAAAATTCTGACATATTTCCTAAAGCATCAAAAAAATAATAATAAAATTTGCTGTCAATTCCAACTCATAGTGACCCTAAGTTGTTTTTGTTGTTAAGTGCCGTTGCATCGGTTTCGACTCATAGGGTTTTGGAGGAGTGGCTGGTAGATTTGAACCACTGATCTTGCAGTTCAATCCAACCTTATAGTCTAGTGCATTATCCCACAGCACCACACCAGGACTCCATAGTGACCCTATGTTGTTGTTAAGTGCCGTCAAGTCAGTTCAGACCCATAGTGACCCTGTATAGGGCTGCCAAAGAGCAGCTGATGAGCTTGAACCACCGACCTTGTGGTTCAAATGGACTTTGAAGTCCAGCACATGCATTCACAGCGCCACACCAGGACTCCAGTGACCCTGTTGTTGTTGTTGTTAAGTGCTGTCGAGTCGATTCCTACCCATAGCAACCCTGCATAGGGTTTCCGAGGAACAACTGGTAGTGAGCTTGAACTGCCGACCTTGCAGTTCAAATGGCTGTGCAGTCAGTTGCATTAACCCACAGCGCCACACTATAGGACAGAATAAAACTGCCCCATAGGGTTTCTAAGGCGATGATCTATATGGAGGCAAACCACCATGTCTTTCTCCCACAGAGCAGCTGGTGAGTTCTACTGACATCTTTTTAGTCAGCAATCCAATGATTAATTCACTGTGTCACCAGGTTTGCTTGTTGTTGTTAAGTGCTGTCAGGTCAGTTCTGACTCATAGTGACCCTGTATAGGGTTTCCAAGGAGTGGCTGGTGAGTTGAACGACCGACCTTGTGGTTTAAACTGACCTTGTGGTCCAGTGCTTTATCCAGTGCAGCACCACATATATCTCAGTCTTGGCTGAGACTCCAAAGATTGAGAATGAATCAACACACATTATTGTTGCCAGTTGGTGTCTTAGGCTGGGTTCTCTAGAGAAGCAAAACCAGTGAAGTTTATCTGTGTATATATAAGGAGAGGCTTATATTAAGGAAACAGCTCATACAGTTATAGAGGTGGGCAAGTCTCAAGTCTGTGGGTTAAATGTCAGGCTGGATCCTTCTAATTTACACAGCTATGGAACTGATGTCAGACAGCAGACAGGCAGGCAGGTAAGAAGGTAGGCTGCTGACCACCTCCAGGATCGGCAGGTAACAGAACGGACCAATAGCTCAAGTCCAAAGAACTATGCAGACTCAATAGAGAGCAAGCAAGCCTTGCTTGGGTGTCCAATATATACTGGAAATAGGCCTCACTCCCAAGGAAGCTTTCCTTCAATTGGTTGGCTGCTCATAGCTGACCTCATCATAGAGTTAATTACATTATATTAGCTCTCATAATGGGGGATAACTACATCTCAACTGCCAAACCACTGACAATCCCAGCCTAGTCAAGTTGACACAAACCCTAACTATCACAGGAACTGTTGAATTGGTTCCAAATCATAGTGACTCTTTGACAACAGAATGAAACACTGCCCAGTCCTGTCCCACCCTCAGAATTTTTATGTTTGAGCCCATTACTGCTGCCAATGTATCAGTTCATCTAATTGGGGGGTGGGGGCAGTCTTCCTCTTTTTCTCTGACCCTCCACTTTTCCAAGCATGAGATCTTTGCCCATGGACAGGTCCCTCCTGATAGCATGTCTGAATATGAGAGATAAAGGCACACCATCCAAACTTATCAGGAACTTTCTGACTGTACTTCTTCCAACACAGATTTTTTGTTCTTCTGACAGTCTATGGGACTTTCAATATTATTCTGCAACACCATAATTCAAATGCATTGATTTTTCTCCAGTCTTCCTTATTCATTGTCCAACTTTCATATGAGTGTGAGGTTATTGGATATACCATGGTTTGGGTCAGATGTACTTTAGTCCTCAAAATGATTATCTTTGCTCTTGAACAGTTTAGAGATCTTGTGCAGCAGAATGGCTTAATGCAATACATTTTGTATTTCTTGACTGCTGTTTCCTTAAGTGCTGATTGTGGATCCAAACAATTATTGTTATGATCCTATCAGTCAAAAGAATTTGCTTAGTCAATAAAGTACACGTAAACATTTTTCTGGCATTCTCTGCTTTTAGCCAAGATCTATCTAATATTATCAGTGTTATCCCTTGTTCTTCTTAATTTGTCTTGAATCTCTGGCAGTTCCTTGTCAATGTTCTTTTGCGACCGTTTTAAAATCATTTTCAGCAAAATTTTACTTGCATGTAATATTAATGATAGATGATTTACACATTCTATTGGGTTACCTCTCTTTAACATGGGCACAACTATGAATCTCTTCCAATCATTTGACCAGGTAGCTCGCTTGTAAATTTCTTGGCATAGATGAGTGAGTATCTCCATTGCTGCATCAGTTTGTTGAAAGATTTCAATTTGTGTACTATCAATTCCTTTGTTGTTGTTGTGAGGTGCCATCGAGTTGGTACTGATTCATAGCAACCTCATGTACAGCAGAACGAAACACTGCCTGCTCCTGGGCCAACCTAACTATTGTTGCCATGCTTGAACCCATTGATGCTGCCACTTTGCCAATCCATCTCATTGGGGGTCTTCCTCTTTTTCTCTTACCCTCCACCTTACCAAATGATGTCCTTCTCCAGCGACTGGTCCCTCCTGACAATATGTCCTAAGTATGAGAGATGAAGTTTGGCCATCTTGGCCTCCAAGGAGCACTCTGGCTGCACTTCTTCTAACACAGATCTGTTGGTTCTTTTGGCAGCCTATGGCACTTTCAATAGTCTCCTCCAACATCATCACTCAAAAGCATCAATTCTTCTATGGTCTTCCTTATTCAGTGTCCAGCTTTTGCATGCATATGAGGTTATTGAAAATACCACCTTGTTTTTCACCAGTGCCCTCAGTCCTCCTTGAATTTCTTCCTTCAGTACCACTGGTTCTTGATCATATGCTACCTCTTAAAATAGTTGAACACTGACCATTTCTTTTTGGTATGGTGACTGTGTATTCTTTCCATCTTCTTTTGATGCTTTCTACATCATTAGATATCTTGCCCACAGAATCCTTCAATATTGTAAGTCAAGACCTGACTCTTTTTTTCCAGTTCTTTAAGCTAGGGAAATGCTAAATGTATTCTTCCTTTTTGGTTTTCTGACTCCAGATCTTTGCACTTTTCATTATAATATTTGACTTTGTCTTCTTAAGCTGCCTTTTGAAATTTTCTGTTCAATTATTTTACCTCCTCATTTATTCCATTTGCTTTATTATCTCTACACTGGAGAGCAACTTTCAGAGTCTCTTCTTACAGCCACTTTGGTATTTTTCTTCTTTCTGGTCTTCTTAATGACCTTTTATTTTCTTCCTGTATGATATTCTTGATGTCATCCAATAACTCTTCTGGTCTTCTGTCAAACATTTTGCTATTGTTGTTAAGTGCCATTGAGTTGGTTCCAACCTATAGCAACCTTGGTTAGGGTTTCTGAGAAGCAACTGGTGAATTTAAACAACCAACCTTATGGTTCAAACCAAGCTTGTGGTTGAGTGCTTATCCTACAGCACTACAGGACCAGAGAAAGTCCCAATCCAAAGTGGCATGCCAGATCACTTATATGGGCCATTGAAAGATTTGTCTCATGCTCATCATCTGCCTGGAGGATGGAAATGGTTGAGATTAAAGAATTCTCAAGACTTTCTTTGAAGAGACTTGAGTGTGTTGTGAGTTGAGAGTTTAGCAGGTGCTCCTTCCCTGCATGGGGTTGGAAAAAAGGGATGACTTTTTATCAATCCAGTTGAGATAGGACTTCAAAGGAATCTCTTGGAGAGTTTGACCTGTGTCCCCCAGAGCATTTCAGGTGTAGAGACTGGGGTCAGACTCGTTCTTGAAAAACCCACCAGCAAAAGGTTGATTAAAGTAGCCAGAGGTGGCAGACTAGAGAGCATGTATATTGAAGACAAATTACACTTCCATGATGGCAGTTTCCTAAGGATCAAATGTAAAACCTTAGTGAGGGACCTGACTTGGTAATAGCTTAGAACCTCACCAAGTATACTAATGGGATGTTCATGAGTCAAAGGAGAACAAGTAGCACTCATATCAAGGAAGCTGGAATTGAAGGTTCCCAAGAGGAAAGTGGTCCTAATAGAAGCCCACACAAAGATTCCTATTGGGAATCTACCAAACGAGGAGGCAGCAATGTTGGATACAGTTATGTCAGTCAAACAAGACTTTTCCTACCCCTTTATCTCTCTGCTGTCCACCATCTCCAAGTCCTGGACAAGTCAAGAGAGCAGCCTGGTGCAGCAGAGAGGAAGAGGTAAAGGCCATGACAGGGGGAGATTGCCAAAGAAACCAACAATTCTTCCTCTCTAATTATTCAGATTCAAGTTGGGAGAAGGAAGAAGATTCAATTTTTAAAATTTAAATTACTGTGGCAGACCAGATATTTTAACTATTGATGAAACTATTCTTACAACTTATGTGAATGTGAATGAAGAACTTTTGTTATCTAAGAATAACAGGTAAAATCATGACTGGGGAAGAAAAGGTCTACAGAATGGATTTGAAGCTCAACAGTGAGAAAGAAGAAAATTGTTTTCTGTCTGCACCCCACTGAGTACAGATCATTCAGCGTACCTGTTACATACTCTTCAGGGATTGCACTGTGTGAACAATGATTAATTTACCACCCCCTGACTTAGTGAGAGCAGTTAGTCCATTCACCAACCCAGCTGGACATCTGAGAAGGGCTCATGATGACAATGAAGCCACAGCAACCTGGATATGCAGCTTAGAATGATTTGGAGATGTACCTCTTTATAGTGTTTAATTGAGTTTTGGAATAAATATACTTCCAAAAGTATTTGTTACTTCTAGAATGTGTATTAGACTCATAGATATTCTTAGATAAAAGCAATTTCATTTCATTTCACTTTATGAATTATAGGTGGTATCAGAGAGGCAAAGGCATCTATCTACTCAAGTCACTCTTCTTTTGTTTGTAAACTAAAAGCAGAATGGAAGGAAAAATGGAATGAGAGAAGGAAATAAGAGATGGAAGGAGAGTGGGGGTGGGGAAGAAAGAAAAGAGGAAGAAAGGAAAAAGTAACTAGACAAGGAAGAGGAATATTTATTAACTTTTAGGCATTTCTTATGACAGATATGGCTGGATCCAGGTGCTCAATCAATATTTTCTTTTCTTTTATTTCTTGACAATATATTTACCTTCCTAAGACGTGCAAAAATCACCACCAGAAGCACTAGCCTTATATACTATTAACTCGTTGTTGTTGATTCCAACTCATAGCATAAGGTTTCTGAGGAATGACTGGTGGGTTGTAACTCAAGATCCTCCAATATCAGGCCAGGACTCCCTATTAACCTGGGATCATAGTTAAGGTTTTGTATCAACATGACTGGACCAGAATTCTCAGTGTTTTGGCAGTTGAGATGTAGTTATCTCCCATGATATGACTTGATATGATAAATCAATAAGAAGGTTACAGCTGGGATACACCTTGGAGTCCTGGTGTGGCACTGTAGGATAAGCACTGAATTGCAAGATCAGTTTGAACCACAAGGCCAGCAGTTCAAACCCACAAACTGATTCTCAGAAACCCTATACAGGGGAGCTATGAGTCAGAACCGACTCGATGGACACTTAGCAATGTAATGACAACAACAACATCCTTGATCCAACCACCACCCTAATCCAATTTATGGGAGAGTTCCAAGTGTGTGGCATGCAACACATTTTCTCTTACAAGAGAGACTTGAGCTGAGAGAGGGGCACCTACTACCACCAAGATAGAAGAGCCAGGAGTAGAGTACATCCTTTGTACCTGGGGTCCCTACACTGTGAAGCTCCTAGAACCAGGAGAAGATTGATGCCAAGATATATGGAGAACTCCAAGGAATATTGGGCCTACAGATGCTGAAAGGAGGGAGGGACCTTTTCTGAGAACCAACAAAGAGAAAGCCTTCCCCAAGAGAAAGCACTTTGAATTTGGACTACTGACCTGCTAAACTGTGAAAGAATATAGTTCTGGTTCTTTAAGTCATCCATTTGTGGTATTTCTGTTACAGCAGCAGTAGATAACTAAGACACTTGGCAACCCCATAAAAATGAAGAGATTCTTCTGAATCTGTTGTAGGTGTTGTCAAGTGTCATTGAGTGACTTCTGACTTATGGTGGTGATGGTGTTGTGCCATGGAGTTGGTTCTGACTCATAGTGACTCTGCATAGTGTTTCCGAGGCTTATGGGAGCAGAGAGCCTCATTTTTCTCCCTCTGAATGGCTGGTAGTTTTGAAAGGCTGACCTTGAGATTAGCAGCCTGACTTGTAAGCACTACACTACCAGAGCTCCCTGTTCTGACTTATAGTGACCCTGTATAGTGTTTCCAAGGAGTGGGTGGTGGGTTTGAACTGCCAACCTTCTCAAAAGTTCATGTAAAAGTCATAGATTAAATCCCACTGTTGTTGTATGTTGTCGAGTAGGTTCTGACTCATAGCAATCCCACGTATAAGATAGTGAAACACTGACTGGTGCTGCATCATTCTTGCTATTGATGCTACACCATTGTTGCTGCCACTGTGCTAATCCCTCTTGTTGGGGATCTACCTCTTTTTCACTGTCCCTCCACTTTACCAAGCATGATGTCCTTCATGAGAGACTGGTCACTTCTGGTAGTATGTACAATGTGTAAGAGAGGAAGTCTGGAGATCTTGGCTTCACAGTATCATTCAAGTTATACTTCTTCCAGCACAGATTGATTCGTTCTTTTGACTGTCTGTGGTACTTTTACTATTCTTCTTCAACATCATAACTCGAATGCATCAATGTTTCTACGGTTTTCCTTATTCATTGTCCAACTTTCACATACATATGAGGCAATTAACTATGCCAGAGCTTGAGTCAAGCGTACTTCAGTCCTCAAACTGACATCTTCACTCGTGAACACTTTAAAAAGCTCTTGAGCAGCAGATTTACCTAATGCAATTCATCGTTTGATTACTTGACTGCTGCTTCCATGAGTGTTGATAGTTGATCTGAGCAAAATGATATGACAATTTCAATCTTTTTCCATTTATAATGATGTTATTTAATGGTCAGTTGGTAAGGATTTTTGTTTCCTTTACAATGAGGCTATGGTCTTTGATCTCCATCAGGAAGCATTTTATGTCCTCTTTGCTTTCAGCAAGCAAGGTTGTTTGTCTGCATATCACAGATTGTTAATAAATCTTCCTCCAATCCTGATGCCACTTCTTCTTCATATAATCCAGCTTCTCAGATTATTTGCTCAGCATATGGACTGAACAAATGAATACAACCCTGGCACACATCTTTCCTGATTTGAAACCATTCATTTTCTCCTTTTTCTATTTGAATGACTTCCTCTTGGTCTATGTACAGGTTCCTCATAAACATGAGGTTTCTAGAATACTCATTCTCCACAGTCGAAAGACATTGCATAGTCAATAAAGCACAGGTAGACATCTTTGTGGTATTCTCTGCTTTCAGCCAAGATGCATCTGATGTCAGCAATAGTATTCCATGTTCCTCATTCATGTTTGAATCTGTCTTGAACCTCTGGCAGTATACTCTCAATGTACTAGCCATTTTTTAGTTATACTTAATAAAATTTTACTTGCATGGGATATTAACGATAGTGCTGATGATTTTTGCATTCCTCTGGGTCACTTCTCTTTGGATTGGGTACAATCAGTTGGCCAGGTAGCTGTTTCCCAGATATCTTGGCATAGATGAGCTAGTGCCACCAGTGCTGCATAAGTTTGTTGAAAGATTTCATTTGTATTCAATCAATTCCCAGAGTCTGGTTCTTTGCCAAATCTTCAGTGCACCTTGGTTGTCTTCTTCAGTACCATTGCTCCTGATTATGCTGACTCTTGAAATGGTTGAACATTGACCATTTCTTTTTGGTACAGTAACTCTTTGTATTCCTTCCTTCTTCTTTTGATGCTTTCTGCATTGTTCAATATTTTGCCCAAAGATCGCTTCAATGCTGTAAGTTGAGGCTTGACTATTTTCTTCAGTTCTTTCATCTTAAGAAATGCTGACCATGTTCTTCCCTTTTGGTTTTCTAGCTCCAGATCTTTGCACATTTCATTATATTTGACTTTTTCTTCTCAAGCTGCCTTTTGAAATATTCTGTTCAATTCATTTACTTTAGCATCTCTACAATGGAGAGCAACTTTCAGAGTCTCTTCTGGCATCCATTTTGACATTTTCCTTCTTTTTTGTCCTGGTGTTGCACTGTGGGTTAATGCGCCAGACTGCAAAGCCGTTTGAGCTGCAAGGTTGCTGGTTCAAACTCACCAGCTGCTCCTTGGAAACCCTATACAGGGTCACTATGGGTTGTAACTGACTTGGCACTTCACAACAACAACAATGACCTTTTGCTTTCTTCCTGTGTGATGTTCTTGATGTCATCCCACAACTCTTCCAGTCTTCAGTTATTAGTATCTAATACATAAAATCTGTTCTTAAGATGATCTCTAAATTCAGGTAAGACATATTCAGGGTCATATTTGGTTTTAATTTTCTTCTAAACTTGCATATAAGCAATTGATGGTCTGTTCCACAGTCTGCCACTGGCCTTGTTTTGACTGATGATGTTGAGCTTTTCCATTATCTCCTTCCACAGACGTAGTTAATTTGATTTTGTGTGAAGTCCATGTGTATAATCTTCTTTTATGTTTAAAAATGTATGCAGTGAAGAAGTCATTGGTCTGGAAACACTCTATCATGAGATCTCCAGCATCATTTCTATCACCAAGGCCATATATTCTCACTACTTATCCTTTCTGTGTTTTCAACCTTTGCATTTCAATTACCAGTAATTATCAATACATCTCCATTTCATGTTTTATCAATTTCAAATTGAAGAAGCTGGTAGAATTCTTCAATTCAATCGTCACTGGCTTTAGTGGTTGATGTGTACAGTTGAATAATAGTGGAATTAACTGGTGCCTTGTTGTTCTTGTTAAGTGCTGTCAAGTCGGTTCTGACTCATAGTGAGCCAGTATAGGGATTCTGAGGAGCAGCTGGTGAACTTGAATCAATGACCTTGCAGTTCAAACAAACTTTGCATTCGAGTGCATTAACCTGCAGCACCACATCAGGACACCTGTATGCCTTGCAGGCATATGGATATTATCCTATCACAGAGAGTATTATATTTCATTACAAATCTTAATATGTTCTTTTTGATGATTAATGGAATGACATTCCTCTTCAGTTTGTCATTCTGACATAATAAATCATATGATTGTCAGATTTGAAATGGTCAGTACCGGTCCATTTCAGTTCACTAATGCCTAGGAAATTGATGTTTATGTGTTCCATTTACTTCTTGACAACTTCTAATTTTCCTAGATTCATACTTTGTACATTCCATGTTTCAATTATTAATGGGTGTTTATAGCTGTTTCTCATTTTGAGTTGTGCCCCATCAGTAATTGAAGGTCTTGAAATCTTTACTCCATTCACATCATCATGGTCAACTCTACTTTAGGAGGCAGCTCTTCCCTAGTCATATTTTGAGTGCCTTCCAACCTTAGGGCTCATCTTCTGGCAATATTCTGGTCCTATTCATCATATTTCAATACTCAGTATTCTGGTGCTATCTGGCAGTATTTCACTGCTATTCATTAGGCTTTTAATGGCTAAATATTCAGAAGTAGTCCACCTCTTCTTCTGAGTCTGTCTTACTCTGGAAGCTCAGCTAAAATATGTCCACCACGAGTGACTCTGCCAGCATTCAAAATACCAGTTCCATAGCTTCCAGCATCTGTGAGAAACTGACAGATAAGTGGCGACCATATATAGAGTTTCCGAGTAGCTAAGGTGGGGTCGAACTTTCATCCTAGTGGTTAACAGTCATTGTTTACCTTACAGCACCATACCAGGACTATTGGTCTGGCATAAATTGTATGTCCAGCTCTGAAATAACAGCAGGACTCTGCATAGTCTAGCTTTGCACATATAAGAGTTAGATCATCCTATCTAGACCAGGAGGATGAAATCAGTTCCACTTAAAACATGGAGTGCTCATGAGAAAGAGCTACTATGAAATGAAGACAGGGACATGAGTGATGGACAGACAACAACAGTTATCCACTGTAGACATCCAGCCAGAAAGTAAATGGCTGGTGTAGCGGTTTTGTGCCGCTGAGTCAGTTCTGATTCATAGGGATCCTGTACAGGGTTTCCATGGCTGAAAATCTTTAAGTGAGCAGAAAGTCTCATCCTTCTCCTGAGCAGCAACTGGTAGATTTGAACTGCTGAACTTGTAGTTAGCAGCCCAGCTAGTAATCCACTATACTACCAGTGTTCCTTAAACCATGGTTAGAACTCACATTTTTTATTCCAAAACAAAAGATTTGTTGAGGTACAAAGTAATTTTATTGATGTGTCTCTCTTCTTTATTTGTAAATCAGTATTAATTTGGCAAATTTGGAAACCCAATAAGTCTATTCATCCTGCAGTCCTAGGTAAAGGACCTGCTAAAAATAAACCCATGTAAAAAATATAATTTCATATTTGAGACAGCAAATGCAGCCAAAGGCCTCTTTTTATTAATATTATTCAAAAGAAAATCATTTGTGCTATAATTTACTCTGACATTAGAGAAAGCTTTAATTTTATAAACTCCTGATTCAGGATTATAAAGTGCCTTCGCTTTCACATGAGTGAGACAAAATTTAGAGTAAGCTGGCAATAAAGTCAAATGTATTCTTCAATGCTCTCTGGAGTTCTGTCAACCTATCACAATTAATTTGAAAAGTAAAGAGAGTTTAATAAGGCTTGCGGAAGTGACGAAGTTGTTAATTTGTCAGGCAAGAGATCAAGAACATAAATAGAATGTCTAATGTGAAGTTTCAGGTTTTTCTTTGGTTTTGTTTATTTATTTGTACATGAGAGAAAAAACTTTTTTTTTTTTTCAGAGAAATGGAAACTGGATTAAAAAAAAAAAAAAATCTGTAGTCTTGGCTACATGAAACTGCAGGGGTTTAAATGAAAGAGTAGACTCCTCCTGGTGGTTGGCCATTCTGATCTAATAGTACGATGCTTTACCTGAAGTTTGAAAATGCAGACGTGGGAGGCAGGTGGACTCTGCTACAAATGAGTGTTGCTTCCATGACCTCTTATGAACTCATGAACTCCCAGGATTGAGAGCCCAGGTACTGCTGCAAGTGGGAGAAACTGAGGAATGACTCCCATAGACCTTTGAGGGCCCAGGCCCCAAATCTGAGTTAGAGTACTTGAAGTAGGTAAATTGAAGGTGGCCTGGGTTGTTTGGGAGTCTAGGGATCAAGGGACATACGTTTTGATCCATTTTGACAGAAATCATTGTGGTGTTGTTGTTGTTAAGTGCCGTCGAGTCGATTCCGACCCATAGTGACCCTGTACAGGGTTTCTGAGGGTGTAAATCTTTACGGGAGTAGAAAGCCTCATCTTTCTCCCGCAGAGCGGCTGGTAGTTTCGAACTGCTGACCTTAAGGTTCACAGCCCAATTCGTACACAAACCGTGAGAAAGCTGTTCTTCCCCTGACTTCCCCAATGAGAAGTCTAAGATTCAGAGGGGTAAATGCGTTACCCAAGCTCACAAGTTTAATGACAGGGTTAGGACTAGAACCAAATCTCTTGATTCTTCAGTCCTTCTGGATTGTGAACCACAGGGCCAGCTGTTCAAACCCACCAGCTACTCAGAAACACTATACAGGGTTGTTATGAGTTAGAGTTGACTTGACAGCCCTTAACAACAACAACAACAACAGAGGTCTAGCCAAAGATCCCTAATGGCGCTGTGAGTTAGGTACTGGACTGCTAAACACAAGGTTGGTGATGTTTCAAAGCATTAGTTGCTCAGAGGGAGACTGAGGTCTGCTCTTGTAAACATTTACAGTTTCGGAAACCCTAAGGAGAAGTTCTACTCTCTCCCATACAGTCTCTATGAGTTGGGTTTAGAAGTCTAGCTTTAGGGTCAAGCATTCAATGACGACTACTTTAGAGCTTGATTATCTACTCACTCAATCCGTTCATCCATCTATCCACCCAGTCACCTACTCACCCATGCTACTCATCCACCCATCCATCCACTTATTCATGCCCTTTCTAACACTTCCAAGTGTCCATTTATACCAGACTGTGCAAAGGAGACACCATCTCTGTCATCCCAGAGCAGGTGCATCAGAAAAGCATACATTGACCAACTCTTCCCAAGAGTGATTAGTGTTGTGGGATCCTCAGCTAGTTTGCTTTTCAGGAAACACTGTCGCCCCAGGTGTGAGTCTCTGAGAGTGTCACAGCCAATGTGGGACAACAGCTGGAGGGATGAGGCTTTCCAAGGCACCCTGAACAAAAGGAAGGCTTTGTGTTAGCTTAGTGTGGAAACTCTGACTCGGGGCAGTGGCGGCTTTCAGATGGATTTCCTATCATTTATCTTCTTATCAAAAGGTTTAATCACTTTCCGCTCTCCTGACTGTACGGAAATAATGAGCTGATTCTCTCCCGACCAATACAATGCACAATAGAAACAGTTCAGAGACCATTTGGCTTGTAAAAATGAATGTTTTTATTGTATAAACATCATTAAAACCACAGTAAAAGGAAGTTTTAAAGAAGAAAAAGAAATCTCAGTAATCCCACTCATAGTGAGTCCATCAATGCACACTGCCTGCTGGTCTTGGTGTGCACACCAAGATGAATTGATGTGAAAATTAGTTGTCATCTCATTTCCCCAAAACACAGAATATATTATGACAGATAATGGACTTGTGGCTTTGGAAAAGAAAATGTGCTCTCTCATGATTTTCAACCTTTCTATCCAGAATGAAAAAGTACCTAAAATCATCACAGTGGTTTCAGAAAAGTTTGTTGCTCAAGTCTTGTTCTGGAAATAGTTAAAAATTACATTACATTCCTTGAGGGCAAAGTCAATATCATATACCTTGATACCTCAATTAACCAACCCCTTTAAACAAAGCTCCTTTATATGAAGCCAGACATATTAAATAACAAAAGCAGCATGAAACTTTAGACATTGAGGAGTGGCAATGGCCGCCTGTGCTTCTTTGTCTGGCTCCGCACAGAATGGTCAAGTCTTCAAAGTGAATCTAGTCCCTTTAGTCTCCTTTTTCTGCTCTCTTTCCTAGGTCAGAGTCAGGGTCTCTCTGCCACCCAAAGGTAGATCTTTTCACTACTCCGGAGTTTTATCCAGTGAAAGGATTTGTCAGTGATACTCCACAAAAGCATATCACTTGGACTTTAATTGTATAATTGTTGTTGTTGTCATGTGCCGTGGAGTCAGTTCTGACTCATAGCAACCCTGTACAGGGGTTTTGAGGCTGTAAATCTTTATGGGAGCAGAAAGCCTCATCTTTCTCCCGCAGAACAGCTGGTAGTTTCGAACTGCTGACCTTGTGATGTGCAGCCCGATTTGTAAAGGTGGCTTTTAAGCATTTGCAAGTGAGTGAAGAGACATGGAAGGCCTTGTTTGGAGGAAGGGGCATACGGACCCTAAAAACACCATGGAACCTGGCCACTTAAACTGTGATCCATGGGCCAGTAACATCTGCATCCCCTCGGAGCTTATTAGAAATGTACTCGCAGCCCAACTAATCAGAATCCCCATTCCAACAAGATCCCAGGAAATGCTGACGATGATGATCAGGGACTACACTTGGAGAATCACTCCTTGTGTGGCACTGTAGGGAAAGCACTGGACTACGAACCACAAGATTGGCAGTTCAAGCCCACCAGCTACTCCTTGGAAACCCTTTACAGGGTTGCTATGAGTCGGAACCCTCTTGATGGCACTTAACAACAACAACATCTTAACAATAATCATGGAATACACACACACCTGAAATATCCCTCCTATTTTTCTGGTGGGAGTTGAGAGTAAAAGAAGCAGCTTATGGGCTTTCATTGCCTCCATAGATGAAGAGGAGACCAACCAGCATGGCACTGGGGGTGAAAAAGCCACTTCCCTTTACACCAGCTGTTTCCCAGGCCAAGCCCACCCTGTAGCCCTCTTCACATCTGCATTACAAGTTGTCAGGCACAAGAAATCCCTTTTAGTTATTATAGTGTGATCACATTTCATAAAAATCTTAATTGCAAATCTGAAGCCATGTGACATAAAATAGTATTGCTAAAGTCTCATGTTATGCACAAAATTGGAATTAATGTGAACACTCCAAAATTAAAAGGAAAAAAAAAGCCTTCAAAAATTGCATAATTTGAAGATGGGCAGATGGTCTTGGAAACAGTTTACACTTTTTCAACATGCTGGACCATCATCTTTTCTTAGTATCTGTCTCCTGTGAACCTCTTTACTGTTTATGAACATCAAAGAGTTTGCTAGTATATTCGTGTTTTATTGTTATTAAGTGCCCATCGAGTTGGTACTGACTCATAGTGACTTTAAGCACAACAGAATGAAACACTACCCAGTCTTCCAACAACCTCACAATCGTTACTGCGCTTGAGCCCACTGCTGCTGCCACTGTGCCAATCCACCTTGTTGGGGGTATTTCTCTTTTTCACTGACCCTCCACTTTAAAGCATGATCTCCTTCTCCAGGGACTGGTCACTCCTGATAATATGTCGAAGTATGAGAGACAAAGTCTGGCCATCTTGGCTTCTAACGAGCATTATGGTTGTACTTCTTCCAACACAAATGTGTTTGTTCTTTTGGTAGTCCGTGATAATTTTAGTATTCTCTTCCAACGCCATAACTCAGATACATCAATTCTTCTAGGTTCTTCTTTATTCATTGTCCAAGTTTCACATGCATATGAGGTTATTGAAAATACTATGGTTTGGATCAGAAGCACCTTTCTGCACAGACTAAAGTGCGCTTGAACCCATTAAAGAGATCTTGTGCAGAATTAAAGAAACTTGACACACAAGGTTATGTATTGCATGGTACCATCCTTATAAAGGTCAAACCCATTGTCATCAAGGAAGTTCTGACACTTTGAGACCCTATGTACTTTAGGTTAACAACTGGACTACAAGGTCAGTTTAAATGGCAAGGTCGATGGTTCAAACTCACCAGCTGCTCCTCGGAAACCCTTTACAGGGTCACTATGAGTTAGCGCTAACTGGACGGCACTTGACAACAATAACATAGGATAGAGTAGAACTGCCCCATAGGGTTTCTATCTTGTAAAACTTGATGTAAGTAGACTGCCACATATTTCTCCTGCAGAGCTGATGGGTTCGAATCAACAATTTTTTTTTTCAGTTAGCAGTCAATTACTTGACAGTGCTACTAGAACAGGCAAAACTGATCTGTGGTGATAAAAGTCAAAATAGTGGTTACGTATGTGTTTTAGGTAATGATGGAGGGACAAAGGAATGCTTCTATGATGTTAAGAATGTTTTATAACTGACTGGTTATGACATATGTTCACTTTGTAAAAATTCATCAAGTTGCACCCTTATGATTGCAAATTTCTTTACAGTTGTATTTCAATAATTTTTTGTCTTTTTTTTTTTTTTTTTTTTTAAAGAGGTCTTGTGCAGCACATTTGCCTAATGCAGTATGTCATTTGATTTCTTGACTGTTGCTTCTTTGAATGTTGATGGTTGATATAGCAAAAGGAAGTCTTTGACAACTTCAATTTTCATTGATCTTGATGTTATTTATTGGCCCAGTGTTGAGGACTTTTGTCTACTTTACATTGAGATGCAACCCATAGTGAAGGCTGTGGTCTTTGATCTTCATCAGTAAGTATTTCAAGTGTTTTGCTAATATTTAAATCTTCACTGTTATAATTTATTATCTCATTAAAATATATGGCAGTATCATCTAAGAGATGACTCAATGGGCATGCTCACACTAAAATCCTGTTGCTGTGAAGTGGATTCGGACTCATGGAGACCCCATGTGGCCCCATGTGTGCCAAGTAGCACTGCTGCATAGGGTTTTAAAGGTTGTGACCTTTAGAAGCAGATCACCAGGTCTTTCTTCTGAGGCATTGAGTTGAGTTCAAATCATCAACCTCTGGTTAGTAGTAGAGCACGTAACTATTTGTGCCACCCACAGTTTCCAAAAACTGCCCCCAAATCAACAATTTCAAATGCTTTGAAGAAGTCCAACCATATGTACTGATGTGCTGTTAACTTAGGAAAAAGCTCTGCAACATATTAAACATAGTGCTAAGAAAAATAAAAAGCAGCTTTAAAATAAAAATACAACACAGTAATTACAAATTCATGTTTGCCTGAAACACATTCTCCTGAGTTTATATGTAGTGCTCTGGGAAAATTTGTCTTGAATTATGCAAGATCTTCAGAAAAGCAACTATTGCATAAAATGTGACCACCACATATATGAGACTATTTTATTCCTCAGGCCATTGAAGCCACAAATGTTACCTGGTGGGCCCAACATGATTTCTCCCTTCTATATGGAACTTGTGACAGGAAGATCAGATCTTGTCCACTGGCTTATACCTGAGTGCCCTTTTGGCAACTACTACCCCACACATGAAGATCAAAGAGCACAGCCTTGCCGTAAGTGGCCTGAGGTAATCTCACAAAATGGTTCGCTACTCACCTGACCCAGAAAACCCCACAAAATCATGCAAATCCAGAGGTTCAAATCTCCGGGTCCATTTTAAGAACACCCATGAGACTTCCCAGGCCATCAAGGGTATGCATATCCGGAAAGACACCAAGTTTCTTAAAGATGTCACTTTGCAGAAGCAATGTGTACCATTCTGACATTACAATGATGGCTGGTGTTGGTAGGTGTGCCCAGGCCAAACAATGGGGTTGGACACAGGGTCGGTGGCTCAAAAAGAGGGCTGAATTTTTGCTGCACATGCTTAAAAATGCAGAGAGCAAT
>NW_006408661.1:4009672-4010975 GCF_000296735.1 Chrysochloris asiatica
TCATGTTTGGTAAGGTGGAGGGTCAGAGAAAAAGAGGAAGACCACCAGAGAAATGGATTGGCCAAGTGGCAGCATCAATGGCCTCAAGCGTGCCACCAATTGTGAGGTTGGCCCAGGATCAGGCAGTGTTTCGTTCTGTTGTGCATAGGGTTGCTATGAGTTGGTACCAACTCAACGGCACCTAACAACAACACCCCTCGCACCACATTGCATAGAGATACCCTTTACCTTTTGCAAGACATCTGGTCGATCCTCCATTATTGTTGTCATTGAGTCAGTTTCAACTCATAGCAACACCGTTTAGGGTTTCTGAGGAGCAGCTGGTGAGTTTGAACTGCCAACTTTCAGTTCAAATACCCTGCTATTCAGTGCTTAGTCTATAGCACCGCACGGAAAAGGTAAGAGTTTTCAGCAAAGAGGGTAGAATTCACTTTGGGATGTGAGTGAATAAACTTCGAGTGCTGTTGTTGTTGTTTAGAGCCATCCAGTCAATTCTAATGCATAGAGACACTGTATAGGGTTTCTGAGGAGGGACTAGTGGTTTTGAACTGCAGACCTTGTGGTTAGCAGTCCAATGCTTATTCTACCACATCACACCAGAACTGTAAGCTGGGAGTACTAAAAGGTAACAAAAAGTAATGGAGATGAAACTTTTTAGGCCATTATACCTCTTTCTATTCCTCCCTGATTTGTAGGTTGCTCTGCTGCCCAACCTTCTGTTATCTAATTCTTCCAGCTTTCCAGTAACACCAGCATCCTGTTAATCAGCATTTCATCACAACAGTTATCTACCAAGAGTAGCCACAGGGCCCTTCCAATTCGAATTAGATATGACAGCACACACAATCCTCACACAAGTGGTTTCCAATTGATCCTGTACCCAAGAATGTTTAGAAAGGAACGAATTATCTGACCCACTGCCCTCCCCAGACCCACTTGAGAAGAAAGTGATGCATCTAGAGAATATCCAGGAGAACATGATTGACAGCTGAACCTCTGTTTATGGACAGAGGCATGTTAGAGGGCGGGAGGGGCAGGAAGAAATCACAATCCCAGAAGTCTAAGGGAGTAAAGACCCAGGTACCCTCAATTCAGGGAGCCCTGTGGTATGTCAGCCATGTGCCATGTTTTCAATGCTGCTCCTTGTCTGTGCAGACAATAAAATCTCATTCTATTTCTCTTACACCCAGTGTTTATTTCAGTTGGCGAATAGAGCAGGACAAGAATCTGAAGACTGGGTGACAGCAGTGATAATCTGATGAACGTAATCAATGTCACTGAATTGTACATGCAAGAAATGTTG
>NW_006408661.1:4011828-4012544 GCF_000296735.1 Chrysochloris asiatica
CCCCCCGGTCATCAGCACACAGCCCCTCTCCCTGTCTCCAAAGCTCCCAACTACTCCATCTCTCCACGTCATCGTCTCTGCCTCCATCTCAGGCATCACTGCTTCTCTGGGTAGGGTCCCACTCTCCCCTCGTCTCCCTTGATGGTCCCAGGGACCTACGCTCCTAGACTGAAAAGTTAATCACTCCCTTCCTTGCTACAAAACATCTACCTTTACATTTCCAACCCTCACAATCACTCCTGGTAATAATTATTCACTATTGTATCACAAGAGACCCATCCACATTTCATTTCATGAGACCCACCTAGTCATATGGGATACTACTCAGTGGAGACTCTACCTTCCTTCACGCCCTCTGAATCTAGGTTCCCTCTTGGAAGCTTGGAAGCCAGTCACCTCTTGCCTTTGTAGCACCCCCATTTTGGGTAGCCAATGTCCAAGCTGCCCATCCCTGTCTACTCTGTGTATGGAGGTGGTGGGAA
Organism: Chrysochloris asiatica; assembly: GCF_000296735.1. Lineage (NCBI taxonomy): Eukaryota > Metazoa > Chordata > Mammalia > Afrosoricida > Chrysochloridae > Chrysochloris > Chrysochloris asiatica. Next base: position 4,012,311 of record NW_006408661.1, read on the forward strand.
TGATTCTTGCTGTAAAGATTTGTTCCCTCTTTTGAGCTACTGCATCTATAGGTGTATGTCAAGTTCAGCAAATTGTATCAGATTACTCTTTTTTTCCCTCTTCTTTCTTCTTCTGGTTGAGCTCTGATCAGCCAGTCATTGAAGCCCGGTCAAGTGGGTATTATCTGCAAGTGTGGGTATTCTTGTGCATATGCCCTCTCTTATCAGCTGGATTCTTCACTCTCCACTCTAGTC
>NW_006408661.1:4013485-4015557 GCF_000296735.1 Chrysochloris asiatica
GGTTCATCCATGTTAAGCGGTGGCTTGCAGCTTCCTTGTTATTTTTCAAGGTAGCATAGTATTCCATTGTGTGTATGTACCACAGTTTGTTTATCCATTCTTCTGTTGATGGGCACTTTTAATGTCTTCTTTTTACAAACTCCTAGTCAGCCCTCCCACCACTCGTCTGTCAATTTGTTGTACTGTAGTGGCTTGTGAGTTGCTGTGATTCTGAAAGCTATGCCACCGGCATTTTAAATACCAGCAAGGTCACCCTTGGTGGACAGGTTTCAGATGAGCTTCCAGACGAAGACAGACTAGGAAGAAGGAGTACTGAACTACTTCCGAATATTTAGTCACTGAAAACCTTATGAATAGCAGAGAAACACTGTCAGATATAGTGCTGGAAAATGAGGCCCTCAGATTGGAAGGCACTCAAAATGCAACTGGGGAAGAGCTGCCTCCTCAAAGTAGAGTTGACCATGATGACACAAAAGGAGTAAAGCCGGTGAGACAAAAGCCTGCGTGACCTACATTTGCTGATGGGGCACAACTTAAAATGAAGAGAAACATCCATTGAAAATCACAACATGGAACTCACAAAGTATGAATTTGGGAAAATTGGAAGTTGTCAAAAATGAAATGGAACACATAAACATCGAGATGTTAGACATTAGTGAGCTGAAATGGACTGGGATTGGCCATTTTGAATCTGACAACAACATGGTTTACTATGCTGGGAATGACAAATTGAAGAGGAAAGGTGTTGCATCCATTGTCAAAAGGAACATATCCAGATCAGTCATGAGGTACAATGCTGTCTGTGATAGGATAATATCCATGCACCTACAGGGAAGCCCACTTAATACCACTATTATTCAAATTTACACACCAACCACTAATGCCAGTGAGGATGAAATTGAAGAATTCTACCACTTCTTCAATCTGAAATTGATCAAACATGCAATCAAAGATGTATTGATCCTTACTTGTAATTGGAATGCAAAGGTTGGAAGCAAAGAGAAAGGATCAGTAGTTGGAAAAATATGGACTTGGTGATAGAAATTATGCTGGAGAATGCATGATAGAATTCTGCAAAATCAATGATTTGTTCATTTCAAATACCTTCTTTAGACAACATAAGAGACAAATATACACATGGACCTCAGCACATGGAATACATAGAAATCAAATTGACGACATCTGTGGAAAGAGACAATGGAAAAGCTCCATATCATCAGTGAAAAAAAGGCCAGGGGCAGACAATTACTGATATGCAAATTCAAACTGAAGCTAAAGAGAATGAAAACAAGTCCATGAGAGCGAAAATATGACCTTGAATATATCCCATCCGAATTTAGGGATCATCTGAAGAACAGATTTGATACATTAAACACTAAGGACCGAAGACCAGAAGAGTTGTGGGATGACATCAAGAATATCATATATGAAGAAAGCAAAAAGTCATTAAGAAGATAAGAAAGAAGGAAAAGGTCAAAATGGATGTCAGAAGAGACACTGAAACTTGCACTCCAGTGTAGAGATGCTAAAGAAAATGGAAGAAATGAGGAGGTCCAAGAGCTGAACAGAAAATTGCAAAGATCAGCTTGAGAAGTTAAAGCCAAATATTACAACAAACTGTGCAAAGATCTGGAATCAGAACACCAAAAAGGAAGAACACGCTCAGCATTTCTCAAGCTGGGGGAACTGAAGAAAAATTTCAAGACTTGACTTTCATTATTGAAAGAGTCTCTGGGTAAATGATTGAATGATGCAGAAAGCATCAAGAGAAGATGGAATGAATATACAGAGTCACTATACCAAAAAGAAATTGTTAATGTTCAACCATTTCAAGAGGTAGCTTATGATCAAGAGCCAATGATACTAAAGGAGGAAGTCCAAGGTCATTGAAGGAATTGGCAAAGGACAAGGCACCAGGAATGGATGGAATAAAAATTGAAATCTTTCAAGAAAGTGAGGCGGCACAGGAGGTACTCATTCATTTCTGCCAAGAAATTTGGAAGACAACTATCTGACTGACTGATTGGAAGAGATCCATATTTGTGCCCATTCCAAAGAGAGGTGACCCAACG
>NW_006408661.1:4016232-4041088 GCF_000296735.1 Chrysochloris asiatica
CTCAATGTAAAGAAAACAAAAATCCTCACCACTGGACCAATAACCAACATTCTTATCAACGGAGAAAAGATTGAAGTTGTCAAGGACTTCATTTGAATAAGAAAGACCGTAGAAGAATTGACGTATTTGAGTTATGGTATTGGAAGAGAATATTGAAATTGCTTGGGCTGCTAAAAGAACCAATAGATCTGTGTTGGAAGAAGTGCAGCCAGAGTGATCCTTGGAGGCCAAGATGGCCAAACTTCGTCTCTTATACTTCAGACATACTGTCAGACATAAGTCGCTGGAGAAGGATATCATGTTTGGTAACGTGGAGGGTCAGAGAAACAGAGGAAGACCCCCAGCGTGATGTATTGGCCAAGTGGCAGCATCGATGGACTCAAGTGTGGCAAGAGTAGTGAGGTTGGCCCAGGATTGGGCAGTGTTTCATTCTGTTGTGCATAAGGTCGGTACTGACTCTATGGCACCTAACAACAACAGTCAGCCCTCACTCCGTATGGAGTGTCACTGAAACCTAGGAGAGATATTAAGTTGAACCACACAAAATTGACACTTTTCTGTAAAAAATGGTTGCAAGTTTGCAATTTTCATATAACTTAACCTAAAATTAGCTGTTTAGGTGGAACAAACAGTTTGCACTGACTACAAACATAAAGGGTGATGTTTTTTAACCCACCCAGCAATACTGTGGACAAGAGCCCTGAGGAATTGTTTCTGTGAAGACTGAAGCCAAACAAACTCCATGGAGCAGTTCTACTGTGAGTTTCCATGAATCAGAATTCATTCCACAGCAATGAGTAACCTAAACCTACCAAGTGGAAAGCCTTGGATAGAAAGGTGCAGGACCCTCAGAATTTTGCTGTGAGGGAGGTGGGCTGGGGATGCTGGCGAATGGAGTGGTTGAGTGGCGAGAGCTCTGTATATCCCTCACTGTAGGGCTTGGCTGTCTGAAATAAGTCTGCCTCCTCTGGGTGGTGGTTGTGCATTGACAGAGAGAGCTCTATCACTGTTGCTCTCATCATACTGCCTTGTAATGACTTGTTTTCAGGTGTGTCTCCCACACTGGAGGATAAGCACCCCATGGCAGGACAGTGACTACTATTAATTTTCAGCATGGAGCCAGGGTGCCTGATATGTTGTGGAGGTTAAAACCCATGATGACTGAATTGAAGTAGATGCCCACTCATACAAATCAAAGATCAATATAAAGGAAAGTTTCCTTATTGTGGAATCAATTAATACAGCACCCATGGAAAACTGGTACTTGGGAATCTCCAAGAGTAAGGAGTAAAACCACCTGAAAAAACAGTTGCCATGGGAACTTCTGCTAAGGTGTTGGATTAGGCAGGTGCACTATGAGGACCTTCTAAAACAAAGATACAAGAGCCCAAGTGAAACAGACACAGATGAAAATCCTAGAATCCTGAACTTCAGAGAAAAGGTTAGAGAAGTGGATTAAGTGCTTCCTAGGAGGAAAAGCTGAGCGGGGACAATGAGAGAGGAAGACTAACTGATGAATGGCCAACCAGATGCAAATGATCATATTGAACTTTTGTGAGCAGCTTTGGTGACAGAAAGTGGCTTGGCAGAGCAGATTCATACACACAACAGGAAGGTATGATTCCTTCTTTTTTCCCACACTTCCTTGGTAACCAGAGGCATAGCCAGCTCCCATCCTTTTCCAACCCCAGCACAGTTCATGCTTTCCTGGGAGTTTGGAGTCATGTGGCTGTGAGCCATCCCAATGTGAGGCAAGAAAACTGTATCACTTTGGTGCCTGGGTTCAGGGAGGCTCAGCTCCAAATCTCGAGAACCCACAGAGCCACCAGACTAGCAATAGCTAGTAGAAACCTTCTTAACCAGCCACCCTGCCCTCAGCTGCCCTGGGATCCTAACAGACCCTAAAACCAGCTCCATCAGGGGCCTCCATGAACTACTTCTGGACTGAGTGCCCTGAACATAACACCTAGGACTCTAGGAACGCCATCTAAGGTCAGGAACTTTGCTGTGACATCCTTCCTGAACTCACATAATGAGCTCCTTGGCTGGCAGATAACCCCAGAATTTTCATATCGCTGGGTCCTACTGTTGAGCTGTTGTTGTTTTGTTTGTGGGGGGAGTTTGTTTTTCCCTTTTGTTGTTTCATTGTTTTTGTTTATCTCCTTCATCTTTCTCCATTCCCTTGAATTTTATCCTTTTTTTAATCTCTGCTTTGTTTCTTTCTTTTCTCCTGTTTCTCATTTCCCCCTCTGTTTTCTTTCCTTTTATATTTCTTCACTGCTTTCTACTCTCCTACTCTCTCTTTTCTTCTAAGTGATTTTTATTTCTTCCTTTTCTTTCTACTCTTCTTTTTCTTTCCTACAGCTCCATTTTCCTGTCCTTCTTTTATCTTTTTAGCTATTATCTTTCTTCTTTTTTTTTTTTTCTGGTTGCTGCTTGTTTTTATTTATTTATTTCTCCTTCATTATTTTCTCTTTTCATTGTTGGTTTCTTGTTTGTTTATTTTGTTTTGTTTTCTGGTGTGTGTATGGGGGGGGCCAAGGGGTTCTCATCTTTTCCACATGACAGGAGACAGCAACAGTTTCTATATAACCCTGTCACAACCATAGCCTCTACAGCTCAACTCATGGGCAAAAAATAATATTGGGTCCTATACTACCTGATCAATGATACACAGCAGCCAATACCAACCAAAGCCACCCTAAACTGAGATGCATCATCAGCCAAGGGGGAATGGTGCACACATTTCCATTCTGTAACTACAACAACTGAAGACTGTTGGTGACAGCCTAAAAAAACATTAACATACAATCATCAATTAAATGTAAATACAACGACACCACAATGCCTTGGAGACAACAGACAATTTTAGGTCACATGAAGAACAAGAGAGGAAGATGCAAACAAATGACCAAAATACTGATCCAGAAAATGTTTCTAAGGAAGTAAAGGTAATGGAAAAACTGAAAAATAATCCAAAAGAATGATATTTAGTTACCTTCAAAGGGCTGCCAGAAAGGTTGAGGAAAGCTGGGAGAACTCAGAAAAAAACTTTAGAAGAGCTCAGGAAAGCAGTATAAGAACAAAAAGACAAGATAAATGAAAATTTTGAAATAATACAAAAACCTACAATTAGACATCCAGAAGTTAATAATACTAAGATTTCAGAAATAGACAATACGTTGAAAAGACAAAGGAGTAAACTCAAAGCAATGGAAGCTCAAATTAGTGAGCTTGAAGATAAATCTCATATATTAGTATGTTAGAAGAACAATCAGAAAAAAATAATGAAAAAATATATATACATAAGAGTGATGTGGTATACCATGAAGAAGAATAACTTAAAAGTGATCAAAATTCCATAACAGGAAGAGACAATAAAGGCACAGAGAAAATTATTGAAGGGTTTCTGGAAGAAAACTTTCCTAATATCATGAAAGATGAGAAGATAAGCATACAAGAAACTGAATGAACCACAAACAGGATGGATCCTAAAAGAAAATTACCAAGACACACCATAATCAAACTTTCCAAAGCCAAAAACAAGGAAAGTATACTGAGAGCAGGATGGGAAAAACAAAATTTACCTAAAAAGGAGAACCAATAAGACTAAGTTCTGATTTCTCAGCAGAAATCATGAAGTCAAGAAGGCAATGGGATGCCCTATACAAAACCCCAGAGGGGGAAAAAAAATTATCAATCAAGACGACAATGGATAAATTAGGACAGTTCCAGATAAACAGAAATTAAAGGAGTGTATAATAATTGTTGTTGTTAAGTGCTGTAGAGTCAGTTCTGACCCATAGTGACCCTGTATAGGGTTTCCAAGGAGTGGCTGTTGAGCTTGAACTGCCAGCCTTGCAGTTCAAACGGCTACGCAGTCTGGCGCATTAATCCACAGTGTCACACCAGGACTCTGTATAATAATTGGATGAACTTTAAAAAAAGTACAAAAAGGTATCCTTTTACCTGAGAACCAACAATGGCAAACAACATACATGGAAACACCATCCAGAATTCAATCCAGATATAAAAGTATTTAAAGTAAAACATACCTACAAGACTGAAAATAGAAAAGCAGATATATCAATTTATAATGAAGTCTACTACAAAACCAAAAGAGGGAATAGTGTAGACCCAGAATTTCCAAATGGCAGGAAGTCAAGTATATTTTAAGGTAAAGCAGACTTTTAAAGGGGGCGGGGGGGGAATTAATAAATTACAGGTTAACCTCAAAGAAAATTAATATACCTCCATATCAAAATAAAAAGAGAAAAATAAGAAATATTTAGCAAATATTAACACAACAGAAATGAAAATAAAAAGAAAAGTCACAAACAACTTAGCACAGAAAATTATGTGGAACAAGGTAACCAGAAACACCACAAAATATATGCAGCAAAATTACAGCAATCAATTCATATCTATTGATAATTACACTAAATGTAAATGGAATAAATGCACCAGTGAAGAGACAGAGTAGCAGAATTGATAAGAAAACAGGATCCTTCACTATGCTATCTACAAAAGACACATCTAAAAGATGGAGACAGCCTAAATGCCTTTCAACATAAGGATAGTTAAACCAATTTTGATACATACACAATGGAATACTATGCAACATTGGAGAATAATGATGGATCTACAAAACACCCCAAAACATGAATGTACTTAGAGGACATTGTGCTGAGTGAAATTAGTAAGTCGCAAAAAGAGAACTGTTATATGAGACCAATGTTGTAAAAGTTAAGATAAATTTACCTTGGTAAAAGAAATAGTCTATGATGTTTACAGTGGGGGAGGAAGGGAAAATTATTCACAGGCTAGATAGTAGACACATGTTCACATGGGTGATGGGGCAAGCAATATACAACAAGAGGGAGGTTGGCAGAGGAAAGATGAAGGTAGTGAAGTCACAGCGAAGGATGCAAGAGTTAAAGTAAATGGCGGAAATACTGTTAACTGATGGTCCATGGAGGGGATTACAGTCATTGTAATGAAGCAAACATATGATTGGTTGAATGCAAAACTTACCATCTGCTCTGTAAACTTTCACTCAATTCACAATAAAAAGTATGATTTTTTTTAATGTCAACAACAACAAAACACCCCACCAGTTGCCATGAAGTTAATTCAGATTCATGAATTATATACTATGTCAGAGTAGAATTGTGCTCCATAGGGTTTTCAATAGCTGAGTTTTTGGAATACAGTGCTAGACCTTTCTTCCCAGGTACTTCGGGACACACTCAAACCTTCAAATTTTCAGTTAGCAGTCAAACACAAAAAGCATTTATACCACCCAAGGACTACAAGAGTGGAAAAGGATGCAGTATTTCCAAAATAATTTGACCATGTTTGTTTTAATGAAGTATTTCCCAGAACTGGTATTTCCGAAAATGTATTTTGATCATTCAGACAGAGGGTAGGCTGGAAGACATCTATGTGCTATGAAAGGAAAGACCAAAATGAATGGCAGTAGAATCTTTGAAACTTGCTCTCCAGAGTAGAGATGTGCTTTAGGTAAAACAGTTCAAAAGAAAATTTCAAAGGTAAGCTTGAAAAATCACGTATTATAATGAAATGTGAAAAATCATGGAGTTATAAAACCAAAAGAGATAAACATGCTCAGCATTTCTCAAGATGAAAGAACTGAAGAAAAAATCAAGTCTTGACTTGTAACATTGAAGAATTCTTTGGACAAAATATTGAATGATGCAGAAACCATCAAAAGAAGATAGAAGAAATACATGGAATTACTGTACCAAAAAGAAATACAATGTTCAACCATTTCAAGAGGCAGTATATGATCAGGAGGGAGTTCAAGGTGCACTGAAGACAATGGCAAAGAATAAGATGCTGGAAATTAATGGAATACAAATTGAAATCTCTCAGTAAACTAATGTAGCACTGGAGGCACTCATTCATTTATGCCATGAAATTTGGAAGACCAACCTGACTAACTGATTGGAAGAGATACATATTTGTTCCCATTCCAAAGAGAGGTTACCCAATGGAATGCAGAAATCATCTGACATTATCTTTAATATCACACACAAGTAAAATTTTGGTGATGATAATTCAAAAATGGCTACAACAGCACATGGACAGAGAACTGCCAGAAATATAAGCCGTATTCTTAAGAGTCCATGAAACAAGAGATATCACTACTGATGTCAGATAGATCTTGAATTAAAGCAGAGATTACCAGAAAAATTTTATGTGTGCTTTATTGACTATGCAAAGGCTTCCAACTGTGTGGATCATGACAGGCTATGGAGACATTTAATTGTGCTCCTGAGGAACTTGTACACAAGTTCAAACAGAACAAGGGGATACTGAGTGGTTTAACATCAGAAAAGGTGTGCATCAGGATTGTATTCTTTCAGCATATTTGTTTAATCTGCATGCTGAGCAAATAAACCAAGAAACTAGATTAAACAAAGAAGAACATGGCATCAGGATTGGAGGAAACCTCTTTAACAACCTGTGATATGCAGATGCTATAATCTTGCTTGTTGAAAGCAAAGAGAACTTAAAATACTTACTGATGAAGATCAAAAACCACAGCCTTCAGTATGGGTTGCACCTCAATGTAAAGAAAACAAAAATCCTCACCACTGGAGCAATAAATAACATTAGGATAAATAGAAAAAGATTGAAGTTGTCAAAGACTTCATTTTGCTTGGATCCACTATCAACACTCATGGAAGCAGCTGTAAGAAATCAAATGACGTATTGCATTAGACAAATCTAGTAAGACAAATCTGTTGCACAAGATCTCGCTCTCTTTTTTTTAAAGTTTGTGCTGTAAATTGAGTGATAGTTTACATGGGAGAACATCGGTTTTACACTCATCGTTTCATTACAATGATTACAATCCCCTCCATACATCATAATATCATCATTCAACAGTATTTGCATCTATTCCCTCTTTTTTTTTTTTTTTTCCATGTACACAAAAACACTCGGGAAAATATAATCATTTAAAGAACCAAAAAGCACATTCTACAAACCTGCCCCTTCCTCCTGGCTGCCAGCACACAGTCTTTCATGTCCAAGAGCAAAGATGTCAGTTTGAGGACTAAGGTGCACTTGACCCAAGCCATGACATTTTCAATAGCTTCATGTGCATGTGAAAGTTGGACAATGAATAAAGAAGACCATAGAAGAATTGATGCACTTGAATTGTGGTGCTGGAAAAGAATATTAAAAGTGCCATGGACTACCAGACGAACAAACAAATCTGTGTTACAAGAAGTACAACCAGAATGCTCCTTAGAAGCCATAGAGGTGAGAATTCCTCTCTCATTCTTTGGACAGTTATCAGGAGGGGTAAGTTCTTGGAGAAGGACATCATGCTTGGTAAAGTGGAGAGTCAGCTAAAAAGAGAAAGACACCCAATGAGATGGATTGGCATAGTGGCAGCAACAATGAGCTTAAGGGTAACAATTGTGAGGCTGGAACAGGTCTGTGAAGTGTTTCGTTCTGTTGTGCATGAGATCACTCTGAGTCTGAACCAACTCAACAGCACTTAAAAACAACACTATGATGAACAAAAAATTAATAGTATAAACAAGATTTCAAGGTAGAAATATTAAAATACTTAGAAGGGAAACAAACTGTTTCCAAAGTCCTGGAAAGTGTCTCAGAAGCACCAAGCACATATATATAATTGATGTATTATTAATAATAATTAAGTTATTATTAACAGGTTTCCTGAAGATATGAATGAGACAAGACAAGACAGCCTAGTTAAAGATATACACCATAAAGCAATATAGCTAAATTGCTTCAAATACATTCAATAATTCCAATTAATCCCAACATTTCATTCTGTATTTAAGAGATTGTCGTGTATTCACTTAATTCATCAATTCGTTCTATAACATGTGAAAGGCACTGTGTTTGGTATCATAGTGCTGCAAAGATGAGTTAGACAGGACACTTGCCTTTAAGGAGATTTCTTTGAGTAGAAGTGCTAAAACAGATAGATTAGATTAACTGAATATTCTTCAAACTAGACAATGATAAGTGTTTTATGAAAGGCACAGACAAGGGATGGAGTTTTCTGAAGTATGTAGGTTGCTCCCAATGTGGGATGAGAGATTTCTTTGTGAAGCCAATTCTATTTGAGGAGGCAATGCTGTTGGTGCTCCATATGATTTCATGACTGTGACTTGAAATTGATCAGCAGGTCCTTCTTCTAAGGTGCTCTGGATGGGTTCAAACTAACAATCTTTTGGCCAATAAACCAGCACAATTCTACTCTGATACCTATGGGGTCGATATAAGTCAAAATCAATTTGACAGTAGACGTGGCTCCAGAATTGGAGGAAGACTCATTAACAACCTATGATATGCAGATGATACAACCTTGCTTGCTGAAAGTGAAGAGGACTTAAAACATTTAATGATGAAGATCAAAGAGCACAGCCTTCGGTATGGATTACATCTCAATGTAAAGAAAACAAAAATCCTCACCACTGGACAAACAAACAACATTCTTATCAATGGAGAAAAGATTGAAGTTGTCAAGGACTTCATTCTTCTTGGATCAACTATCTACACTCACAGAAGCAGCAGTCAAGAAATCAAATGACGTATTACATTAGGCAAATCTGCTGCACAAGACCTTTTTAAAGTGTTGAAGAGCAAAGATGTCAGCTTGAGGACTAAGGTGAACCTGACCCAAGCCATGGTATTTTTAATAACCTCATATGCATGCGAAAGCTGTACAGTGAATAAGGAAGACCATAGAAATGTATGTGTTATGGTGTTGGAGAAGAATATTGAAAGTGCCATGGGCTGCCAAAAGAACCAATAGATCCGTTTTGGAAGAAGTGCAGCCAGAGTGCTCCTTGAAGGCCAAGATGGCCAAACTTCATCTTTCATACTTGAGACATATTGTCAGGAGGGACCAGTCACTGGAGAAGGATATCATATTTGGTAAGGTGGAGGGTCAGAGAAAAAGAGGAAGACCCCCAATGAGATGGATTGGCAGCATAAATGGACTCAAGTGTGGCAACAGTGAAGTTGGCCCAGGATCAGGCAGTGTTTCATTCTGCTGTGCATAGGGTTGCTATGAGTCAGTACCAACTTGATGGCACCTAACAACAACAACAGTAATAGTAGGAGTCCTAGTGTGGAGCTCTGGGCTAAACATCAGACTGCAAAGCCATTTGAACCACAAGGTCGGTGGTTCAAGCTCACCGGCTGCTCCTTTGAAACCCTATAAAGGGTCGCTATGGATCAGAACCAATTTGACAGCACTTCACAACAACAACAACAACAGTAGTAAATAGATTGAGCTGTTGGTGAGGAGAGGTACTGATATGAACAGCAGGAAGAAAGAATGGTCTCCCAGAAGTACAGTGGATTCTATCTTCACACCTCACAAAATGTTTGCAAAGTTGAGTTGCCAAGTTGAAGACCAGATATTTGATTCTGAGGATATTAAGGAGCCACCAAGAGTCCAAGAAAAGTGAATGGGGGAGCAGTATGGGACAGTCAATGTGTGGGAGGTAGAATTGGCAACTTCAAACTCAAAGAACAGGAGGTTGTATGAGGCTTTAATGAAGAGTTTTGAGTTAAAAAAAAAAAATGTGTGTTTTGAAAATGTGAAATCCTCAGCTTGACTCTGTGTGCTTTAGTATTAATGTATTCTACCATCCCAAACCTTAGAGTAACCAAGGATATTCTGGCAAAATGCACAAAGTGATTTGCTAAATGAATGAGAATGAAAAGTGCCCTTTGGATTAATGTTATCTAAAAAAGCCTGGGAAGAAAATCAAACAGGCTTGGCCATTTTGATTTAAGGACACTGGAAACAGCCTGACAAAATTACACCAAACTCACATTGGTTCATCATTATTGACTCTGAAGAGGTACCACACAGGTGAGTAGTAGATGAGCAAGTCAAACACAAACAAGGTGGAATATTGGTTGCCAATAGGTTACCAAGAATACGACCACTGGGATTTGTTCTAAAGGAAATAAAGACTCCAAATTAAAACATATTCTATAGAGACTCCCTTATTAAGCCCTAGACAAGCCAAAGACAAGACCAAGTCAAATCAGCTGGACAGGGCACAATGACAACATGGCGCCCAAAGGATTCATAGTCATTGTGCTAATTAATGTTGTTGTTAAGGACCATGGAGTTAGTTCCAATTCATAGCAACCCTGTATAGGGTTTCCAAAGAGTGGTAAGTAGGTTTTAACTGCCAACCTTGTGATTAACAGTCCTTTACTCAATTCTACAGACCTCTGAGGCTAATTCTAGATGATGGAAAACAAAGGAAATCATCACAGAATCATGACTGGCGGCAGATCAATTCATCACTGTTGCAAGTGGGACTACAGAAGCGGGAAAAGGACTATGATTGGGGATGTGTACACAGATTAGAAAAGCTTACAGATTGGTCCTGGGACCCTGTGACCACTTTGCTAGTTGGTGGTCAGGGTCTGATTCGTGACCATGAAACCATGAATCATAGCCACCAACACCCCAACTTTAGATGACTTGCCCAGGCAAGTTCCCTCAAGGCAAGACTGCCCCTCCCTGGGCTGACTGGAAGTAGTAAACTACTTTCAAACATACTCTGCCTGAGGGCAAAGATGCCAGTTTGCTGGTAAATGGTTAGAATGAACTCAAGTGGACTGAAAATAGAGTTATAGGGCTCCTACTATAATCTGCTGCCTTCCATAAACCAAGTGCTTCCGAATTTAAACTCTTATTTAATCTACCATGTTGGCCTCTTGGTGTGGTGCTGTAGGATCAGCACTGGACTGCAAACCACAAGGTTGGCAGTTCAAACCCACCAGCTGCCCCTCAGAAACCCTATACAGGGTCACTATGAGTAGATAGCACTTAATAACAACAAAAATGTATTTTCTTACTTAATTTTAAAATTAGTGCCGTGTATGACATTATTTCAATTTTGCAGATAAAGAAACTTGACTCATTAAGGTATTAAAACAAAAACAAATACACAAAACTTATAATTGACAATATTGTAAACAGTGGCAAGACCTCATTTGAATCCAGGGTCTTCTGACCCCAAACCCAAGTATCCACAGAATTCATAAATTTCCCTAATAAATGGCCCCTGCTTCTCAGTATTTTAAATCCTTCATTTGTAAAAGTGGGTGGATAGGTGGAATCCTGATCCCCATCCATAATCTTCTGACGTGGGAAATCTCCACTTGAAAAGACAAGCAGACCAGCCTAGAGCAGCTAGAAGAACATAAGATATTCCTTGAAAGACCAGCAGGAAAAATAAAAAACAAAAAGGCAGTCTGATTGACTACCACAAGAGCAAACAAGTTGTCCACCAGGGAGCCATCAAGGCAAGCAATCAAGGCCTTTCAGGGCAAGGACTTTCAGTCTTCTAAGACTGAAACTCAACAGGAATACATGAGCAGGCATATAATCTTGCTGGCGACCACATTGGTCTACTGATGAGTGGAAGTGAGGGAAAAGCAGTATTGAAGATGTGGGTTGAGTCTGACCACGTTCAGTAGATTCCTGTCAACTTGGAGTATGGTGAGACCTGGCTGGCCCACAATATGATGAGACCTGGGGACGCCCAAGCCCTTGAACAGGGACATAGCCACAGAGGGCTAGAGAGGAGAGTAAAGCATCCAGCTGCTATGAAGTGAAGGGAGATGCACAAGAACACCCATACTTGTAGATAGTACTCATGTGATCCAGATTCAATGACCGGATGAGCAGAACTCAACTTGAGGAAGAAAGAAGAGAAAAAAAAGGGGTAATCTAATACAATTTGATGAACTTGACCTACACCTATGGATGTAGTAGATTAAAATCCCAACCAAGAGGGAAGGAATCTTCATAGCAAGGATCATTCCCACCCCCTCTGAACACAGGATTGATAGGGATGGGCAACTTAGACATCAGCTACCTAAAATGGGGGAGGGAGGAATCTATAATGGCAAGAAGCGACTGGCTTACAAGTTTTCAAGACAGAGTTTAGTTTCAGAGGGTGGGTATGGGGGGATAGAATCTCCATTGAGAGGTTTTCATCCAGTTTAGACAGGGCTGGTGAAAGGAGATGGGGATAAGGCTTTTATGGTTCAATAGTGAGTAACTGTTATCATGACTGATTACGATTGTTGCAACTGTAAAGATAGAGGTTTTGTAGCAAAAAGAGGGGAGTGGTTGATCTTGCAACCCAGGAGCGGAGGACCCTGGGACTATCAAGGGAGAAGAGCAGGAGTGTAGTGTGGGACCCTATTCAGAGAAGCAGTGACACCAGAAATGGAGGCAGAGATGATGATCTGGAGAGATGGAACAGCTGGGGACTCTAGACTCATGTAGGGAAAGGGGCTATGTGCTGGGGTCCGGGAGGTAGGCTTGAAGGGTATGCCTTTTGGGTGCTTGAATGATTGTATATTCCTGAGTGTTTTGGTGTACATCCCCCCCGCCAAAAAAAAAAACCAAAAACACAACCCAACAAAATAAAACAACAGAGGTAATAGAAGCAAATACTGTTGAATGATGATGCATGAAGGGGATTGTAATCATTGCAGTGAAACAAAATACAATAGGATGAATATAAAGCTGATAGGATGAATATAAAGCTGATGTTCTCCCATGGAAGCTATCAAAAAATTCACAATAAAAACTTACAAAAAAACAACCCCATGGGTGGAGATGGAGAGATCAATACTAAGTTTGTTCACCTCACAGTGTCATTTTGAAGTTCAAATCTAAAGGTACCATTTAGACATTGAAGTAAAGACTTTTTTAACAGACAAACAACAGCAGGATTGGCACAATTGGGTGGTCATGGGAGGGGCATGCATTTAAAAGTGTGATGGGGAAAGGTGACCTTGAGAAACTCTTCAGGCTCTCCAGGTTTGCCTAAGGCCACTTCTGGTCCCAATTAAATGAGACAGGATCTACCCTACCCCACCCTCCCACCTTAGCTGTCATTGTCAATCATCCCTAGGCAGTCAGTTGTCCAAAGAGGAGCACTAAGCCTGTGGAACTCCTTCCCTGGTTTTAATTCCCCTCCAGCTGCCTGCACTGTGCCCTCCTCTCCCTGGGCAGGTGCTGTGCTGATAGATAGCAGCAGTCAAGGCCACTAGCACCAACACTGCAGAGCAATTTGGTCTGGGTCCATGAAGCTTGTCTTGCCACTGAGAGGGAATTGCATCCAAAATGAAGTCAGGAAACCTCCTTTTGTCTTCTAGCCGAGGGGCTCTGTCTTCCAACAGTCATCACGATAAATCAGTTGAAAGACAACAGTTTTGAAGCCACAGAGGCCCCTGTTATCATAGGCCAAGATCAGAGTTAGTGCTGCACGTTTTATTTTCTAGTCCATAAATTATGGTTGATTGGAGCTGTTTGAATCCTCTCTAGCTGGAGCCTGTGGTTCTGTCTCTGCCTCCTCAGGTTAAGAGTCTAAGGCAGGGCTGAGCAACATCCAGCTCACCAGCCATATTGTTAAGTGCCGTGGAGTCAGTTCTGACTCATAGAGAGTGCGTTTAAGGTTTCTGAGATTTAGCTGGTGGGATTGAACAATTGACCTTGTGGTTCCAGTCCAGTGCTGATCCTACAGCACCATACCAGGAGTCCATATTATTGTTGTTGTTAAGTGCCGTCAAGTCGATTCCGACCCATAGTAACCCTATATAGGGTTTCCAAGGAGCAGCTGGTGAGCTTGAGCCACTGATCAATTCAAATGACTTCGCAGTCTGACGTTTAGCCCACAGCACCACACTTAGGTGCCATCAAGTCGGTACCAACTCATAGCGATCATTGTATAAGGCCTACTAAATCATTTGATCTGTCCCTGCCAAGGCAACCACAGTTCCAGTCATCACATAAGTTGTTGTTAAGTGTCATCGAATCAATTCTGACTCATAGCAACCCTGTATATATTTTATGAGGAGTGACTGGTGTGTTTGAGGGGGTAGTTAATTAACTAAATATTTGTTGTTGTTGTTGTTGTTGTTAAGTGCCGTCAAGTCGATTCTGACCCATAGCAACCCTGTATAGGGTTTCCAGGGAGCGGATGGTGAGCTTGAACCACCGACCTTACAGTTCAAACGACACTGCAGTCTGATGCATTAGCCCATAGCGCCACACCAGGACTCCATTGATGCAGTTGTTGTTGTTGTTAAGTGCCGTCAAGTCGATTCTGACCCATAGCAACCCTGTATAGGGTTTCCAGGGAGCGGATGGTGAGCTTGAACCACCGACCTTACATTTCAAACGACACTGCAGTCTGATGCATTAGCCCATAGCGCCACACCAGGACTCTGACTAAATGCAGCAAGCTAATTTTTAAGTTGATAGTTTTGTATGGCTCATGAATGTTGCTATAACTTTTGGCAGAAAAAAAGGGTCCCCCCAACCCCTGGCCTAAGGCCAGCAGAGAAGTTACCACTTATCTAGCTAACAATAAACTTTTTGGTTGAATTTCAAGTATAAAGAAATATCGGGGGGTGGGGGGAGCAGCTGAAAATGGCCTTTGCCTTCTGTTTGGCTTGGGATGTGGCGAGCTGGTGTTCAGAGCTTGGGGGTACACATCAGTGAAAGATGAATGCTCTAACTAGATGTTTTCCATGGACTCCAGATTCCCGCGAGAATCTACTTGGGTGTCTGTGATGTGTCTGCCAGGTATGAGGACACGGCAATGAGCATCCTTATTGGGATGGAGCCTGGTGCTTTCTTATTCCTTAAGAGATCTATGATCCACCAATAGTTAAAGGATTGATTCTTCAGGAACTGAAGCTTCCTTTGTTCTTCTTCTCTGAGAGGCAGGGACCTTTGCTCCCACACTTTCAGAAGCTGCTTCACCTGCCTGGAATTCTAGCTGAGGACCAGACTCTGTTCCTGCCTCTGGAACTGTCATTTAGATTTTCAGAAATTGGCAGCATTTGCTCCCTGACTCCTGGCCCAGTCTCCCTCAGATTCACTCTTCCAGGTTTTCCAGTTACCAACTGGAGTAGGTACCCACCTGATTGCTGCAGGGGCCTCTCCAGGACAGAGCGCAATCTGCAAAGAGACTCTTTGCCTTCTGAGGCCTGCCAGATCCGAGAAGCCGCTGACTAGCCCCAGGAAAAGAATGTAGCAGTTTCCAATAAGCAGAGTGTGCTACATAATCCTGTCTTAAAAGAAAGAATACCCCCTAGAGGTAAACAAAAACTATCAGAAGGCTGCAGAGCAGTAGCAACCGCCCCAGCCAGAAAAGACAGGACAAGAGCAGAATTGTGAGGGGATGGCTGAAAACAGTACACGGATGTGTCTAGATGCAAAATATTTCCAGAGCAAAAAAAAAAAAAAAGCCAATTTCAGAAGCCAAGGGTATTCAAGCACCGGAAGCACAGAGGAGCCCTCAGAGTGCCTCTCCTGTCTCTCTCTGGCAGAGATGTCCTAAGGGTCCTTGAAAACTGAAAGGGCTCACCTGAGAGACAGGGAGGAGTGAATGTTGTGCTCCAATTAAAGCCCAGGAACCACAGCAACCAGCTGTGCTGAGGTTTCACCTGCGAATGCAGACCTGGAGACGCTTTGGCAGTCTGAAAAGCTTCAAGTCCGAATCATTCCCACAGCGCTCACGTTTAATGAGAAAATTCGAAATCTGCCTGTCTTCTCAGCATATCTTTACTGCTATGGTCTAGTCTGCTCCTTCAGAGAGAGAATGGAGGGTGTGGAAACAACTTTTTCTACCAGCGCCTTATCAATTTTAAAGGCATGCTTTGCTTCCAGCTCTGTTTCTCAAGGAGGGGTAGTCAGCCATGGTGGGCACTTTAGATCGTGAGACACTGCTATTATCTTCCTTTCCATCTGGGGACTTTGACAGATGTGGGGAGTGACCGGAGTAGACTAAGGGTCTTTAGCAAACTGGGGAGCCCCTGTGTGATGCAAGCATGCTCCGCTGGGAGCTGAAAGGATGAAGATTCAAGGACACCCAGAGATGCAGGGACCTAGCCATGTACTCCTGGAAAATCAGTCATTGAAGACCCTACAGGAGTACAGCCCTATTCTGATATAAACGTGGGGTTTTGGTGGGTCAGAGTCCATTGGACAGCTACTGATTTCACTGGTAGCAGAATGGAGAGCAAGTCCAGCCCCCATTGCCTCAAGGGAATGAATGTAAGTTCAGGTTGGCTGATTGTTTCCAAGAGAAGCAGGAAATCTACATTTGTATATGAAATGTCTTATTTTTAAATGTTGGCTCAAATTGTTTAAGAATAGTTTTGTAGGGCAAAACTCTGCCAGGGGCCTCCTCTTTGTTCTCTCTGCTCTATGTAGATGCTCCCGCAAAGAGCACAACTCCAGACAGCCCCTTTCACTGAAGCTGATGCAAACAGTGCCCCAGAACCCTGCAGGGCACACACAACCTGTACAGCCACCCATAACACTGGCTTCTAAGAAGTCTTGAGGCAGAAGAAGAGGTTTCTGCTTTCTAGAATGTATAATCTAAAGATCCATAGATCCATCAATCTAAGCAACAATTCTGGCCCCTCCAATAGAATCATTTCTGGCCTAGAACAAGTTAACCAATTAATCACCATTGCATTAACTCCAACTCTGGTGACCCCACAGAGTAGGTGTTCAATAGAGTTTTCAGTAGATTGTTAGACTGTTCTCTGAGGTGCCACTGGGTGGACTCAAACCTCCAACCTTTTGGTTAGCAACTAAGTTAAATTAAAAAAGATCTACTAAAGGTTGAAAAACTGGGAACAAATCTAATCTCATAAAACAAAATCAAAACTTAAAAATGGTAAAGTAGCAGAGGCATACTTATGAGGTAAAAAATCAAGGACTAAAGGTACAACATTCTGACAGAATTTGCAAGACCAGGAAAATCCAAGCCAGGATAAGTTGACAGGGGATGGGGAGGTTTTATAGTGATTGTTTGGAAACATGAATGTCAGCTATTTGGATTGATTAGTTTAAATACATGATGGAGATGGGGAGAGTTTTTAAAAAGTATGTGTGGTGTTAAAGGCTTCTGAGGGGATTTCAGATAAGGGTCTTACGTCAAAATCCTTCCTTAAGAACATTCTTTCCATATCTTCAGTTCAATCACAGGTAAAAAAAAAAAAAGAGTTTCCTTTGTTATATAACTTAATCTGTCTAACGGTTCCCTTGGCAATTGCCAGAGAAATAAACAAAGACAAAGGAAGAGTCAGGACTAGGACCTAGGTGGATCATTCTGAGTCAAGTGACTCAGTTTTGGAACATTCACACATACCCTTCTTTTGATGAAGGATTTTATTAACATCATTTGAGCACTTTTATATGAAAGCTTTCTTACTTGGGTAAGCCTTCAAGACCTTTGACGTTACTGTGTTGTTGTTGTTAAGTGCCATCGAGTCAGTACTCGACTCATAGCAACCCTATGAAACACTGCCCCATCCTGGGCCAACCTCACAATTGTTACCACGCTTGAGCCCATTGATGCTATCACTCTGTCAATACATCTCATTGGGGATTGACGTTACTGTTTAGGTGAGAGTAAAAGTGTGGGTCTGTGTGGAGTAAGGTTATGTTAGAGGAACAACTTGACTGTTCATAAAACTGGCTCAGGGTGTGAACTTGAGTCCATTTTAAAGATGGCTCTCATCTATATACAAAATTGTTTTCATAGGCACTAGATTGGTCTTTTATATCATAACATTGGTTATTTATGTCATGAAACATTTGATTACCCAGTCAGTAATACAAATCTACTCCAGGATCTAATGCATTTAGGTAACTAGCTAAAAATACACATATAAAAAGGAATAGTTATAAGGGATGTTGACTATAACTAAGTAGCTTTCTGACAGATCTTTGTAATGCCTTGTTCTACCTTCCCAGAGATGTTTCTTGAGGAGCAGCAGTGGGTATTAGCAATGGCACAGATTTTTTTTGTTGAACTAAAAGGAAATTTAGAACTATAATTACTGGCACTAGTTACTGATTGGTCTCATTTAACATCTGCATTTTCTCTAAGTATCAAAAGAAACTGTTAGAAAATAATAAGACTTAAATGGTCTTTTATAGCAAATAAAACTATGAGGAAGCTACCAAGAGGTATACAATAAAGTTAAATGCATAAGAATAGTTTAAGTTATAAGGCATGGTTCTAAATATTTCAGCAAGGTGCATGAAGTCTTGTTCTGTGGTTTTGAGACTAGTTATCTACCTCAGATGTCATCTGCTTCTGGCTGCATGGACATTTTAAAGTGATTTTTGCTTCTCCAGAGGGTTGATAAGTCTAGAGGCAGAATTATCTAAAATACTCAGAATATATTTAGTCAGAACTTTGACATGAACCATGAAATCTTCTAATCCATAGGGTATTCTGTAGTCAACATTATATCATTAGTTACTGAAATAACTGATTGTTATATTAAAAGAAGGAAACAAAAGCAGGTTTTTTTTTTTATATATAAAACCTTTAGTAACGCTTTACTCAGTCTTATGTAGTTAATTTCTGTTTCATGCAATTCTGGAACACTAGCAGTTTGAAAACTTCATTACTTTCTATCTTTATAAGACTTTTGAAAATCTTTATTCAATTATAGTATCCACTTTCAAAATATCATAGTCTTTCTAACAAGTCCAGGATTGTTGTCATTATTGTTAGGTTCCTTCGAGTCAATTATGCCTCATAGTGACCTTATATACAACAGAACGAAACATTGTCCAAGCCTGTACCTTATTAACAATTGTTACGATTGAGCCCATTGCTGCTGCCATGGTGCAAATCTATCTTGTTGGAGTTCATCTATCTACTTTTTGCTGATCCTCCACTTAACCAAGCATCTAGGTCACTCCTGATAGTATGTCCAAAGCATGAGAGATGAAGTCTCGTCATCCTGGCTTGTACAGAGCATTCTGGCTCTATTTCTTCCAACACAGATTTGGTTATTCTTCTAACAGTCCAGGGTACTTTTAATGTAATACTCCAATACCATAATTCAAATGCATTAATTCTTCAACGGTCTTCCTTGTTCATTCTCCAACTGTCACATGCATACAAGGCTATTGAAAATATCATGGCTTGGGTCAGATGCATCTTAATCCTTAAACTGACATCTTTGCTCTTGAATGCTTTAAAGAGCTCTTGCACAGTAGATTTGCCTAATTCAATACGTTGTTTGACTTCTTGGATGTTGTTTCCTCGAGTATTGATAGTGGATCTAAGCAAAATGAAATCTTTGACAACTTCAATCTTTTTGCCATTTATCATGATGTTATTCATAAGTCCAGTGGTGAGGATTTTGTTTTCTTTACATTGAGGTGCAACCCAGACTAAAGACTGTGGTCTTTGATATTCTTCAGTAAGTTGTTTAAGTCTTGTTCTCTTTCATCATCATACACCATCAGTTAACAGTATTTATCTCTATTCACTTTAACTATTGCATTTTCCCCTGTGTCTCTCACTACTTTCATCTTTCCTCTGCCAACTTCCCTCCCATTATACATTGCCTACCTTGTCACTACTGGTAGCATGTGCCTACTTTCTATCCAGTGAATAATTTTCCCTACTCCCTTTGCCCCATAACCATCATGGACTGTTTCTATTATCAAGAAAATCTCCTCTTAACCTGGAGAGCAAGTTTCAGTGTCTCTTCTGACATCCATTTTGAACTTTTCCTTCTTTCTTGTCTTCTTAATGACTTTTTACTTTCTTCATGTATGATGTTCTTGATGTCATCCCACAGCTCTTCTGGTCTTCAGTCTTTAGTGTTTAATGTACAAATCTGTTCTTCAGATGGTCTCTAAATTCAGGTGGGATATATGCAAGGTCATATTTTGGCTCTCATGGACTTGTTTTCATTTTCTTCAGCTTCAGTTTGAATTTGTATAGAGTAATTGATGGTCTGTTCCACAATCTGCCCCTGACCTTGTTTTCACTGATGATATGGAGCTTTTCCATTGTCTCTTTCTGCAGATGTAGTCAGTTTGATTTTTATGTGTTCCATCTGGTGAGGTCCATGTATATAGTAGTCTTTTATGTTGTCTAAAGAAGGTACTTGAAATGAACAAATCATCAGTTTTGCAGAATTCTATCATGCGTTCTCCAGCATCATTTCTATCACCCAGGCCATATTTTCCAACTACTGATCCTTTTTGCTCCCAACCTTTGCATTCCAATGACCAGTAATGATCAGTACATCATGATTGCATGTTTGATCAATTTTAGATTAAAGAAGTTGGTAGAATTCTTCTATTTCATCTTGAGTGGATTTAGTGGTTGGTGCGTAAATTTGAATAATAGTGGTATTAACTGGGCTTCCCTGTAGGCGCATGGATATTATCCTATCACAGACAGCATTGTACCTCATAACTGATCTGAATATGTTCTTTTTGACAATGAATACAACACCATTCCTCTTCAATTTGTCTTTTCTGGCATAATAAACCATGTGGTTTTCAGATTCAAAATGGCCAATACCAGTCCATTTCAGCTCACTAATACCTAAGATATCAATGTTTATGCATTCCATTTCATTATTGAGAACTTCCAATTTTCCCAGATTCATACTTCGTACATTCCATGTTCGGATTTTCAATGGATGTTTACAGCTGTTTCTCTTCATTTTGTGTTATGCTCCATCAACAAATGAAGGTCCCACGGGCTTTTTTCCCACGGGCTTTACTCCATTCACATCATCACGGTCAAGTCTACTTTAAGGAGGCAGCTCTTCCCCAGTCACATTTTGAGTGCCTTCCAACCTGATTGGCTCATTTTCCAGCTCTATATCTGACAGTGTTTCTCTGCTACGCATAAGGTTTTCAGTGACTAAATATTCAGGAATAGTTCGTCACTGCTTCTTTTTAGTCTGTCTTTGTCTGGAAGCTCATTTGAAACCATGGGTGACCCTGCTGGTACTTAAAATACCAGTGGCATAACTTTCAGAATCATAGCAACTCACAAGCCACCACAGTACACCAAACTGACAGATGAGTAGTGGTTTTCTCTTGTATTAGTGTTTACCAAATATTTCTGATTTTCCTCTTTTCTTATTTTGATGTGCAGGTGTATGGATTATCAGGGTAAATTTACATGTTACCCTGTAATTTATTAATTTTTTTCCCTATTTAAAATACTCTGTGTTATCTCAAAATCTACTGACTTCCATACCATTTGAAAGTTCTTTTTACATTGTAGTTGACTTCATTATAAATTGGTATCTCTGGTTCCTGATTTTCAGTCTTGTATGCTTGTTTTACTTTAAATGCTTCTCCATCTGGATTGAGTTCTGGGTGGTGGTGTCATGTATGGTAATCTCAGGTTATTGTCTGCTGTTGTTCACTCTCAATCCAAGGACAACCCTTTAGAATTTTTTGTAAACTTGGTCTTTGTTGTTTGTTGTTAAGTGCCGTCGAGTCAATTCCGACCCATAGCGACCTTGTACAGGGTTTCCAAGGCTGTAAATCTTGATGGGAGTAGAAAGCCTCATCTTTCTCCCATGAAGTGGCTGGTCTGGTCATTACAAATTCCTTTAATTTCTATTTATGAGGAAACATCCTAATTTCATTGTCCTTTTTGAAGGACAGCTTTGCTGGGTATTTAATTCTTGGTTGGCATTTTTGTTTTTCAGAATTTCGTGTATGTCATCCCATTGCTTTCTTGCCTGCATGGTTTCTGCTGAGAAATCAGAGCTTAGTCTTATTGTTCTCCTTTGTAGGTAACTTTTGTTTTTTCCAACCTGCTCTAAGACTCTTTCCTTGTCTTTGGTTTTGGAAAATGTATTTTGATTTTCTTTAAGGCTCTATTTTGGGCTCATTCAGTTTCTTGTATGCTTATCTCCTCATCTTTCATAATGCCAGGGAACTTTTCTTTCAACAACTCTTGGACCATTTTTGCTGTGTTTTTTTTTACTGTTTCTTCCTATCCTGGAGTTCTGACCACCCGTTAAGTTGTTCCTCTTCATGGTGTCCCACATGACTCTTAAGCTTTCTTAGAATTTATTCATTGTCTTTTTCTGATTGTTCTTCTAGCATATTAGTATTGAGAGATTTATCTTCAAACTCATTAATATGGGCTTCCATCACTTTGAATGTACTCCTTTGCCCTTTCAATGTATTATCCATTTCTGAAGTCTTAAAATTATTTTATGCATTTGTAATTGCAGAGTTTGTATTGGTTCAAAATTTGCATTTGTTTTATCTGTTTGTTCTTGTAGTAGTTTCCTGAATTTTAAAAAGTTTTTTCTGTGTTTCCCTTGCTTTCCTTGACTCTTCTATCGATTCTTTGAAGGTTCCAATATCATTCTTTTGAATTCCTTTTCCGCTAACTCCGTTAACTTTTTTTTCTCAGAAACATTTTCTGGTTCTGCATCTTGATCATTTATTTGATCCATTATCTCTTAATTCTTCGTGTGAACTAAAATTGTCTGTTGTCTCCAAGGAATTATGGGGTTGCTGTATTTTGTATTTAATTGATTGTATCTTGATTTGGTCTTAGGCTTTCACCAATTGTCTCCTGTGTGTGTTGTTATAGAATGGAAGCATGTGCAATGCTCTCTGTTTCCTATTCATGCACCTCAATTTAAAGTGAGTTTGTCTGGTGTTAGCTGCTATGATCAGGTAGTACAAGAACTGGTATTAGCTCTTTTCCAGTGGGTGGAGCTACAGATGGTATGGTTGTGACTGGGTTGTATGGGCATGGTTGCTGTCTCCTGTCAGGTGGGAAAGAGAAAACCCCTCTCACACCTACATACTGGAAAACAAAACATAATAAACAATACAAGGAATAAATTATGAAAAGAGAAAATAATATAGAGAAATAAATAAATAAAAACAGACAGCAACCAGAAAAAGAGAATATAAGTATGAAGATAAATGAGGGACAGGGAAATGGAGCCATAGAAAAGAAAAACAAGAAACAAAATAAAAAGAAGAAATTTTAAGAAATACTTAGAAAATCCAGGGAGAAGGAAGATAAAAAGAGAAAGAGAGTAGTAAAGAATCATCAAAAGGGGAACAAAAAGGAGAAGAGGTGAAATAAGAACAGAAGAAAAGATGGGAAAATAAAAGCAGAGATAGTAAGGATAAAATTCAAGGGATTATAAAGAGAAGTAGAAGGAGGACAAAGAATAAAGAGACAAAAACAATGACACAAAAAAATTAAACTGAAAACAAAATTTTTTTAAAGTTCAGCTGTTGGACCCTATAAGAAGAAATTCTGGGAGGCTCCTGCAAGCCAAGGAGCTCCTGAGGTGAGTGTGGGAGGGATGTGGCAGCAGAGTTCCTGATGGAATTCCTATCAGCCTAGGTGTTAGCTATGTTCAGGGTACTGAATCCAGAAAAAATTCATAGAGGCCTGCTATGGAGCTCGTTTCAGTGTCTATTAGGACCCCAGGGAAGCTGTGGGCAGGGTGACTAGTTAAATGCCGGTCTGGTGATGCTGCAGGCTTTGTAGGTCTGAAGTCAAGCCCACATGAATCCAGGCACCAAAGCAGACACCAAAGCCATGCAGCAGGACCCTGTCTCACACTGACATGGATTCCAACATCGTGGCTCCGAACTCCTGGAAAGCAGTGTCTGCACTGGGGATGGATGAGGGTGGGAACTTGCCACCCCTATGGTCATCGAGCATGGGTGTGGGGAATGAAGAAGGAATCACACCTTTCCTATTGTTCGTGGGAATCTACTCTGCCAAGTCACCTTCTGTTGCCAAAACTGCTCACAAGCCTCTGGCCCATCATTCACCAGTCTTCATCTCTCTACTTCCTGCTCAGCTTCTCCTCTCAGCAAGTGCTCAACTGGCTACTCTAACCTTTCCTCTGAAGTTCAAGGTTCCTAAATTTTCATCTATGTCTGTTTCATTTAGTCTCTGATATCTTTGTTGTACAGTGTTCATGTAATACATCTGCCTAGGCTGCCATCTTGCCAGAAGTCCCTTGCCATGGTGGTCAGGCTGCAATGGCTCTTCCAGACTGTGGTACTGTGAATTTACTTTTCTATCCAAAGATAACTTATCTCCCACTAGATGACTGAGTTGTTGTTGTTGTTAAGTGCCATCAAATCAAAATGAAATGAAACACTGTCCAATCTTGTACCATTCTAACAATTATTGCTATGCTTGAGTTCATTGCTGCTGCCCCTGTGCCAATCCATCTCTTTCATTAACCTGCCACTTTACCAAGCATGACATCTTTCTCCAGAGACTGGTCACTCCTGATAACATGTCCAAAGCATGAGAAACAAAGTCTTGCCATTCTGGCTTCTAAGGAAAATTCTGGCTGTACTTCTAAGACAGATTGGTTTGTTTTTCTGGCAGTGCATGGTAGTTTTAATATTCTTCTCCAAACCCATAATTTAAATGCATGGATTTTTCTATGGCCTATTTTATTCAGTGTCTAACTTTCACAAGCATTCGTTGTTGTTGCTGATCATAAGTACCATCCAGTCAGTTCTGACCCACAGCAACCTTGTATGGGGTTTCTGAGGAAGGAATGATGGCTCTGAACCACCCACATTGTGACTAGCAGCTCAGTGCTTATCCTACAACACTAAGCAGCTCTTCCATGTATGTGAGTCAATAGAAAATACCATGGCTTGCGTCAGGAGGACTTTAGTCCTCAAACTGATGTCTTTGCTCTTGAACACTTTTAAAGAGATGTTTTGCAGCAGATTTGCCTGATGCAATACGTCTTTTGATTTCTTGACTGCAGTTTCCATGAGTGTTAATTGTGGATCCACGCAAAATGAAGTCTTTGACAAGTTCAGCTTTTTCTCCATCTATATTGATGTATGTCTGCTATTCATAAGGTTGTTGGCTGTGTGCCGTGGAGTCGGTTCCAACTCATAGCGACCCTGTACAGGGTTTCTGAGGCTGTAAATCTTTACAGGAGCAGAAAGCCTCATCTTTAT
>NW_006408661.1:4041933-4054214 GCF_000296735.1 Chrysochloris asiatica
TACTGAAAGTGCCATGGGCTGCCAAAAGAACAAACAGATCTGTGTTGGAAGAAGTGCAGCCAGAGTGCTCCTTGGAGGCCAAGATGGCCAAACTTCATCTTTCATACTTTGGACATATTGTCAGGAGGGACTAGTTGCTGGAGAAGGATATCATGTTTGGTAAGGGTCAGAGAAAAAGAGGAAGACCCCTAGCCAGATGGATTGGCCAAGTGGCAGCATCAGTGGCAGTAAGCATGGGAACAATAGTGAGGTTGGCCCAGGATTGGGCAGTGTTTTTTTCTGCTGTGCATAGGGTTTCTCTGAGTCGGTACCGACTAGATGGCACCTAACAACAACAACAAATATTGATGTTATTTATTGGTCCAGTGGTAAGGATTTTTGTTTTCTTTACACTGAAATGCAACCCATACCTAAGGCTCTGGTCCTTGGTCTTCATCAGTATGTATTTTAAATCCCCTCCACTTTCAGCAGGTTGTTAATGTGTCTTCCTACAATTCTGTTACATTTGTCTTCATATGAGATTATTTGCTCTGCCTACAAGTTGAATACATAGGTTGAAAAGATACAACCTGTGTGCACACCTTTCCTGATTTTAAACCAATAAATACCACCTTGTTCTATTCTAACAACTTCCTCTTGGTCTATGTACAGATTACTCATGTTAACAATTAAGTGTTATGGAATATCTATTCTTCACAATGTTATCCATAGTTTGTTATGATCCACACATGTTTTTGCATAATCAATAAAGCACAAGTAAATATCGTTCTCCATGACTCATCTGTCAGTTTGTTGTACTGTGCTAACTTGTGTGTCACTGTGATGGTGGAAACCATGCCACTGGTATTTTAAATACCACCATTGTCACCAATGGTGGATGGGTTTCAGCTGAGCTTCCAGACTAAGACAGACTATGAAGGAGAAGAGAAGGCTACTTCTAATGTTTTGTTATTGTTAACTGCCATTGAATCCATTCCAACTCATAGCGACCCTATATGGGGTTTCCAAGGAGGGACTGGTGGGTTTGAACCACAGACCTTGAATTAGCACTCCAGTACTTATCTTACAGTGCCACAACAGAACTCTGAATGTTTAGCCACTGAAAACCTTATGAATAGCAGAGGAACATTTTCAGATATAGTGGCAGACAATGAAAACATTGTGAGTCACACCAGAATATTGACAGATAGGGTGTCAGAAGATGAGCCCCTCAAGCTGGAAGGCACTCATAATACAATTGGAGAAGAGCTGTCTCCTTAAATTAGAGCTGATAATGATGAAGAAAGTGAAGTAAAGCTTCTGGAATCTTCATTTGCTGATCGGGCACAACTCAAAATGAGAAGGAAAAGTTTCCATTAATAATCAGAACATGAATGTATGAAGTATGAAAAGAGAAATATTGGAGTTGTCAAAAATGAAATGGAACATCTAAAAATTAATATCCTTGGCAGTAGTGAGCTGAAATGGACTGGTATTGGCCATTTATATCTGACAATCATATGGTTACTATGTAATTAATGTTGTTGTTGTTAAATGCTGTGGAGTCAGTTCTGACTCATAGTGACCCCAGGTATAACAGAATAAAACACTGCCTTGTCCTGCACCATCCTCACAATTACTGCTACACTTGAGTCCGTTGGCTGATACTATGCCAATCGATCTCACTGGGGGGTCTCTGTTTCACCGTCCCTCCATTTTACCAAGCATAATGTCCTTCTCAAGGGACTAGTCCCTCCTGTTAATATGTCCAAAATATGAGTAACAGTATTTGGCTTTTAGGAGCATTCTGGTTGTACTTCTTCCAACACAGATTTGTTTGTTCTTCTGGCAGTACCTGGTATTTTGCACATAGCATCCTTCAGTATTGAAGTCAAGGCTTTAATTTTTTTTTCCCCAGTTCTTTCAGCTTGAGAAATGCTCAGCATATTCTTCTTTGTTAGTTTTCTAACTTCAGATCTTTATACATTTCATTATAATATTTGACTTTTGTCTTCTCAATCAACCCCTGTGCAATTTCTGTTCAGCTCTTTTAACTCCTCATTTCTTCCATTTGCTTTAGCATCCATGTGCTAGAGAGCAAGTTACGGAGTTTCTTCTGACATCCATTTTGGTCTTTTATTGCTTCCATGTTTTCTCATCTTCTTAATGACCTTTTGCTTTCTTCCTGTATGATGTTCTTGATGCCATCCTACTACTCTTATGATTTTGTCGTTAGTCATATCTGTTCTTGTGATGATCTCTAAAATCAGGTTGGATATTTTAAAGGTCATATTTTGGCTCTTGTGGACTTGTTTTAATTTTCTTCCACTTCAGCCTGAACTTGCATATGAACTATTGTTGATCTTTTCCACAGGCTGCCCTTGACCATTTTTGGCTGATGATATGGAGTTTTTCCATTGTCTCTTTCCACAGATGTAGTCAATTTGATTTCTGTGTATTCCATCTGGTGAGGTCCATGTTTATAGTCATTTTCTATGTTGTTTTTAAAAAGTATTTGCAATGAAGAAGTCACTGGTCTTTCAGAATTCTATCATGTGATCTCCAGCATTGTTCTATCACCATGTTTTCCAACTACTGTCCTTCCTCTTTGTTTTCAACCTTTGCATCCCTGTCGAGGTCCTATGTTGGTGTCCCGCCTCAACAAGGAAGTATGAGTGTCATGAAGAAGGGAGATCTGGTAGCGAAAGTGATAGAGAAAGAGAGAGATGAAATATATACAAAAAAGACAGACACACAGATATGATGCAAGCTGGCAGGTAGACAGATCTGCAAACATTTTACCTAGCATTGCACAGCATTGCCTAGCATTGCATGCAGAACTCACTCTACCTCAGCCTTTTATTCTCTTTTTTAGGGAGGGATTTATTACAAAGGAAGGATGTAATTCACAAAGGGAGGATGTAATTAAGACAGGAAGCAGAACTGAAACGTGATTAATCATTCAAAACAGGACATAATGATTCACAGGAACAACTTTTAAGATATTTTCATAGTTTGTCTTAACAATCTAACATTCTTATTTTTACAGAAAAAAAAAGGTTCAATCAAGCTGTTATATATTAACTTTTAGGCTTAAATGATCTAGAGTAGCAATGTGTGGTTTCTTAAGGATACATAACATAAAGCAAGGTTCCTGAAAGGAGCCAAGCTGTCTCTGTACACTTTGCAAACTTTTGTTTGTGAGCAAGATCTCAGGCACCGGGCTTCATTTATCTATCCCTAAAATGCTACATTGTTCTTAATTATCACATTCCTATATACTTTCAGGAGGAAGAAGAGCATCTGGGTTAAACTGATTATATTCAGAGGTGGTTCAATGGGGCTGCCGCTAATCAACCCAGGGTCTGCGTATGCTGTCCCCAGCACATTCCAATCACTAGCAATTGTCAATACATCTTGATTGCATGTTTGATCAATTTCCAATGGAAAAGGTTGGTAGAATTCTTAAATTTCATCCTCACTGGCTTTAGTGGTTGGTGTGTAAATTTGAATAATAGTGGTATTCCTTGTAGGCACATGGATATTATCCTATCACAGACAGCATTATACTTTAAGATAGATCTTGAAATGTTATTTTTGTTAATGAATGTGGCTCCATACCTCTTCACTTTGTCATTCTCGGCATAGTAAACCATGTGGTTAACAGCTTCAAAATGGCCACTGCCAGTCCATTTTAGCTCACGAATGCCTAGGATATCCATCTTTATGCTTTCCATTTCATTTTTGACACCTTCCAGTTTCCCTAGCTTTATGCTTCAAGAAATTTCATGTTCCAATTGCTAATGGAAGTTTGCAGTTATTTCTCCTTATTTTAAGTTGTGCCGCATCAGCAAATTAAGGTCCAAAAACTTTACTCTATTTGTTTCATCATGGTCAACTTTACTTTGAGTTGGCAGCTCTTCCCCAGTCATATTTTGAGTGCCCTCCAACCTGAGGGACTCATCTTCTGGCACTATATCTGACAATGTTCTGATATCTTAGTCCGGAAGCTGTGTATTCATAATTACTGGTGATGATAGTGATAAGGTTGGAAATGAAGAAGAAAGATCAGTACTTGGAAAATATGGCCTTGGTAATAGAAATGATGCTGGAGATTGCATGATAGAATTTTGCAAGACTAATGGTATATTCATTGCAAATATCATATTTCAACATCATAAAAGGCACCTATATAAGTGGACTTCATCAGGTCCGATACCAGGAGTCAAATTGACTAAATCTGTGGGAAGATACTATGGAAAAGCTCAATAGCATCAGTCAAACAATGCCTTGGGGC
The DNA here is from genome assembly GCF_000296735.1 of Chrysochloris asiatica. Lineage (NCBI taxonomy): Eukaryota > Metazoa > Chordata > Mammalia > Afrosoricida > Chrysochloridae > Chrysochloris > Chrysochloris asiatica. Next base: position 4,046,210 of record NW_006408661.1, read on the forward strand.
TAACTGGAAAAGACCATCAATTGTTCATATGGAAGTTCAGACTGAAGCTCATTTTGAGTTGTTCCTTTTCAACAAATTAAGGTCCCAAAAGCTCTCCTCCATTCACATCATTATTTTCAACTGTACTTTGAATGGGCAGCTCTTCATTCATGTCATTATTTTCAACTTTACTTTGAGGGGGCAGCTCTTCCCCAGTCATATTTTGAGTGCTTTCCAACCTGAGGGGCTCATCTTCTGGCACTATATCTGACAATGTTCTGTTGCTATTCATAAGGTTGTCAGTGGCTAGCCATTCAGAAGTAGTTCCCATCTCTTTCTTCTGTCTTTTTTCAAGTCTGTCTTAATCGGGAAGTTCCACTGAAACCTGTTCACCATGAATGACCTTGCTGGTATTTAAAATACCAGAGGCATAACTTGCAGCATCACAGAAATGTGCAAGCCATCACAATACAACAAATTGACAGAGGAGTGGTAGAATGATTGAGTGGGACCTTGCAAATACAGTGTATGGGACTGTAATACCAGACTTGGTTAGTTTTGCCATCCCGTTAAATTTAAAAGTTTCCATTTCAGAAGAAGGGACAGAAGGTTACAGGGCCAACAATAAATCAAACAAGAGGTGAGCATGAGATTCCTACCTGGAAGAGTGATAACAAACAGATGTGGCATCTAAGGAGGCAGCATGAAAAGTCAAAGCAACTAGAGGCTTCCAGACCCAAGGATCGGGTTAGCAGAGTGCCTACATGCAGGAGGCTGGCTTTCAGAATGTACACTTTGGGCGTTTACATACAAGCTAAAAGACATTTGTTACACCTGTCCAAGCAAGGCAAAGGCATTGGGGCCACGTGGCTGAAATTCTGAAGACAAGAGCAAGGCGTGTCTGCCATATGACAAAGAAGAGGCTTTCCTGACGGAAGGATTGAGACATCCTGAGCTGTTTCTACTCCTGAATTGTGCTCTCTTCACTTCCTTGTTGTTGTTGTTAAGTGCCGTCGAGTCGGTTCCGACCCATAGCGACCCTGTACAAGGTTTCCGAGGGTGTAAATCTTTACGGGAGTAGAAAGCCTCATCTTTCCCCCGCGGAGTAGCTCTGGTAGCGTAGTGGTTACGAATTGGGCTGTGAACCTTAAGGTCAGCAGTTCAAAACTACCAGCCTCTCCGCGGGAGAAAGATGAGGCTTTCTACTCCCGTAAAGATTTACACCCTCGGAAACCCTGTACAGGGTCGCTATGGGTCGTAATCAACTCAACGGCACTTAACAACAACAACAACAATACACATACATACATATATACTGTCCTGGACAACTGCAACATTACAATATCTGTTTCCACTCTTCCTTCTCTCTTAAATTCATTCTCAAAGTGCTATGTGCAAAATTTGAATTAAAGCATATTATATTTCACAATCATTAGTGACTTAAACCTTATAATCATGAATATTGTCTCATAGTTCTGTGTGGCGATTACAATGGCTTATCGAACCCAGCAGAGAAGTAGGATGCTGTGGGAGGGAAGGTTGGCATCAGAATAAGGTAAAGAAGATTGTAGGGTAGAGGCATATCTAAGCATTCCCTCATAAGAATCGGCATTGGGCTGATTTTTGAGTTTGAGTCTCCTTCCCCACTGTGAAGCCAGAGGAAGTTAGAAATGACTCCTATACTGTTTTTGTACAGAGTAAGTCAAACTAGAAAGGAGAGGAAGACTATTTCTATATGGTTTAGCTACTGAAAATTGTATGAACAGAAGCAAAACAATGGCTGATGTAGTGCTGGCAAATGAGCCCCTCAGGTTGGAAGGCACTGAAAATAGAACTGGGGAGCAGAAACATTTCAATTCAGCTCAACAAACTCTTGTTGAATGCCATCTACTATTTTCTAAAAGACATGACTGTCTACCTTTCCCCAAAATGAAACTGTCAGCAATGACAATATACACTCCTTATGAACTATTTCTTTTATAACAGCATTGCTGTGTAGAGAGGGTGGGTATCATTATATCCATTCTCCAGATAAGGAAACTGAGGTAAAGTGGCACAAACAGAACTTAACTCAACTGTATTTATTCCTTTCTATGTAAATTATTCAAGCATTTCAAAAAGAAACGTATTAAAAGACCACCATTTATTAAAAATATGCATCTATTTGATACTTAAGCAACGGAAAGGTTGCAATCTTGAAAATTGTATTTATGTCCTCTTGCCTCATGTCATCAAACTAAAGTTGCTGATACATTGAGGTACAAGAAGGGGCAGATTACCCATTAAGTAAGGTAAGCACAGGTTTACTTGTGTTATTTACTAATCTGTAGTGAACAGCTTCACATGGGTTTCATTATATCTTTAAAATGCAAACCCATGCTTATTTTGCCTACTGGATAATCCATGCCTATCAGGGATTGTAAATTTGAAAAGAGGCTATGGTTCTGTACAAAGGTGTTGTGGGGTTGGGAAAGGAGAGAAAGATGACAGTCATACCTAGAAGCAGAATCTTTGATGTGAAAAAATGTGAAATTGTTCACTACAGATTAGTAAAAGAGCACAAATAAATCCATGCTTACCTTGCTTATTGGGTAATCCGACACGGTGTGTGAAGCCAAGTTTTTGTTTGAGCTTGTTTATGCTAATCCACAATGGAATTTCTGGCCCACTAATCAACCTTAACAGGACCTTCACTCCTGAGGGTTCTGTGGAAGGAGGAAATGCACTCCACTAGAGGAAGATGACCTGCAGGCTCTCATTGACCTGGATTCTGAGTGGGTCCAAGGATCACTGCCCTTTTACCTCTCCTTACCGGTTTCCCAGGTCTGTACTGCCCCTTCCTGGATACTTCCTGAGGAGAGCCTGTGCATTCACCAGAGGAAGAGAGGGCGACAGCAATTTCCTCCCTGGTTTCGTATTCTCTTGGAACCTGCTGCTTGAATCCCTACAGCTTCTGCAGCTCTTCCTTCTGCTCTGGACACCCTGGTGCTTTTAAAATAGAGATTATGATCTTCAAAACACACTCAGACTGAAACAGCTCTTATAAGGGTGCAGAATATATTTTCTATTTCCTTTTGCAGTGAAATATAATCTTGGCAGGACAAAAGACTTTAGGAGTGGAGGTTCTCCGGCATGGCTGTGAGCAGAATGCAGACTCCCAGCCTGAGATGGGACCCAGCTTGGTTTAAAAACCCAAACCCAATCCACTGCCAGAAAATGAATTTCGACTCATAGAGGCCCTATGTTATTGTTGTTATGTGCCGTGGAGTCAGTTCCGACTCATAGTGACCCTGTACAGGGTTTCCGAAGCTATAAATCTTTACGGGAGCAGAAAGCCTCATCTTTCTCCCGTGGAACAGCTGGTAGTTTCGAGCTGCTGACCTTGAGGTTCACAGCCCGATTCGTAACCACTACGCTACCAGAGCTCCTTAGAGACCCTATAAGGCAGAGTGATCTTTATAGGAGCAGGTCGCCACATGTTTCTCCCCACAGAGTAGCTACCGAACCACCAGGTTGATTCTAACCTTTGCCTATCATAATAAAGTCACAGTGAATACAAATCCTTATATATATATCATTGAATACATGTTTAGAGATAAGTATAGCATTGTTGTTGCTAAGTGCTGTCGAGTCAGTTTGACTCATAGCGACCCTGTATAGGGTTTCCAAGGAGTGACTAGTGAGTTTGAACCTCCAACTTTGTGGTTCAAACCAACCACAGGTCAAGTGCTTATCCTATGGTGCCACACTAGGATTCCAAGTGTAGCATAGATCATGATAATGGGGTTATTAGATCAAAAGGTAAATTTCTTTAAAATGCTGATAGACACTGACAGACAGTCTTCTATTTGCTCTCCCAAATGAGTCTACCATCTAATAAGTAAGAAACAATTTTGTTAATGTTAAGTGCCGTCAATTTGGTTCCAATTCATAGTGCGCATGTATACAGTTTCCAAGGCTGCAAATTTTTGTGGGAACAGAAAACGTCATCATTGTACCACGGAGCAGCTGGTGGGCTAGAACCACCAACTTGTGGTTCCCAATCCAGAGAAACATTTTAGATACCTTTAAATGGATTTGTCTGACACATCCTGAGGGTCATGTTAATTAGTGATAGGCAGGTAGCAAGGTGGTCTTTGGGGTTCTAGGATTTTCTCTGGACTGAGCTATGTATGAGTGACAGGATTTCTCTTGTCCTGAAGGAGAGCAGATGTGCCCTTAGGTTATTAGAGAAAGGGTCCTGTATGACACTACCTCAGGTAAAAAAGGGTCCCTATGTCTTGTATGAGGAGGTTTCAAACCTAAAAAAGGGCTCTTCCATTGGAGAGAGTATTTCTTGGAGTGACCTCAGGCCATGGTGTGAGAGTTGGTGAGATAGGGAGAAATGGGGTTCCGAAAATTAGAATTAAACATGATCCACTTAATGACTGAACTCTTGTGACCAACGTCCTGAGAAATATTGAAGTTTGCATCACTCCTTGCTTTGGCAATTGTAAAGATGAATAGGACATGCCCAAGGTGCACAGCTGACCAGCCACATCCTGTGACATGCCATTAAGAAAGACCACTCATAAACATTTTGTACTTCCCTGTGAGATGTTTTACAGGTCACAATGGTTTACCCAGTGCCCTAGGCATAACTTTAAAGGACAAACTTTCTACTGTAGCCTAGGAGACACCAGCCTTTAGGAGTGCTTTGAACCAGGGTCCTAAAGAACCACCTGTGGTCAATATCTCAAAATAAATTTAGTCTGCTCCTACCAGACACATTTTCTGTGGAATACATCTAGAAGAAATGCTGCGCACGCTCCCAATTAGCATGGTCCTTTCTAAATGGGCTATTTATTGGAAACCCTTGCCTATCCCTATGAATAAACATGATGCCGTTTCCTGACCCAGAACTTCTAAGTTTCCTGCGAAGTCTTTGTTCAGGAACACAGAGGTTAAGCATTGTGCTAAGCTTGGTTCAGCATCTCTGCTTGCAAGTTTCATTCCTATAATAAACTTTTGCTCATATCTGACTATTCTTAATCAGTAGAAGGCAAGACAAGACAACTCTCTTGAAGAGCAGAGATGAGATTAGCATGCTCTAGAACCCTGAGACCCTCCCCCATAATCTGGTGGTGCTGGTAGCATGCTATGGAGTTGGTTTCCACCCACAGCAACCCTGCACGGGGTTTTTGAGGCTTAAGTCTTTACGGGAGCAGAAAGCCTCATCTTTCTCCTGCAGAACAAGTTGTAGTTTCAAACTGCTGACCTTGAGGTTAGCAGCCCTACTTGTAACCACTACACTACCAGAGCTCCCATAATCTAAAACTTCCGTTTTGTGACCTTCCATTTTCCAGTTCTCGATACAAACAGAACAGACCAATCTTGACTCTCTGATGACTGGAGCAAAGGACCTGGCCAGGGAGCTTATTTCTACACTGAATAATCAGACTGCTACACAACTCAGTTCCTGACACAGTTCTCTCTTTACTGCCACACTTGGTCTGCAGCAGTCACATGGGAAGGGAAATAGAGGCAGTTGCAGGCTCACCTTCAACAGATACCTTGTGGGGCAGCGCCTCCACTACTGGTACATTCTGGAAGGAATGGATGAATTGCAGCCCCTTCCTTGCCATCCCACTCTCTCTTTGTTCTTGGTGGCAACTATTTGCCAACTCACAAGACATTTGTGCTTAACACCTCAACCTAATCTGCAGAGATTTTATTTAGCCCCATTATTTAAACCAATGCAACCACAGTTGCTTTAAACAGAAATCCACTTTATTCATGAATTTGAAAGTGGACAAAATGAAGACCCTGGGGTACCTCATCTGCTGCTTAGGACTCTGAATCACCTAAGAGAGGCAGAGTCCTCTAAGCAGGGGGCACAGATTCAGGATTTCCTGATGCTTGTTAACAGAGGTCAAATAAATCACACACAAAGAAAACTCTGAAATTTTAAGCTATATTAAAATCATATCTACGCTATTACTGTGCAGATTTTTTACTTTTATAATCTATTCAAGATTTGTTCTTCCTCCTCTTTTTCCAGACAACTCCCTACATTCATCTGGTCTTGCCTGGATCTGATTTTTCTGTATAGTTCTGTCAGCAACTTCTGACTCCCACCTCACTCAAAGAATGTTTTTGGTTGAATGAAATAAAAGTGAATGAACAAACAAACAAATCATCTGCTATAAACGTGACTTCAGGGATGGAGTGGGCACAGTGCCTCCCATCGCCTCAGCAACTTCTCAGGGTAGAATAAAACTCTATGCCTGCAAGAAACATGATAGAGGTGTCAAAGTACATAAATTGTGAATCGTAAGTCACAGTTCCATTTGCTCTGCCATGGTGTAAAAATTGCAAATTTTTCATCAGGAAAGAAAAGAAGAACTACAAGTACTTCAGTATAACTCAGCTCCAGTGACACTTCAATCACCTAAGTCCACTTGGCTGGTACGCACCTCCTCTGTCCCCATAAGCTGGCTTGTCTGTACCAGCACCTGCATGGCTGGCCTTTCTGGGCACACACATCCTCCATTCATCTTCTGTGGATTAATATTTTAGACAGGTTCCATTGTTGTTTCCTTGGTGCTAACAAAAGTGAAAAAAGGATGTCAAAATTGAAAACTCTCCTTAGTCTTCCTGTGACATTTCTCTCTGACAATGTCCCTTTTCTCTTTCCTTTTCATTCTTTCTTTCTAACTCTCCTCTCTTTCTTATCACCATATTTCTCCTAACCTGTTCTAAAATTCCAAGGACAGGTGGGTTGGGAACCTGTAGGACCCCATACTTATGAGAAATAACTGAGTTCTCAGGGTTACAGGGGAGCCAGCTGCTCCTCAGAAACCCTGTCCAGGGTCGCTTTGAGTCAGAACTGACTTGACAGCACTTAACACCAACATCAATTGGGAGATCAGTGGTAAAATTCTCAGTGTCCACACCAGAGACCTGGATTCCATTCCCAAGCAGTGTACATCATGCAGAGCCACCACCTGTTAATGAAGGTTTCCATGTGGCTATGATGCTGAACAAGTTTCAGTGGAGCTTCCAATCTAAAGCTAGGAAGAAAGGCCTAATGATTCACTTCTGAGAATCAGCCAATAAAAATCCTATGGATCACAATAGTCCATTCTACAACCGAATGTGGAGATCACTCAGGACCAGGCAGCATTTCATTTCATTGTATATGGGATCTCTATGAGCTGGGAGGCAGCTTGACAGCATATAACGATAGAACTATGAACAACAGGACTTGTGTGGGGACCCCCTCTACTGAAAGATTATATTTTATCCATGAAAAATATTCCATGACTTCCTCAAGATTATTCTAACGTCTGTTGTTGCTACTGTTTTGGTTAGATGCTACAGAATTGGTTCCAACTCATAGTAACCCTATGTGCAACAGAACGAACACTGTCCATCCTGTGCCATCCTCACATGAGCCCATTGCTGCTGCCACTGTGACAATCCATCCTGTTGAGGGTCTTCCTCTTTTTTGAAGACCTTCCACTGTACCAAGCATGATGTCCTTCTCCAAGGACTGGCCCCTTCTGATTTACATGTCTGAAGCCATTCTAGCTTCTAAGGTGCTTTCTGGCTGTACCTCTTTCAACACAGATTGATTTGTTCTTCTAGATGGCCATGATGTTGTTGTTGTTAGGTGCCATCAAATCAGTTTTGACTCTGTAACTTTGTATACAACAGAATGAAACACTGCTCAGTCTTGCACAATCATTGTGCATGGGCTTGACCCCATGCTGCTGCCACTGTGTCAATCCATCTCACTGGAATCTTCCTCGTTTTTTCTGATCCTCCACCTTACCAAACATGATGTCGTTCTCCAAGGACTGGTCACTCCTGATTATATGTCTGAAGTATGAGAGATGACGTCTAGCCATCCTGACTTCTAAGGAGCATTCTGATTCCTTAGAACACAGATTTGCTTGTTCTTCTGGATGTCCATGATACTTTTAATATTCTTTTCCAGCACCATAACTCAAATGCATCAGTTCTCCTATGGTCTTCCTAATTA
>NW_006408661.1:4065074-4069864 GCF_000296735.1 Chrysochloris asiatica
ATTTATAGCCTTAGAAAGCTTATACAGGGTCGCTATGAGTTGGAACCTACTCAATAGCACACCACCATCACAACAACATCACTGAACATTGCCCAGCACAAAAGCCTTATGTGGTAGTCACCATTTTTATCCCCATCTCACAGATGAAGAAGTGGTTGCAAATAGCTAAGCTATTTGCTCAAATCAGGCAGTAAATGCCTAAACCAGGGTTTGTACCCAGAAAACTTGCCTCCGGAGTCCACATTCTTAGCCACTGTACTAAAAAGCTAGGCAACAATAAAATGATGCAGAAATGAATGTGATCCCTAAAATAGGCTTAAACACACACACACACACACACACACACACACAGCCGTATTCCTAAAGAGAAGGAGATCACCAATGGGATGGGGAGGGAAACATGATAAGATTCAATTAAATCTTCATGGAGAATGTGGTATTTGTGCCCAACCTTAAGAGTTTGAAAATTGAAAATATAAGATGAACCTTCTAGATTGAAATAACGTAGTATTAGAAGAAACAGAGAAGCACACAGCTTGTAAACAGAGAAGTAGAAAGCCCATTTTTGCCAGAGCATTAGGGGAGTCATGTGAGGTAGACTTTAAAATAATTTGGAAAGAGGATGTCATGCATTGTAGTAAAATAACTCTTCCTCACACATTATAGGGCTTACTTAGGTCTGATTCCCTCACAGGAAAGCATATAAAATGCAGAGTATAAGAGCAGCTGCCTGCAGATACTAGGAAAAATGAGAAGGGCAGGGGCCACCTGACAATGGAGCATTAAACCTAGACAGTGGCCCATTTGCTGTGGCTACAAAACTCTCCTGGGGAAACAGAACTCCTTATTATTGGAGAATAGACCCAAACCAGTGGCCCAAACTGGCTCAGTTCCCATTTGAAGGTGAAGTGTCATCAAGTTGCAAAGAGAAATGATTTGGCTTTAGTAGATGGCTGTTCAAGCAGACTGGTGGCCCCTGCTCTGAATCTCAGTGAATAGCATGCCCTACTGGAGATGGTGGCAGTTTCTAGTTTAATGGCCAGTGCCATTGATGAAAATAGTGTTTTCAAAATACGTGGCCTCTAGTGTTCTGTTGGAGGTTGTCTGAACCTCCGGATTATATCAGGGAGAGTTGGCACCTTGAAAATCCAGAAAACACAGGTTAAGAGGTGATACAATGCCAGAGTTCTGCCTTAGCCAAAAGTTCATACAAATGGTGGAGTTTCAGCAGTCTGACACTGAGAAAGACTGGCCAAAATGGGCCGTGAGAGAAGGGAATAGGCTGTATAAAATGATCATTCATCTCCCAGTTTATAAAGGGTCTCAATTGTTCATTAGATTAAATATCAAGTTTAGGTATACAGAAGGTATAAGATAATATCAAGTGTTGCCACTTCCTCAGGTGTCTCCTTTCTTGTCCTCAAAAGTTTTAAACTGTGTGTGTGGGGGGGGGGGTTGTTTTATTTTGTATTCTGCAAGGGAAATTAGACAAAGCGGAACACTGAAATCTTTGATTCACTGGTGTGTAAAGGATGGGGAGGTTCACTGCCTTTAGAGAAGGGTGGATGGCTTTCTTTTCTGTTCTATTTGAATCAGTGGCTAAGGAAAGGAATCATCAAAGTAAACAGCAACAGAGTTTCAGTACCTGGACACAAGACCCTATCAGGCAAATTAACTGGGCTCTGCTCTCAGGCTAAATCTATAAGGGCGCAGACCATGACGGCATGGAGGAGATGCACTTCCCATAATAAAATCTCAGTCTGTGCTGGGAAAAATAAAGCATTTTCTTACACTTTCGTTAGTCAGATATCTTCGGCATACTGAGGTGAGAGAGGGAAAAAATAACAAAACCCAAAATAGCACAGCATTGCGTGGGAAGGAGAATAAAATTGTGGCACTTTGAATGGTGACAGACACTTAAGTTTCATTTTATCACTCTATAAAAGTATGCCTTGGGAGGTTTCACTGTTTCTATTCCCTCTCTTTCTCCACGTCCTATGTTTTCCTCACATGAATATGTACATTGCTGCAATTTTACTTCAGTTTGGGATATTTTTTTCCCTCATTTCCATTCTGTCTCAGATCCGCACAGCTTCACTACTCAGTGAGACATGCTTCATCCTGCATCTCAAGAGAACACTCCTATGAAAATGTCTGCAGGTTCAGAGTTGACCCCTGGGCCACATCATTCAAAGACCAGGGATGGTTGCTGCCCTTTGAAGGTTAATGAAGTCCTGGAATCTGGAAAATGGGATTATCCATTATCCATAACCATCTCTAGTTCACAAAAGCCAGGGAATAAATATCTACAGCTGAGTGGAAGAAAAGAGTAAGTGCTAGGCTGCTAACTGAAAGGTTGAGGGTTCAGGTCCACCCAGAGACATCTTGGAAGATAGACTTTGTGATCTCCTATACCAAACAATCAGCCATTGAAAACCCTATGGAGTTCTACTCAACACACATGGGGGTTGCCATGCGTCAGAATTGATTCCAAGGCAACCAGTTCAGTTTTGGATTGGAACTAAACATAAACTGCTGTAGCTCTCATTTCCAGCCATAGCAGCTGGAAGTAGCTTTTGCATCTTCATCGTACCAGATTTGTGATGAACAGCTTATTCCTCCAGTTACACTCATGTGCACAATCAAGCCTACATGTCAACCTCAACCCCGACGGAGCAGCTGAGGACAGATAGGCAATGGAGGTGCCTCAGTCCCTCTTCTCTGAAATGGTGACTGAAAGTGTTCCTGCTGCACTCATTTGCATGTTAGCTCACTTAGGTAATGTGTGAGCATGGTACCTGCACATAATGAGGATTTCACAAATGTTATCTGCTCTACGAATTGGATCTATCAGGTTTGATCAGAGAAGCAGAACCATCACCAGTGATTCAGAATAAGGTGATTTAGAACAAAAGCTAGACTTTTTGCAAGTGTGGCCGCAGGCTGAGCTGACGACACAATCTACACAGGTTGTTGCCTCTGCAGCTGGTTTTGTAGGCTCAAGTCTACAGTCATAATAGGTCAGCCAGAACAGTGGTTGAGAAGGAAAACTGGGTGGGGAAAAGAGTAAAACCCACAACCACTGCCATGGAGTTGATTCTGACCCACAGTGACTCTATAGGACAGAGTAGAACTGCCCCCAAGTTTCTGGGCTGTAAATCTTTATGGGAGCAAACAGCCTTATCTTTCTCCCTTGGAGCGGTTGATTAGTTTGAACTGCCAACCCTACCCAAGCCACTTTACCACTAAAGGTCCTTGGGGATGAAAGCAAAGGCAAACGGAAACCTGCAGAGATGAACTGGGACTCAGAAAGACAACTGGAATCCATGAAGACAAGCTGAATCCACTCTTTTTTCTCACCATGTCCAACTTCAGTGAAATGGTCACTTGCAGGCGAGGCTGGTGCCATCGTCGCTTGGTTCTCATACCCATTTGGTTCAGGACTCAGAGAAACTGAAGGAGGAGGTTAGTGGGAGCTGGAAAGTCCACAGGACCAGCTACTGCCCCCACTTGTCTAAGTAAACCCACAGAACAACAGCAACAACATTTGTGCAAGCTGCCACAGCACTTGGCACCGAGCACCAACATTCACAGCTTAAGATAAAGAACTCCTGCTTTACTTCCACCTCCCAACATCTAATCAAAGTGTCCCTTGTGATAATTGCCCATAATAATGAGGTTTTACTGTTTCTAGTCCCCCCTATTTCCCCACACATGTGAGCAGCTTTATGCGTAAGGGACAGGGAATTCTCAGAAATGGGGGTCCAGCTTAGTGAGTTGAAGCAGTACCAATCACCATAATACTTAATTTAGAGAGCTGTTTTCTATCTTCAGGATCCTCACTCTGCCTACTGAGGAGACCTTAGCAAATATTAACCCCAATAAGATGCATTCATTCGCATCAACACCCATGATGAGACTGTAAGGCCCATGGAAGCAAGGACTTTGTGTGTTTTGTTCATTGCTGGATCCCTCTCCCCAGAAGCTGCCCAGTATGGTAAATATTGACCTAACAGAATAAATGCCAGACATAATCAGAACAAACTCTGATCTTTGCTCAAGTCTTCAATTCACTCTGTCTCTGTTTTTATATCCATCTAAGAATTAAAAGCTGTTTACTTGAACACCTATTCTGAACTAGGCACAGGCTGGACACCGAGAAAAGAAAAAACAGTAGGGGAAAACATACAGGCTTTCAAAATTGTAACCATCTGGGTTAAGAGGTGGCACAATTTTGCCTATTAATATCACAGTCCTACATTTAGTAAGTAGCAGGGAGTGCTAATCAGTACTCTAGGAATGACAAGGAAAAAGAGATCCTTATGGAGCATTTCAGAGAAAATTCCTAGATGTGACAAAGTTTCTGCCAGTATGCAAAGATAGATGTACAAGGATCAAGACTATCCCCTCAGTACACAGGGTTGATTGTTGTTGCTGTTGTTAGGTGCCATCAAGTCGGTACTGACTCATAGCGACCCTATGCACAGCAGAATGAAACACTGCCCAATCCTGGGCCAACCTCACTGCTGTTGCCACACTTGAGTCCATCTAAGCTGTTGCTTGGCCAATCCATCTTGTTGGGAGGCTTCCTTTTTTCTCTGATCCTCCACCTTACCAGACATGATATCCTTCTCCAGTGACTGGTCCCTCCTGACAATATGTCCGAAGTATGAGAGACGAAGTTTGGCCATCTTGACCTCCAAGGAGCACTCTGGTTGCACTTCTTCCAAAACGGATCTATTGGTTCTTTTGGCAGTCCATGGCACTTTCAATATTCTTCTCCAACACTA
>NW_006408661.1:4071489-4083281 GCF_000296735.1 Chrysochloris asiatica
GGCACAATGACTCTGTGTATTCCTTCCATCTTTTCTTGATGCATTCTGCATCATTCAATAATTTGCCCAGTGAATCTTTCAATAACGAAAGGGTTGATAGGGATGGGCAATTCAGGCATCAGCGATCTAAAATGGTGGTGGTGGTGGTGGGGGTGCTATAAAGGCATGAAGTAGCTGGCTTACAAGTTTTCAATTGGGAGTTTAGTTTCAGCGTGTGTAGGGGAAGGTAGAATCCCCACTGAATTGTTTTCATCTTGTCTAGATGAGTCTGGTGAAAGGAGATGGGGATAGGATTCTTTTGATTCAATAGTGAGTAATAGTTATCATATTATCATGACTAATTGTAATTGTCACAATTGTAAAGGTAGAAGTTGTATAACCAAAAGGGATGAGTAGTTAATCTTGCATTCCAGGAACAGAGGACCCTAGGACCATCAAGAGGGAAGAACATGAGCAGAACATGGAATCCTAACCAGAGAAGCAGCAACTCCAGAGATGGAGGCAGAGGTGGTGGCTTGGAGACAGAGAGCAGCTAAGCACTCTAGACTCATGGGAAGAGAAAGTCTGTGTACTGGTGGTGGTGTGCCCTTTGGTTGTTTCAATGATTATATATTTCTGTGTGTTTTTTTGTACATTAAAAAATTAAAAAGATAGATGAGGAAGAGAAGGGGCACAAGGAAGACAATAATGAAGGAACAGAAATCTTGATTCAGAAGGCCAAGTTTGGGGTCATAGAAGAACTCTAAACTGGTCAACTCTGCCCAGGATGAGAGGACAGAAATTTGGGCTCAGTATCAAGGATACTGTAATTATTGTTAGCTGCCTTCAAGATATGGTGACCCCAGACACAATTAAACAAAATGCTGTCTGGTCCTGAGCCGTCCCCATGATCAACTGTGATCTGTAGGGTTTTCATTAGCTAATCTTCAGAAACAGATCACCAGGCATTTCTTCCTAGTCCAGGTTAATCTAGAAGCAAATAAGAACTCCAACTATAACCTGTTCCATGTCATACCAACATGCAAGTCTCCACTGTCAGACAGGTGGTGGCTATGCATGAGGGGTATTGACTGAGAATGGAATCCAGGTCTCCCACATGGCACCACCACTGCCCCTCAAGGATAATACAAGGAGGTAATCTCTCCACTGCCCCAGCTCTCCAAGCATTGTGAAGGGGAGCTCTTCAGTGATGATTACAAACAACTAAAACTCACTAAACATTTGCAACGTGTCAGGTGCAATGCTAAGCATTTATATCCATTACTTACTTAATCGCAAGGTAACCATTAGCTAGTTATTAGTATTCCCATTTATGGATGAGGAATCTGAGGCTTAGAGAGATGAAGTTCCTTTCCCAAGGTCAGTCACTAGTAAGTAGTTGAGCTGGGATCAGAATTCCTGCCAGTCTGGTGCCTACGGCTCAATGCCTAAGCTCTCTGCTACACAGAGAGGCATCTGCTGCCAGCGACATTCCTTCCTGATTGTTTGAGTACCGTCCAGTCAGGCCTGGAGTTTGAAATCCTAGTGGTAAAGACTGTAGATGGTGCTGCAAATGCTAAGAGACCAATCAAATGTGAAATTCATGAAGGCTCTCTTCGACCATTTAATTTCAGTTTTGATTATGGAAGGAAATACCCCAGAATTTAAAGCAGTCAAATTATAAGAGAAATCTATTTCCTAAGGAGATGACTTTCTCTACCCAGGGGAGTGGCTGGGGAGAAAGCCTACATTATGGAATCAAATGTATTTACATTGAAATAAGTACTTGGTAGGCACCTCCTTGCTTTTTATTTTCCAGGGGTTTTACACTGTGAATTACAGTTTTCTTTTGTGAAACATATTTTTTATTTTAAGGTTAAAATGTACTCATTAATGCTGATAATGAAAATGTGCATTCACACATAAATCACTACCTACACGCCCAACTTGTGACCACCCTCCAAACAGATCCGAGCCCCCTCCTGTCCTGTACCATGCTGAGCAGCCCACCCTCCAGAGATCTGCTCCAGTGAGAAGAGGCCTGGCTCAGGCAGTGAAGCAGGAATGGAAAAGAACCTTAAGCTAGTAAATGTGTCAATTTATTTGGACTCCCTGCAATTTAGAAGCTGATTTCAAAGAAAAATTGCTTCAGGCTTCAGACTCCTTCTGTTGTTGCCAACTGTGGCCCATTTTTACAGCTGACTGACCACCATCTAAAACTGAGGGTCCCTGTTACTCATGGAGGGCCTTGATCGACTCAGTGCTGCCCTGAGCAGAAGTCATAAGCATAATTACAGCTAATAGAGGCAGGTCGGGGCAGGCCATCCCCCAACGTCACCACCTGCTTCTCTGAGGATGGGGCTGCGGCTGCACAGGCAGCTGTTTGCTGTGAATCCCAAGTCAACAGCTGACATGATTCATTAGAACTTCACACTCCTCCACTGCAATCCCCTCACGCCTCTCACACCTTCTCTGCTATCCCTCACAGTCCCAGCCCCCTGGCTTCTCTTCCAGCCTTACTTCCACTCCATCCTCTCCTCATCACTGCAACCTCTAAGGGTAATAATGATGCTGCAAGGCCTCCACCCAGAAGGAAAATAAACACTCTGATTTGGCTGGGAGTGTCTGGGCAGAAGGGCAAGATATTCACACACACACACACCCTCTAAATCTGAGTATGTCTCATTTAAAACCTATCTCTCTCCCATTGCCAACCTGTGATTGGGAGAAAAGGGTTATCAGACTTCCCTGAGGTAATAAGTAAAACATTAATCTCAACCTAGTTTTCAGAGAGATGCACTTTTTTTTTGCTGTTGTTCAGAAAGGGCAGTTATTTCACTAGGGTTGTTTGGAGGGTGAGTCATTAATATGTTGTTCCTCTAACAAACCCTTTAAGAACCTATTAACAGAACCTCCGTTATTCAGAGGTGATTCCTCTGCAGGACTTATCTCAAAGGCAATTAGAGGATGCATTACATTTGCTCAGAGAGAGCCTGTTCTGAGGACACAGGCAATCTGGGGAAGCTCCAGGATGGTGACTTAGCCAGGAGGGTTATTCTAGGTCTGGAGCAGAAACAAATGGAAGTGACCTCCTTCAGGTGGGGCCCAGATGACCTTTCTCCTCAGCTGCACCCCAGCTCTGGGCTCCTGGCCTGTACTGTCTCCTTTTGTGAAGACAGCAGTCTAGACGAATGGTGATAACCTTTCCAAACCAATCACAACTTTACAGGGACATTTGCATGCAATTCTTATGGAAAGGTCACCCAGAAAATTCTGTGGTCAAAGCCCATACTTCTAGACAACAAATGTGGCAATTAAAACAAAGCATCCTTCTCATTGGATGGAGCAGAAGCAGCTGGGTTCCAGGACAGCTGGCTGGCCTGGCCTTCTTGCATTTTTTACCTGATGCAAACAATAGCAGCTCTGTAGGCATTTCTGTCTGAAAAGGTAGGAGTAGCTAGCCAGATCCATGGGTTCAGTCCAATAAGAGACGGTGTTAGGGTCCGAGAGCACTACCCAATAAGGAGACCAAGAGATAAAGATAATGAAAAGCAGGCGGGCTTTATTCAAGCTAGCATGCTAGGGTCGAGTGGCGGCTGGCAGTGTGTAGTGTTCAGCAGTGTTACAGCAGGGTTACTGCATCAGCTCACCAAAGCTCGACCCCAAGCAGTTCACAAACGGCACCTTATATAGGGTTTTGGGACACACCATGGGAGGGGGATATGCAAACTAGGATTACAACTTTTACCCAATGGAGCATTCAGAAACCGCAGGATCCAATAGATTTAAACATAACATCACATAAGTGACCTATAGTACTAAGACTTTTTCCAGTCCTACCCGCCTCATCTTATCTGTTACCTGTTCCGGCCACCTGGCCTGTGAGTCTTCAACTGTGACAGTTTTACGAGTGTGCTCTTTACCCTGCATTTGTGTCTCTTGAGACATTCTGTTGGGGACTTGCCTAGCCATGCCTAGTTGTCCTTATGGCCCCGGCCTGAAGCAGGTCTCAGAGCAAGCTCTTATGCCTGAAGCGGCGATTCTTGCTCTGAGCCCTACTCTCAGCCGTCCACTTTCATTCTCACAACGGGGCATATCATCAGGAGATAGTTCACCAAAACCACAGGGCAGTTTTACACCCCAACAACCCTTCCAGTCAGAATCCACTGACACCACCCCACCCCCACACACGTGACACACACACATGTTGAAAACTGATACTGCCTTGATTCCAGTACAAGGCAGACCTAGAAGCTGTGGGTCCATCGTTTTCATCTCACTCTGAAATAGTCAGATTCATCCATGGCTTTGCCCTTTAATTGAAAAATGTGTGTTGGATTAGAACCAAAGAAACATTTAGCACATTTCTCTGATTTTCCCAATATCTTGTGAAATTGAGTCTTCCCTGAAAGTGGTAGTTTATGGCTCCTCTCAAAAAGACTCTGAAATGCCCATACCCTCATGGGTGCAGTTGTTCTGATAGGCAACACCTTGCTAGCTAGGTAGTCTAATGTTTACCATGGTGGAACAATGTAAAAGTGCTTACTTGCAAACTAAAAGAAAAGGTCAACAAACCTGCCCCCCTCCCCCCACAGCCAGTCATCAGCACACAGCCCCTCTCCCTCTCTGGATCTAAAGGCCCCAGCTGCTCCATCTCTCCACATCATCATCTCTGCCTTCATCTGTGGCTTCACTGCTTCTTTGGGTAGGGTCCTGCACTCTCCGCACTTCTCCCTTGATGGTCCCAGAGACCTCAGCTCCTAGACTGCAGAGTTGATCACTCCCCTCCTTGCTACAAAACGTCTACCTTTACATTTCCAACCTTTACAATCAGTCCTGATAACAATTATTCACTATTGTATCACAAGAGACCTATCTGCATTGCCTTTCATCAGCCCCACCTAGACAGATTGGATACTACTCAGTGGAGATTCTACCTTCCTCCATGCCCTTTGGATCTAGATTCCCTCTTGAAAGCTTGTAAGCCAGTCACTTCTTGCCTTTGTAGCCTGCCCCCACCCCCACCCCCATTTTGGGTAGCCAATGTCCAAATTGCCGATCCCTGTCTACTCTGTGTATGGAGGGGGTGTAAAAATGATCCTTGCTTGTAAGGATTTGTTCCCTCTTTTGAGCTACTGCATCCATAGGTGTAGGTCAAGTTCATCAAATTGTATAGGATTACTCTTCCCCTCCCCCCCCTTCTTTTTTTTTCTAGTTGAGCTCTGATCATCCAGTCATTGAAGCCAGGTCAAGTGGGTATTATCTGCAAGTGTGGGTGTTCTTGTGCATATGCCGTCTCTTCTTCTTATCAGCTGGATGCTTCAATCTCCACTCTAGTCCTCTGTGGCTATGTCACTGACTCTGGGCCCAAGAGTTCCCAGGTCTTGCCACACTGCCGGCCAACCTGGTCTCCACCAGGGTTCACAGGAGTCTATTGAACGTTGTAGGGCTTAGCTCACAGCTTCATTGCTGTTTTTCCCTCACTTCCCCTTATTGGTGATGAATGTTGTCACCAATCAGAGCATGTATTTCCATTGAGTCTTAGTCTTGGAAGGGGTTTGCTCTGAGGGGACCCGACCACTTGCCTTAATGTCTCCTGGGTGAGCAACTTGCTTGTTCTTGTAATAATCAGTCAGTATGCCTTATTGTTTTGTATTTTTCCTGTCAATCTTTCTTTCAAGAAGTATCTACTGTTCTTTTAGCCACTCCAGGCTGGTCTTCTTGTCCTTTCAAGTGGAAATTTCCCTCCTCTGAAGATTCTGGATGCTGTTCTGGATTCCACCTATGGTCTTATGCAATGCAGATGCTCCACAGGAAGCCTTCTTCACTGGGCACATTGTAGCCCCATTTTAGGTATTCCAATCAGTTATAGGCAGAAGACGGACTTAGTTGTTTGATATCTTGACTGCTGCTTTCATGAGTGTTGATGGTTGATCAGAGATTGACAATTTTAATCTTTTCTCCATTTATTTTGTTACTTTTGGTTCAGTGGTGAGGATTTTTGTTTTCTTTATATTGAGGTACAACTCATACTGAATGAAGACTGTGGTCTTTGATCTTCATTAATATTTTAAGACCTCTTCGCTTTCAGTAAGCAAGATTGTATCATCTGCATATCGCAGATTGTAAATGAGTCTTCCTCAATTCCTGATGCCACATTTGTCTTCATATAGTCCAGCTTCTCAGATTATTTGTTCAGCATAGAGATTTAATAAGTATGGCAAAAAAAAAAAAAAGTACAACTCTGGTGCATACCTTTCTTGATTTAAAATCATTCAGTGTACCCTTGTTCTGTTCTGACAGCTGCCACTTGATCTATGTACAGGAGCCTCATGTGCACAATTGGGTGTTCCAGAATACTCATTTCCCTAAATGTTGTCCAAAACTTATCATGATCAACACAATTAAAACCTTTGCATAGTCAATAAAGTACTAGTGAATGTCTTTCTGGTATTTTCTGTTTTCAGGCAAGACCCATCTGATGTCAGTAATGATATCCTTTGTTTCATGTCCTTGTCTGAATCCGGTTTGAATCTCTGGCAGTTCCCTGTCAATGTTCTGCTTCAGCCTTTTTGAATTATCTTTAGCAAAATTTTACTTGCCTGCTATATTAATAATATTGTCCAATGATTTCCACATTCAGTTGGGTCACCTCTCTTTGGAATGTGCACAAATATGTATCTCTTCCAGTTAATTGGCCATGAAACTGTCTTCCAAATTCTTGACATAGATGAGTGAGTGCCTCCAGTGCTGCATCAGTTTGTTGAAAGGTTTCAATTTCTATTCCATCATTCCCAGAGCCTTGTTCTTTGCCAGTGCCTTCAGTGCACTTTGGACTTCTTCCTTCAGTATCATTGACTTGACTCTTGATCATATACTACTTAAAATTGTTGAACATCGACCATTTCGTTTTGGTATATCTATGGAATATCTACGTATTCCTTTCATCTTCTTTTGATGCTTTCTGCATCATTCAATATTTCCCCCAGAAAATCCTTCAGCATTTCAAAACAAGGTTTGAATTTTTTCTTCAGTTCTTTCAGCTTGAAAAATGCTGAGCCTATTCTTCCTTTTTGGTTTGTTAACTCCAGGTCTCTGCATATTTCATTATAATATTTGACTTTGTCATCTCAAGCTGACCTTTGAAGTTTTCTGTTCAATTCCTTTATTTCCTTATTTATTTCATTTGCTATAGCATCTCTACATTAGAAAGCAAATGTCAGAGTCTCTTCTGACATCCATTTTGGTATTTTCCTTCTTTCTTGTCTTCTTAATGACCTTATGATGTTCTTGTTGTCATCCCTCAACTCTTCTGGTCTTCAGTCATTAGTGTCTAATGCATTAAATCAGTTGTTGAGATGATCTCTAAATTCAGGTGGGATATGTCCATGCCCATATTTTGGCTTTCATAGACTTGTTTTAATTTTCTTCAGCTTCAGCCTGAACTTGTATATAAGCAACTGATGGTGTGTTCCAAAGTCTGACCCTTGCCATGTTTTGGCTGATAATATGGAGCTAGTCCACTATCTCATTCCATAGATGTAGACAATTTGATATCTGTTTATTCCATCTGGTGAGGTCCATGTATATAGTCTTCTTTTATGCTGTTTAAAAAGAGTATTTGCAATGAAGAAGTCACTGATCTACAAAATTCTATCATGCAGTTTCCAGCATCATTTCTATCTCCAAGGCCACATTTCCCAGCTACTGATGCTTCTTTTTTGCATTCGAATCACCTGTAATTATCAAAATATCTTTGAATTTGATAATGAATGAAATATGAATTTTTTTAAATGAATTTCAGAGTGACAAAGTTAGAATTCATTTTCATCACTGGCCTTGTTGTTGTTAAGTGCCATTGAATTTGTTCTGACCCATAGAGACCCTGCATAGGGTTTCCAAAGAGCAAATGGTAAGCTTGAACCACCGACCTTGAGGTTCAAACCAACTTTGCATTATCCCACAGCACCACACCAGGACTCTAAAAGTTTGAATAACAGTTGTATTAACTGGTCTTCCATGTAGTCATATGGATATTCTATCACACTCAACGTTGTACTGCAAGATAAATTTTGAAGTATTCTTTTTGACGATAAATGTGATGCCATTTCTCTTCAGTTTTTCATTCCTAGCATAGTAAATCATGATTGTCAGATTCAATGTGGCCAATGCCAGTCCATTTCAGCTCACTAGTGCCTAAGTTATGCATTCCGTTGCTTTTTTGAAAACTTCCAATTTTTCTACTTCATACTTCATACATGTTCATATTATTAATGGATGATTATCTCGGTTTCTCCTCATTTTGATCTCTGCTCCCTCAGCAAATGAAAGTCCTGAAAGCTTTACTCCATTCTCATCAACTCTACTTTGAGGAGGCAGCCCTTCCCCAGTCATATTCTGAGTGTCTTCCAACCTGAGGAGCTCATCTTCCAGCACTATATCTGACAATATTCTGGTGTTCTTCGTCATGTTTCAATACTCAATATTCTGGTGCTGACAGTGTTCTACTGCTGTTCATAACATTTTCAGTGATTAAATATACGGAAGCAATCTGTCTCTTCTATTTCCTGGTCTTTCTTAGTCTGGAAGCTCAGCTGAAACCTGTCCACCATGGGTGACCCTGTTGGTATTTAAAATACCAACAGCATGACTTCCAGAATCACAGCAGCATGAAAACCACCACATATCTAGTTCTAGTCATGGACCCTCTTTTCTGGCTATAGAAAGGTTTTAAAGTCCAGTCCCCAGATTTGGCATTTCAAGACATAGTACTCCCATGGTAGGAACACCCTGAGCAGACCTGACATTATATAGCCCAGAAGACATCATTTCCCCTAGGTTTTTAACCCTAGTCCAAACCTAGGGAGTTCTTCCAAATCCATCTGGAAAATGATGAAGTATTTCCTTCCTCTTTGGGCTGAGCGAGCTCCCTCTTCTGGACTCCCACGGCCTCAGAGACCAAGGGGTCAGAATAGGACACAATCAGGTCTTCATTTGAACACAGTCAGCAGGACTGATTCTAAACTCAATCCATTGTAATGAATACATGTAGTCTAAGATAATCAATAGATGAGAGATGGTGGTGGTGGTAATGGATGTGCCATGGATTCACTTCTGGCTCATAGTGAACCTGTATAGGATTTCTGAAGTTGTAAA
This sequence comes from Chrysochloris asiatica, assembly GCF_000296735.1. Classification (NCBI taxonomy): domain Eukaryota; kingdom Metazoa; phylum Chordata; class Mammalia; order Afrosoricida; family Chrysochloridae; genus Chrysochloris; species Chrysochloris asiatica. The sequence goes on from NW_006408661.1 coordinate 4,080,625, forward strand.
TCGTGATGGGAGCAGAGAGCCTCATCTTTCTCCTGTGGAATGGCTGGTAGTTTTGAGCTGCTGACCTTGAGGTTCACAGCCCAACTCATAACCACTATGTTACCAGAGATCCTTATATGTGAGATAGCATTTGTAATGATTACTCCCTTAGGCTCTGGACAAGTGATGTCTTCTTAGTTCCTTCATCTGTAAAATGGGCCTAAAAATAGTATCCATTTCTTCAAGCTAGTGTGATAATTCATTTAGATATTTCATACCTAGTACCTGACATTTGTAGTACTAGTGTGGTGTTGTTGGATAAGCACTGGACCAAAAGGCTGGTTTGAATTGCAAGGTCTGTGGTTCAAACTCATGAGCCACTCCTCAAAAACTCTATACAGGGTCTCTGTGAGTGGCTACCAACTCGGTGACACTTAACAACAATAATCTAACATTTAGAAAGTGCTTGGTAAAATAGAAAAAGATGAGATTGTCTACTCCCGTAAACCTTGGAAACCCTATACAGGATCTTTATGAGTCAGAATCGGTTCAATAGCAGTGGATCTTTTTATCATATATATATATAAGATTCAGGTCTTGTTTTTGTTATGGTCTAAGGAAACAAAAACCCCTTCTTCATCTATGCCTCCAAAGTCTCCTCTGGGGACAGGTTATTACAGGAGCTAAAGTTGATGAGAACTACAGACTCCATCTTGAAGCGGGTATAGGGCTGTGGAACATTCTAATTGGGATGATCATGAAACAGTTCACTAGCTATGCAGAAACATACCACATGAGCCAGTAAACTGGTTTCTGCTCCTGTGATTTCACTTCACTCAAATCCCCACAATATTACCCTTGCCATTTGTTTGTAGACAGAGGTGAGAAATTAGTCATTTTTGCCACTTTTTCCCAAACCCTGATAATTTCAATCACACCCATGTTTATTAGTGTTCCATGTGAAACATAAAAATTACTTCAAGTTGAACTTTGGGCACTCAAATGCACCCTAGTTTAATTAGAAAAGGAAAAGTTCTATAATTATATACATAAAGAAATATCCAGAGTCTTATAATGGCATCTGTGGTATGGTGGATGAACCATGGGATCCATGGCAAATTCTTGGGTTCCCACATCCTGGCTCAGGCATATGCTAACTGCATATCCATGGGCAAGCTGTTGAGCCTCTCTAAGTTCACATCTCTTCTTTCTTTGAGACTGAAATAGTAACATTGTGATCATTAGCTATGGAATCAGTTCCAACTCACAGTGACCTTCCATACAACAGAACAAAATGCTTTCAAGTCCTATGAATTGTTGTAAGTTTCAGCCCATTTTGCAGCAATTGGGTCAATACATTTGTTGAGAGTCTTTCTCTTCATCAATGTCCTTCTACTTTATTAAAAGTCATGTCCTTTTCCAGGGACTGGTCCTTCCTGATAATATGTCCATAGTCTTATCATCCTCCCCTTTAAGAAGCATTTTGACAAGTGTAATAACACCTTCCTAGGCACACTAGTGGCACTGTACGATAAGCACTGGCTTGCTAACAACAAAATCAGCAATTCAAATCCACCAGCCACTCCACAGGAAAAAGATGTGCTTTCTGCTCCCCTAAAGATTTGTCACCTTAGAAACCGTACACAGGGTTACTATGAATTAGAGTCTACTCATGGTTCACCATGTTCTCTATGTTGTACTGTGGGTGTTTGATTGCCAGAAACTATGCTAATACTATTTCAATTACCAGCAGGATCACCCACAATGAACAGGTTTCAGTGGCACTTCCAGCCTAAGTCATACTAGAAAGAACAGCATGATGATCTACATAAGAAAAAAGTCAATGACAACTTAAAGTATCATAACCAGAATATTGTCCAATATAGTCTGTCAGTTTGCCATACTGTGGTGGTTTCTGTGTTGCTATGAATCTGGAAGCTTTGTCACTGATATTTTAAATATCTGCAGTGTCACCCATGGGAGACAGGTTTCAGCAGAGCTTTCAAACTAAGACAGACTATGTATAAGGAAAGGCAAACCACTTCTGAATGGTTAGCTACTAAGACCTTATGAAAAGCAGCAGAACATTGTTAGATGTAGTGCCAGAAGATGAGACCTTCAGGTTGGAAGTTACTCAAAATACAACTGAGGTAGAGCTGCCTCCTCAGAGTTGTCCTTAATGATGAAAACGGAGGAAAGCTTTTGAGGCCTTCATTTGCTGATGGGGCACAACCCCAAATTAGGAGAAACAGCTGTAAGCATCCAACAATAATCAGAGCATGGAATGTACAAAGTATGAATATAGGAAAATTGGAAGTTGTCAAAAATGAAATGAAATGAATAGAGTGATATCTTAGGCATTAGAGAGCTGAGATTCATTTTGTTTATATCCACAATCAACACTCATGCAAACAGCACCCAAGAAATCAAATGGCATATTGCATTAGGCAAATCTGTTGCACACGGTCACAATACAGTGTTCAAGAGCAAAGAAATCTATTTGAGGACTAAGGTGTGACTGATCCAAACCATGGCATTTTCAATAGCCTCATATGCATGTGAAAGTTGGAAACTGAATAAGGAAGACTGTACATTCTGATGCGTATTTGTTATAGTGTTGGAGAAGAATATTGAAAGTACCAAAGTACAGCCAGAACACTTTTTTTTTTTTTTTAATG
>NW_006408661.1:4085846-4087076 GCF_000296735.1 Chrysochloris asiatica
ATACAGTGTCTCTGAATCAGAACTGACCAGAAGGCATCTAACAGCAACAACAAGTGAGCTGAAATTGACAGGTACTGGCTATTTGGAATCAGAGAATCACATGCTTTACTATGCCAGGAATGACAAATTGAAGAGGAATGGAGTCACATTAATTATAAAGAAGAACATTCCAAGATCTGTCTTGAAGTACAATGCCATCTGTAATGTTGTTGTTAAATACCATGGAGTAGGTTCTGATTCATAGCGATCCTGCACAGGGTTTCTGAGGCTGTAAATGTTTATGGGAGCAGAAAGCCTCATCTTTCTCCCGCGGAACAGCTGGTAGTTTCAAACTGCCAACCTTGAGGTTAGCAGCCCAATTTGCAACCACTATGCTACCAGAGCTCCTCAGGATATCTATAAAGAAGACCAACTAATACCACTATTGTTCAAATGTATGTATCAATCACTAAATCCAGTGATGATGAAATTAAATAATTCTACCAATAAACATTAGACTGCAAACCAAAAATTCTGGAGTTCGAGCCTACCAGCCATTCTTTGGGCTTTATGCTCCCACAAAGATTTAAATATCCTAGGAAACCCTAAACCAGGTTGCTATGAGTTGCAACTGACTTAATGGCACTTAACAACAATCAACTTTTACAGTATAAAATTGAACAAACATGTGATCAAGACACTTTGATAGTTGCTGGTGATTGGAATGTGAAAGTTGGAAACAAGGAGGAAGGATCAGTAATTGGAAAATATGGACTTGGTGATAGAGATGATGCTGGAGATTGCATGATAGAATTTTGCAAGACCAATGACTTATTCTTTGCAATTCCTTTTTCAACAACATAAAAGGTGACTATAGACATGAACCTTATCCAATGAAATACATAGGAATAAAATCAACTACATCTGTGGGAAGAGATGATGGAGAAGCTCAATATCATCTGCCTAACAAGGACAGAGCAGACTGCAGAACAGGTCATCAATTGCTTATAAGCAAGTTCAGGTTAAAACTGAAGAAAATTAAATTGACTTCATGACAGCCAACATATGACCTTAAATATATCCCACCTGAACTTAGAGACAATCTCAAGAACAGATTTGATGCATTAGACACCAATGACCGAAGACCAGAAGTGTTATAAGATGACATCAAAAACATCATACATGAAGGAAGCAAAAGGTCATTAAAAAGACAGGGAAGAAATAAAAGAACAAAATGAGAGTCAGAAAAGA
>NW_006408661.1:4087336-4095962 GCF_000296735.1 Chrysochloris asiatica
ATTTCTCAAACTGCAAGAACTAAAGAAAACCTTAAGCTTGAGTAGCAATATCGGTGTGGCTCTGTAGGTTAAACACTAGACAGTTAACTCCAAGGCCAGTGGTTCAAACCCACCAGCCACTTCTAAGAAAGTCTATACAGGGCCATTATGAGTTCAAATCAACTCAACAGCACTAAACAACAACAACATGGGCAAAATATTGAATGATGCAAGAAGTATCAAAAGAAGATGGAAGGAATACACAGAGTCACTGTACCAAAAAGAATTGGTTGATGTTCAACCATTTCAGGAGGTAGCATGTGATCAAGAACCAAGAGTACTGATGGAAGAAGTCCAAACTGCAACAAAGGCATTGTTGAAAAACAAGGCTGTAAGAATTGATAGAACATAAATTGAAATGTTTCAATAAATTGAAATACCATGGAAGGTGCTCACTTGTCTATACTAAGAAAATTGGAATTGTCCTACTAATTGGAAGAGATCGGGATTTGTGCCCATTCAAAGAGAGGTGACCCAACAGAATTTGGAAATTTGCAAATAGTATCATTAATATCACATTAAAGTAAAATTTTGCTGAAGATGTTTAAAAGTGGTTGCACAGTATATCAGCAGGAAACTGTAGAAATTCAAGCTGGATTCAGAAGATGATATGGAACTAGAGCTATCTTGCTGACATCAGATGGATCTTGGCTGAAAGCAGAAAAACACTAGAAATATGTCTACTAGTGCTATACTGACTGTGCAGAGGAATTCCACTGTGTGGATCATAGCAAACTATGGACAATATTGCAATAATGGGTAATCCCGAACACTTAATTTTGTTCATGAGAAATCTGTACAGAGACCAAGAGGCAGTCATTAGAACAGAACAAGGGTACACTGAATGGTTTAAAATCAGAAAATGTGTGTCTCAGGGTTGTATCCTTTCTCCATACTTATTCAATCTACATGCTGAGCAAATAATCCTAGAAGCTAGAGTATATGAAGAAGAATGTGGCATCAGGCTTTGAGGAAGACTCATTAACAAACTGCAATACATAGATGATTCAACCTTGATTGCTGGAAGTGAAGAGGACTTGAAACACTTACTAATGAATATCACAGACGATATACAACCTTCTGAATGGATTGCACCACAACGTCAATAAGACAAAAATCCTTAAAACTTGGCCCATAAATACCATCACGAAAAAAGTAGAAATAATGAAATTTTCAAAGACTTCATTTTGTTTGGCTTCACAATCAACTCTAATAGTAGCAACAGTCAAGATAGATATCACCCCCTCTAAGACTGAAACTTAAAGGGAACACATGAGCAGGCATGTAAGCTTGCTGGCAACCACATTGGTCTACTGGTGAGAGGAAAAGGGGGAAAGGCATCAATGAAGAAACGGGCTGAGTTGTTCACAACCACATTCCATAGACTTCTGCTGACCTAGAGATGACAGACAGAAGAGAAAGGGTTGGTTGGTCCAAAGTGTGGTGAGATCTGGGGACACATAACCCTATGGACAAGGACATAGCCACAGAAGGCTATAGCTGTATATGAAGTGAGAGGAGTCACACAAGAACACCCAAACTTGCAGATAGTACCCATTTGACCTAGCTTTGATGGCTTGATAATCAGAACTCGACTAGAGGAAGATTAAAAAGAAAAAAAAAAGGACAAAACAATTTTTGATAAAGAAAACAAGGGCAAATTGCTGCAATTTGTTGAACTTGACCGATATTCATGGAGGCAGTAACTGTAAATACCAACAGAGAGGGCCGGAGTCTTCACATACAGGGTAGATAGGAACGGGCAACTTAGACACTGGCTACCTAAAATGAGGGTGTGAGAAAGGCACGAAGTGGCTGGTTTACAAGGTTTCAAGGGGGAGTTTAGTTTAATAGTGTGTGGGGAAGAAAGAGTCCCCTCTGAATATTTTTCATCTTTTCTAGATGGGTCTGATTAAAAGAGATGGGGATAAGATTCGTATGATTCAATAGTGAGTAATTGTTATCATGACTAATTATGGCTGTCACACTATAAAAGTAGAAGTTTTGTAACAGAAACGGGGGAGTAGTTAATCTTACAGCTCAGAAACAAAGGACCCTAGGACCATCAAGGGAGAAGAACACAAGCGGAATGAGAGACCTTATCCAGAGAAACAGCAACACCAGAGATGGAGGCAGAGATGGGGACATGGCAAGAAGGACTCTAGATTCATGGGAAGAGAGGGACTAAGAGATGGTGGCCAGGAGGCAGACTTGCAGAATGTGCCCTTTGGTGGTGTAAATTATCATATACACCTGAGTGTCTAAAAAAAAAAAAAAAAACAGCTAAAGTGAAGAGAGAAAAATACTGTTAACTGATGGTACATGGACTATAATCATTGTAATGAAAAAGGTGTATGATTTGTTGAATGTAAAACTGATGGTCTGCCCTGTAAACTTTCACAGAATCCACAATAAAAACCTTACACGAAAAACAACAAAAAATAGATATCAAATGATCTATTAAATTAGGCAAATCTGCTGCAAAAGACCTCTTTAAAGTGTTCAAGAGCAAAACATCAGTTTGTGAATTAAGATGAGCCTGACCCTAGCCTAGTATTTTCTAGCCTAGCCTAGCCTAGCTTGGCCTAGTATTTTCACTAATCTCATATGAATGTGAAAGCTGGATAATGAGGAAGGAAAACTGTAGAAGAATTGATGCATTTGAATTATGGTGTTGACGAAGAATATTGAAATCTGTATTGGGAGAAATACAGCCATGGATGTTCCTCAGAAGTGAGGATGATTAGACTTCGTCTCATACTTTGGACATGTTATCAGGAGGGATCAGCCCCTATGGAAGGATATCATGCTTGATAAAGTAGAAGGTCAACATAAAAGAAGACCCCAACAAGATGGATTGACACATTGGTAGCAACAATGGTTCTATTATAACGATTGTGAGGATAGTGCGGGACCAGGCAGTGGTTCTTCTGTTGAGCGTAGGGTCATTATGAGTCAGAATGCAGTAGACATCTCATCTTCCCTCTGGACTTGCCTCTAACTCACCACTGGGCAGTACTGCCCTGTGAGACAACAAATCCAACATCAGTAGAAATTAGTTTCCTAATTCACCTGTAAGTCATCTTGGAAAAAAGTTGAAGAGTCAATAGAGCAGGGACCATTTTCACTTTATTCCCAATGGGGAGCTTATGCCCCTAGAGAAGTTCCTCATCTTGCTGGAATCCGGCTGAGACTTAAAACTCAGTAGGGATTCGGACTCACATAGGACATAAAAAAGAGCCTCATCTTTCTTTTCTCTTTGTACCTTTAGTTCCTCCCATGAAGTTCTCCTTCCCCAATATATCCTTCACATTTTAGTCACAGCATTTCTTACGTCAACATGCTGTTTACTTTATTTAATTTTATCTTACTACTGCACTTTTGGAGACCTGGTATGGTGCTGTGAGTTCATGTGCTGCACTGCAAAGTTGATTTGAACCACAAGGTTTGTAGTTCAAGCTCACCAGCTATGCCTTGGAAACCCTATACAGCGTTGCTATGTGTCGAAACCGACTTGACAGCACTTAACAACAACAACAATTGAATTTTTAGTCACCATGAATATGGACTCTGGACTCAGACATCCTAAATTTAAATAAACCCTGCTCTGCCACTTACTACCTATGTGACTTCACATAAGTTAATTTCCCAATGTCTCAGTTTCCACACATTTTAAATGATGGTAATAATAATTCATCCATCATAGGGTTGTTGTGAAAATTAAGTTAGTTTTTGTAAATACTAGGCAAATGTCAAATATTTTATTCTTGCTTCTTTATGGTTCAGTGGCATCTCATAATTAACCAGGGACTTCAGGGGTTTCGTCTCTGGGGAGAGAAAGCATAGATGTTGCTCAGTCAGCTCTTCTGTAAGGACACTGAGCTAATTCATCATCTTACAACACATAGTTGGACCTCTTTCTGCCTGTTTATTGTAATCAGAGGGTGGATCAGTCCTTCCTGTTCTTGGGACAGTTCCTCTTTTTCCGGTACTATCTGTTTACTCACATTTCTGTATATCCAGCCTTCCCCGTTTACAAGAAATATATATCTGCATTCTACAAATGGATATACAATTAATAAAAGACGCAAAAAATGTTCAAATATGTCCATCCTACCCTCATCACCACAGAGTCCTATCATGGAGCTATAGAATAAGTACTGGGCTGATAATTGAAAATTTGGTGGTTCAAACCCACCAGCCACTCCTTGGAAACCTTATACAAGGTCCCTAGGAGTAAGAACCGCCTTGATGGCACTTGACAACAAAAACACCCTCACCACCACCACCCTCAAACTGACACCATAACCAAAGATGGGAGAAAAAGAAAAGTCTTTTATATCTCTAATTCTCCCTAATTATTCGATGTGTAGGAGATGACTTTTGTTTTGTTTTTTAATATTTATCCTCAGTATTAATTTTTTAAAGGCTGAAACTACAGAGGTGTTGAACTAAAGGAGAATCCTTTAAGGGAAACCCCTTTTGTCCTATCAGGTAAGCGTTATAGAAATAGTATTCCAGAGCACCCAAAATTCCTCTCATTACACAGACCCCCAGTCATCCTGGCTAACAAAGCATCTTGGGAGCAAAGTCTATCTTCACATAAAGCCTTGGTGTAGACATGGGTGGAGAGAGTAACTTTTGGAAGACCAAATATTGATCTTCTGTGGACCATTTTGAGCATTCCCCCATGCCTTTTTCTAGTTTGTGTGGCACAAGATTCTTCAGACATTTCTAAATATTTCCCATCATCTTACCAGTAAAATAAAAAAGCCATTAAACTGGCACTTTCTTGTCTCTCTCCACCCAAGCTGTGCATGCAGAAAAAAATATATTGTATGTCTACAAGTTGAAAAAGGTATTTTCTTTTTTTTTTTCATTAAATCAGCTACCCACATTAAAGATGGTTTAATTCTAGAGCTACAGCTAGAAGATCAAAAATAGGAATAATTAAAGTCTGAGATGTAACTGTTAAGGAAGGCACTTTTATCTTTTTTGCCAAGTACTTAAACAGGTAAACCACATATTTAAAGACAGCACTAAGATCTGAAAGTCCCAATGGGAATTTTCTTCTTGTTTAAGACATAATGAATTCAGTCTTTAGAGACCAGGGGACAGGGTTTGTTAAGCTCTCTGAACTGTCAGCTGAATAATTATCTAGCAAAGCCCTTGTGGAGGTGACTCCCTGTGATTCAACTTCTTTTCCTGTTTTGAAACAGAAGGTTACTAACCTCTGGAACAAAATTTGGCAAAGTCAAAGAGTGTGTTTTGTGCAAATATTATTTTCTTTTTGTAGCCTTTGCTTTTCATCTTAGGATACTTAATTTTCAAGTCTTATAAATATACTGAATTTCACTCAGGTACCCCCACCCCAAATGCTCTCAGAGACCATGTAGAACTTAAAAAAATAAATAAGCAAAAAAAATTTTTTTTAATTCCCTTTTCCAACGTGGCTGGAGCAAAATGAACTCTATGTCAAAATCTCTGAACCGAGTGATAATTTATATTCCAAAAAGAAGGTAACATAGGCACATTAAGGCTCGTATGCAAAATAAGAAGTCCTAAGGGGGGGAAAATCCCATTACTGCCAAACCTGTTGATTTTTAATACAATTATAATTTTAAATTGTGGTTTAAAAATATGTCTGAGTGCTTGCATGTTATTGCTTTAAAGTCTTTGTGTTAGAATTCTGGCTGTGGTTTTTCCTTTCACCTAAAAGTGCTCTGGACAGCTAAATAATGGGCTCATCCTTTTGTTCCACAGACCTCATAATCATATTTTAAAACTAACTTATTCAGCCTCATTCCCTACAGAAGGAAGGTACCTTCAAGCAAAGATAATGCATGTCATTATCCTAACTTAACTCAAGGAAAAACTAAGTGATTAACTTGAGGACAGATACAAAACCAGAAATGGAGCTCAGAACGGGGTATGACTTGCTCATGTCCCAAAAGAACCTTGCTGGGGTGCCAGACAGGCCTGTTGACTGCTCCTGACTATGCAAGAGATGTGGGATTTGCAGATAACAGAACACAAGCGCTTCGTTCATCAAGAGTGCAAAAGAAAAAGTAACAACCCACCTGTTCCAGAGCTTGCCAGCTTCCTTTAAGCTCAGACAAACAGGATATGTTGTTCTTTACTCTAAGAACAGAAAACTACCTACTAGTACTTTTGCGCTGCCACCTGTGTCCTTTGTCAGACATAAAAAAAAAAAAAAACCAGGCCTGGAGAAGTATGACGGTAATTCCCTTCTTCTCTCTTAGAGGTAGAAATGGAATGGAGAGAAGGCGGTGCTCAGGAGAGCTACCCTAAGCTCCTCTTCCTAGCTGGAAATCACCTTAGCCACACAGGTTTCATTTTCCATGTTAGAGAATGGTTGTTGTTGCTGTTAAGGGGCCGTCAAGTCGATTCTGAGTCATAGAGGAGCAGCTGGTGAGTTTGAACTGCCGACCTTGCAGTTCAAAAGGCTTTGCAGTCTGGCGCATTAACCCACAGTGCCACACCAGGACTGTAATGGTTCTTGGTGGGATCTAGTTTCTAAACCATTACTCCTCCCATCTTTGGTTAGGTGGGCAGAGAGGCAAGCAGACTCTTTAGTCTGGGCTCTGCTCCAATGACTGGAATGTGCTGGGGCTGTCAGGAATATTTACTGGACAAACAAACAAACGGATAAATAAGCATAAAGGTAACCATGTGTTTGATAGATTTATCTTGGAATTAGCAGGCTGTTAGAATGCTTTGTTTTACCCTGCTTTTAAATTTTTTTTCAGGGCAGACACACTTTGGAAAGGTATATGTTTTTATCTTTTTTATCTCAAGACAAGCTTCTGACTTCTCAAGAAATTTCTCCTTCTCAACACCGAGACTTCCAGAGTTTGCAGTTGGCATTCATCTCCTCTCTTTACTCAGGTTGTTTGGCCATGTTCCAGAGTCTTAAATATCAAAGCCTCCTTCATTCTTCTCCCCGAAAATTCCAAATTCTTCATGAAAACTGAGTATCCCCCATGGTATCCTGTTCTGATGTCTTGGAGTTACTAGCCTGAATATCCAGCTTGGCCTTGAGTTCATCTACAAAGGCCAGTTTCAACTGTGTGACCACATATATAAACTCATGAGACCTGCAGCTCCATTCTCAATGTCTCCTTGTCTTTTTACTGTAGAAAATGGTACATGTGCTTGATCCACAAGAGATGTGAAATTATTTCAGAATAACCTGGAATCAGGAGTGCCCCTAAACACTTCATATTCTTCAATATTGCTTGTTTCATGGCTCTCACATTTATGGAAAGGATCTCTGGTAGCATAGTGGTTACAAATCAGGTTGCTAAACTCACGGTCAGCAGTTCGAAACTACCAGCTGCTACACGGGAGAAAGATGAGGCTTTCTGCTCCCATAAAGATTTACAGCCTCAGAAATCTTGCACAGGGTCCCTGTGAGTCAGTACCAACTCCACGGTGCATAACCACCACCACCACCACCACCATGATCACTGATATTACCAAACTATGTTACAACCAATCCCAGTTTTTCCCTGATACCTCAAGACTAACCAATAGCTATCTTCACCCTTCAAATCCACTTTATTGCTTCCTAGAAATTAGAGAAATTATATCACATGCTTGAACTGACCAGAGGTCACCTCAAAGGATAGTAAAAACTATAAACCAATCAAAAGAAAAACGCTGAAATTGTTGTTGTTAGGTGCTGTCGAGTTGAATCCAACTCATAGAGACCCCATGTGACAGAACAGAACTGTCCCAAGAGTTTTCTTAGCTATAATCTTTTTGGAAGCACATCAGCAGGTCTTAACTCATTCATAGCTGCTGAGTGAGTTTCAATGCCAACCTTTTAGTTAGCAGCCAAGTGCTTAACTGTTGATAGGACATCATTGGTCAACTATCCTAATCTGGACACATCTCACCTACCCAGGTCCCCAATCTGACCCTTTTACATTTATACCCAAGCAAATCTTCATAAGATTTCCTTAAATTTACATAAAATTGCTTATTTTTCTTTTCTTTTCTATTTTTTTGTGTACAGGTCTTACACATTTCTCATTAAGTTTATTTCTAGGTAGCTAGTTTTATAAATATCTTTTTTTTTTTTTTTCCTCATGACAGTTTCACAATTAATTCTTAATGGGATATATTAGCTGGTCAACTTGCTGAATTGTCTTATTAGTTTAAATCATTTTTTCACTTGATTTGCATGGATTTTCTAGATAAACAATTATATTGTCTTCAAATAAAAATGGTCTTGTCTCAACTTTTTCAATGTTTATACATTTTTTACTGTTTTATTCCATTAGCTGTGATGTTGAGTAATAAGAGTATGACTTTTTTTTTTTTTTAAGTTTTTATTGTGGATTGAGTGAAAGTTTACAGGGCAAATCATCAGTTTTACATTCAATGAATCATACACCTTATTTCATTACAATGATTATAATCCCCTCCATGTACCATCACTTAACAGTATTTCTCTCTATTCACGTTAGCTCTTTTTTTTTTTTTAAACACTCAGGCATATATAATAATCTATACCACCAAAGGCCACATTCTGCGGGTCTGCCTCCTGGCTGCCATAGCT
>NW_006408661.1:4096662-4097716 GCF_000296735.1 Chrysochloris asiatica
AGTTAACAATATTTCTCTATATTCACGTTAGCTCCTTTTTATTTTAACACTCAGGCACATATAATAATTTAAACCACCAAAGTGCACATTCTGCATGTCTGCCTCCTGGCCACCAGCTCTCAGTCCCTCTCTTTCCATGAATCTAGAGTCCTCAACTGCTTCCTCTCTCCATGTCCCCATGTCTGCCTCTATCTCTAGTGTCACTGCTTCTCTGGATAAGGTCCCATATTCTGCTTGTGCTCTTCTCCCTTGATGGTCCTAGGGTCCTTTGTTTCTGGACTGTAAGATTAACTACTTCCCCATTTTTGTTACAAAAATTCTACCTTTAAAATTGTAACAGTCCCAATCAGTCATGATAACAATTATTCAGTATTGAATCATAAGAATCTTATCCCGATCTCTTTCACCAGACCCATCTAGAAAAGATGAAAACTATTCAGTAGGGAACTCTATCTTCCCTAGCACACTCTTAAACAAAACTCCCTCTTAAAAACGTGTAAGCCAGTCACTTAACGCCCTTATCACCCCCTCCTTTTAGGTAGCCAATGTGTAAGTTGCCCATCCCTATCTACTCCTTTCCTCTCTGTTGGCATTTTGAGCTACTACCTCCATGAATATAGGTCAAGTTCATCAAATTGTAGCAAATTTATCCTCATTTCCTTTATCAAAAATAGTTTTCTTTTTTATCTTCCTTTAGCCAAATGTTGATTATCAAGCCATCGAGGCTAGGTCAAACGGGTATTATCTGCAAGTCTGGGCATTCTTGTGCATCTTCCCTCACTTCATATCAGCTGGATGCTTCATTCTCAGCTTTAGCCCTCTGTGACTATGTTGTTGTCCATGGGCTCAGGTGTCCTCGGATCTCACCACATTTTGGGCCAACCAGCCCTTCCTCTTCTGTCTCTCATCTCCAGATCAATGAGAGTCAATGGACCATGGTTTAACTCAGCCCATTTCTTCATTCTGCCTTTCCCCCTCTTCCACTCACCAGTAAACCAACATTGTCGCCAGTAAGCTTGCATGCCCATTTGTGTGCTCCCTTTGAGTTTCAGTC
>NW_006408661.1:4099691-4121525 GCF_000296735.1 Chrysochloris asiatica
AAAAAAAAGTATCTTGGTTGAATTTATTTTAAAATATTTTGTAAATCTATCAAGATGACAAATCTTCATTTTCTAATTAAATGAATTGTATTAGTGGATTTCCTAATGTTGAAATAGCCTAGCATTCCAAGGATAAGCTCTACTTAGTTAAGATGTATTAGTCTTTCTAAAATACAAGTGGATTTCATCTGCTAATATTTACTTAGGAGGTTTGTATCTTTTCTCATAAATGTAATTGATTTATAGCTTTCTTTTCCCATGGCATAACTGTTTGGGCTTGATATATGGTTATGCAAACTTCATAGATGAGTTGAGAACCTTCTAATTTTATTCTGTATACTAAAGGGAGTTAGGTAACCTGAAAATGATCTTTTCCTTGGGGATCAAGGCTTCATGTCTGACTTTCACTAACTTTCCAATGCTTCTAAAATTATTTATCTCTCTAGTCAATTTCAGCATTTATAGAATAAATTTACCTAGATCACCACTCCTCTGTCACTTTGTTGTACCCTGGTAGCTTGGGTGTTGCTGTAATGCTGGAAGCTATGTCACCTGCCTTTTAAATACCAGCAGGGCACATCCATGGTGGACAAGTTTCAACTGAGCTTTCAGATTAAGACAGACAAGATCAAAGGAAAGGCAGACTACTCTTGATTGTTCAACCACTGAAAACTTATGAATAGCAGTAGAACATTCTCAAATAGCACCAGTGAATACTGAAAAATGATGAATAGCATCAGAATACTGTCAGCTATAGAGCCAAAGATGTGCTCCTTAGGTTGCAAAGCACCTTGTAATTGCAAAATGTAACTGGGGAAGAGCTGCCTCCTCAAAGCAGAGTTGATCATGATGATGTGAATGGAGTGAACTTTTGGGACCTTCATTTTTGATGGGGCACAACTCAAAATGAGGAGAAATAGCTATAAATGTCCATTAAGACACAGAACATGGAATGCATGAATCTAGGAAAGTTGGAAGTTGTCAAAAATTGAATGGAAAGCATAAAGATTGATAACTTGGGTATTAGTGAGCTAAAATGGATTGGTATTGGCCATTTTGAATCTGACAATCATATAGTTTACTATGCCAGGAATTACATATGCAAGTTCAGGCTGATGCTGAAGAAAATTAAAATAAGTCCATGAGAGCCAAAATTTGACCTTGAACATTTCACACCTGAATTTAGAAATCATATCAAGAAGAGATTTGATGCATTAGACACAAATGACCAAAGACCAGAGAGTTGTGTGGGATGACATCAAGGACTATTATACAAGAAGAAAGTAGAAACTCATGAGGAAGACAAGAATGAAGGAAAAGACAAAAATGGATACCAGAAGAGACTCTGAAACTTGCTCTCCAGTGTAGCTCTGTTAAATAAAATGGAAGAATGAGGAATTAAAAAGTTGAATGGAAAATTTCAAAGGACAGCTTGAGAAGACAAAGTCAAGAATTATAATGAAATGTGCTAATACGTGGAGTTAGAAAACCAAAAGGGAATAACATGATCAGTATTTCTCAAGCTGAAAGAACTGAAGAAAAAATCAAACCTCTATTTGCAATGTTGAAGGAATCTGTGGGCAAGATGTTGAATCAGGTAGAAAACATCAAAAGAAGATGGAACCTGTTGACCTGGAAACGAGAGAGAGAAGAGGAAACGCTGGTTGGTACAAAGTGTGGTGAGACCTGGGGACACCTGAGCCTATGGACAAGGACATAGCCACAGAGGGCTATAACTGTAAGTGAAGCATCCAGCTGATATGAAGTGAGAGGAGATGCACAAGAACACGCAAACTTGCAGATAGTACCCATTTTACCTAGCCTCGGTAGCTTGATAATCAGAACTCGACTAGAGGAAGGTTAAAAAAAAAAGAACAAAACAATTTTTGATAAAGGAAATAAGGGTTAATTGCTACAGTTTGATAAACTTGACCTATACTCATGGAGGCAGTAACTCTAAATACCAATAGAGAGGGAAGGAGTCTTCACATCAAGTATCAGTGCTATCCGTCTGTACACAGGGTAGATAGGGACAGGCAACTTAGACATTGATTACCTAAAATGAGGGGGCAATAAAGGCACAAAGCGACTGGTTTACAAGGTTCCAAGGGAAGTTTAGTTTAATGGTGTGTGGGGAAAAAAAAGAGTCCCCACTGAATAGTTTTTATCTTGTCTATATGGGTCTGGTTAAAAGAGATGGGGATAAGATTCTTACGATTCAATAGTGAGTAATTGCTATCATGACTAATTGCAACTGTCACAATTGTAAAGGTAGAAGTTTTGTAACAAAAACAGGGAAGTAGTTAATCTTGCAGTCCAGAAACAAAGGACCTTAGGACCATTGAGGGAGAAGAACACAAGCAGAATGAGAGACCCTATCCAGAGAAGCAGCGATACCAGAGAGGGAGGCAGAGATGGGGACATGAAGAGAGGGAGCAGTTTAGGACTCTAGATTCATGGGAAGAGAGGGACTAAGAGATGGTGGCTAAGAGGCAGACTTGGAGAATATGCCTTTTGGTCGTGTAAATTATTATATATGCCTGAGTGTTTTTTTTTTTGTTTTTTTTAAAAGACCTAACGTGAAGAGAGAAAGGCTGTTAACTGATGGTACTTGGAAGGTATTATAATCATTGTAATGAAGCAAGGTATATGATTTGTTGAATGTGAAACTGATGATCTGCCGTGTAAACTTCCACTCAATCCACAATAAAAACCTTTTTAAAAAATGATGAAAAGGACGCCCTTCAGCGCCGGGAGAAGATGGCGTCCGCCACTCGTTTCATTAAGCGGCTGCGGAACTTGGCATCCGGGCAAGATCTGCAGGCGAAGCTGCAGCTGCGATACCAGGAGATTGCCAAGCGGTGAGCAGACCTGGCCGGCTGCCCTGCTCCCGGTTCTGCCCTGACCATGTCCCACCAAAACAAAATCGGTGTCCACTTAGCTTCAGTTGGGGGCTGGGACGCCTGCATGGCGCCCACGAAATAGCCTGGCTGAGCTGACCTTCTGAATGTGAATCATGACTAGGTTTGGTGTCCTCCCTCTGACCCTGCCAGCTATTCTCATCCACAAGCTATAGAAGAAAAAACTTGAGACCTGGGGAGATGAAATAATTTACCTAAAGTCACTCAGAAATTAGAAAGTGGCATAGCTGGGTTTTGGACACCCAGTATCTTGACTTCAAACTCTTATGTGGAAAACCTACTTGATAGTTATCCAAGACCCTGCCCTGCCCTGTCCTTTGCCTTGAGGGTAACATTGTGAACAATAAACGTTTGTACACCCCGCAAAAAAAAAAAAAAAAAATGATGAAAGGAGTACACAGAGTCATTGTACCAAAAAGAAATGGTTGATATACAACCTTTTTAAGAAATAGCATATGATCAAGAGTCAATGGCAAGGAAGAAGTCCATGTGCACTGAAGTCACTGGCAAAAAAACAGTGCTCTAGAGATGATGGAATATAAATCAAAATCTTTCAACAAACTGATGCAGTACTGAAGGCACTTATACATCTATGTCAAGAAATCTGGAAGACGGCTACCTGGCCAACTGATTGGAAGAACTCCATTGTGCCCATTCCAAAGAGAGATAACACAACAGAATTATGAACACATTGATCAATATCATTAATATCACATGCAAGTAAAAGTTTGCTAAGGATAACTAAAAAACAGCTGCAACAGTATATTGACAGGGAACTGCCAGAGGTTCAAGCCAGATTCAAATGAAGACATGGAACAAGGGTTATCGTTACTGATATTATATGGATCTTCGCTGAAAGCAGAGTATACCAGAACGATGTTTGTGTGTGCTTTGTTGACTATGCAAAGCGTTTTGTGGAAATCATGACAAGTTATGGATGACATTGTATTTGACAACATGAGTATTCTGAAACAGTTAATTATGCTCATGAGGAATCTGTACATAGACCAAGAAGTAATCATTTGAACAGAACAAAGTGGTTTAAAATTAGGCAAGGTGTGTGTAAGGGTTGTATTCTTTCACCATACTTATTCAATCTGTATGCAGAGCAAATAATCCTGGAAGCTAGATTATATGAAGAAGAACATGGCATCAGGATTAGAGGAAAATCCATTCTACCTGTGATATGCAGCATGTGATGAGCAAGCAAACTTGCTTGCTGAAAGTGAAGAAGACTTAAAATACCGATAAAATCAAAGACCACAGTCCTTGGTATGGGTTGTAAGGAAAGCAAAAATCCTCACCATTGGACCATAAATAACATCATGATAAATGGAGAAAAGATTTAAGTTGTCACAGACTTTGTTTTGCTCAAATCAATCATCAACACTCATGGAAGCAGCAGTCAAGAAATGAACAACGTATTGCATTAGGCAGATCTGCTGTACAAGACCTCTTTAGAGCAAAGATAACAGTCTGAGGATTAAAGTGCACCTGACCCAAGTCATGGTATTTTCAATACCTTCATATGCATGTGAAAGTTGGGTAGTGAATGAGTTATGAGTTTGGAGAAGAATATTAAAAGTACCACGGACTTTTAGAAGGACAAACAAACCTGTGTTGGAAGAAGTACAGCCAGAATGCTTAGATAGTTAGACTTCATGCTAGGAAAAGAGAAGGGTCAGCGTATAAGAGCAAGACCCTCAGTGAAATGGATTGGCACAGTGGCATAGTAATGGGCCAGGTATAATAACTGTTGGGAGGATGGCATAGGACCAGGCAGTGTTTTATGCTGTTGTACGTAAAGTTCCTGAGTTGGAACCGCCTTAACGGCACCTGACAACAGTCACCGAGAAAAAGAATCCACTTCCTAATCTATACTTTCAAGCTTATTGTAATGAAATTGACTATAGTACATTTTTACTTTTGCAATCTTCTGACAATGTATGTCTCATTTCTAATTTGTTTCATTAATTTCTTCCTTTTGCATAGTTGTAGTTGCAAGGCCTTAATCATTTTTTTTTCTTTTGCTTCATTAACCTCTTGCACTTCACATGTTTATTAATTCTTTCTACTTTTGGGGAGCTATTTTATTATTTGTTATCTTTGTGAATCATGAGCTTATTTCATTTACTAATTAGGACATTTAAAGCTCTAGATGTCTTTTAAGTATTATTTTTAAGCATCTCATAAGCTTTTTAAAGAATGCTGCATTCACATTTTCATTTATTTCTAAATTGTTTGTAATTTCAGTAAGATCCTCTTTAACTTGGAAGTTATTTAGAAATATGTGCTAAAATTTCCTCATGGATGTATCAAGGACATCTATAAACCAGTAATGAAGACACAAAAAATACATTGTAAAATGGGCAGAAATTTGAACAGGTACTCCACAAAACAAGATATCTGAATGGCCACAAAGCATGTGAAAAGATGCTCAATATCATGAGTTAGTGTTGATGTTGTTTAATGCCATCGAGTCGTAGCGACCTTGTATAGGGTTTCTGAGACTGTGCCTTTTTGCAGGAGAAGAAAGCCTCTTCTTTGTCCTACAGAGCAGCTTGCAACCCTGACTTTGTGGTTGGCAGTCCAGTGCTTGTCATCCAGAGCCACTACACTCCCTTCATGGTTGCTGTTAAGTGTTGTCGAGTGGGTCCCGACTCATAGCACCTGTGTATAGATTTTTGAAGAGTGACTGGTGGGTTTGAACTACTGACCTTGTGGTTAGCAGTCCACTGCTTATTCTACACTAGTGCCATACACACTAGTCATTGTTGTTGGCATTCCATTGAGTGGGTTCTGACTCACAGTTATCCTGTATGAGGTTTCCAAAGAATGACAAGTGGGCTTGAACAACTGACCTTGAGTTTAGCAGTCTAGTGCTTATCCTGTCATGTCACACCATAATTAGGGAAATACAAAGTGAATCCATAATAAGATACCATTTGACACCTGCTTAGATGGATGCTATTTAAAAGACATTCCTTCAAATGTTGGAGAAGAAAGGAGCAAAAATACTCACCCATTTTGTTGTTGGAAGTACTGTAGAGTCAGTTCCGACTCACAGCGACCCTATATAGGGTTTTCAAGGAGCTGCTAGTGAGTTTGAACCTCCGGCACGACTGCTGTTTTTTTAAAAAACCAAAGGTCTCACATATTTATTAGCCAACCTCTTTAAATGCAGAAGCATAAAAATAAAAGAAGGAACCCGAAGTTTTGCAAAACATATTCAATTGATCAAATCTTGGCAAAATTGAACTTGATATGGTACAGTGCTAGGGCCTGGAAATATTATGTGTTGTGTCATCACATGTGCGACTCCTTAGAGACCCAGCTTGGTTCTTCTTCAGTGTCTTCTCTTGGAATTGTATCTGATGTTATTACCAGTTTTCATTCGAATCCATTGGGGAATGGGACAATTCTGCTTTTGTTTCTTAACCAAGAATCTCTTGATCCTGAAAGTCTCATGAGAAAACAAAGGGAAGATGAAGCGTATCAGCACCCACACAACTGACATGACTTTTTGGTCCAGTGTTTTATCCTACAATGCTACACCAGGACTTCACTCTTGTACAAAGCTAATGAAGATGGCACAACCACTTTGGAAAGAGTTTGGCATTTCTAATAACATTAAACATACCTTTACACTGTTGTTGTTAGGTGCCATCGAGTTGGTACCTGTACCACCTATGCACAACAGAACAAAACACTGCCCAGTCCTGAGCCAACCTCACAATCTTTGCTACATTTGAGCCCATTGCTACTGCCACTGCGCCAATCCATCTCACTGTGGTCTTCCACTTTTTCTCTAACCCTCCACTTTACCAAACATGATATCCTTCTCCAGTGACTAGTCCCTTCTGACAATATGTCCAAAGTATGCGAGACTAAGTCTGGCCATTTGGCTTCCAAGGAGCACTCTGGCTATCTTTCTTCTAATACAGATCTATATGTTCTTTTGGCACCCCATGGTACTTTCAATATTCTCCTCCAACACCATAACACAAATGGTCTTCCTTACTCACTATGGAACTTTCACATGCATACAAGGTTATAAAAAATTCTGTGGCTTGGTTCAGGAGCACCTTAGTCCTCAAACTGACATCTTTGCTTATCAACACTTCAAAGAGGTCTTATGCAGCAGATTTGCCTGAAGCACTACATCACTTGGTATCTTGACTTCCATGAATGTTAATGGTTGATCCAAGCTAAATAAAGTCTTTGACAATTTCAATCTTTTCTCCATTTATATGGATGTTGTTTGTTGGTCCAGTGGTAAGGATTTTTGTTTTCTTTACATTGAGGTGCAACCCATACAGAAAGCTGTGGTCTTTGACCTTTATCAGTTAGTATTTTAAGTACTCTTCACTTTCAGCAAGCAAGGTTGTATTCTCTGCATATCATAGGTTCTTAATGACTCTTCCACCAATCCTGATGCCATGTTTTTCTTCATATAACCCAGCTTTCTCAGGTTATTTGCTCAGCATAGAGATTGAATAAGTATGGTGAAAGAATACAACCCTGGTGCACACCTTTCCTAATTTTAAACCATTTGGTGTTCCCTTGCTCTGTTCAAACAATTGCCTCTTGGTCTACAGGTTCAATTGCCTACAGGTTCCTCGCTGGCACAATTAATGTTCCTGAATACTCATACTTCATAAAGTTGTCCATAGCTTGTCATGATCCACCCAATCAGAAGTCTTTGCATAGTCAATAAAGCACAGGTAAACATATTCTCTGCTTTCAACCAAGATCCATCTGATGCCAGCAATTATATTCCTCATTCCACATCCTCTTCTGAATCTGGCTTGAGCCTCTGGAAGTTTTCTGTCAGTGTATGGTTGCAACCATTTTTTCATTATCTTTATTAAAACTTTACTCATATGGAATATCAATGATATTGTCCTCTACCCTTACAACCCAGAAAATCTTTACTAGCTATAGACCTAAGAGAAATGAATGCATATGACCAGAAAATACATGTACAATATTTTTCATATTTGATTTATTTATAATAGACCAAAACTGAAGACTCACAACCGTCCTTCAATGGGAAGACTGGAATAATGAACAGTTTTTATCCATAATAAGAGATATTACTCTGCAAATAAACATACGCATTCATACATACATGAAGGAATTAACTACTGACACACACAAGAAATAACATGGATAAATATCAAAACTATTATGCTGAGTGAAGGAAGTCAGACACAAAAGAGTATCTGCAGCATGATGCCATTAGTATAGCATTCCAGATCAGGCAAAACTGATTTCTGAAATAGCCAATAAACACATGAAAAAAAAATTAACCTCATTACCAATCAACGAACACATAATAAAACAACACTGAGGTAACATTTTACTCTTGTTACATTGGCAGAAATTTAAAATTCTGACAATATCAAGACTAGACAATGAAAATTCTGACACACATCAGTGGAAAGGTAACCTGAAACAATCAGTTTGGAAAACAATTTGGCAATATCTAGTAAAGCCAAAAATGCACACGAGTTTTGATTTAGACATTTCTCTATTTGGTATATAAGCTAGAATGGGTTCCCAACTTTTTCACATGATGGCCACACTAAATTTTATATTTTACCAAATCTGTGAATCTCTGTAAAATGGGGAAATTAAAAACATTTGCACATAATGTGATTGCTGATATCAGTGGATGTCTTTCTACAGTCTTATTTTGTTATTCAGTTAATCTATTTTATTTATCTGTTAGTTTTCCCTTTTATTCAATCATATTTTTTAATGTTCTTTTAGGGTTCTCTTTGTTTACTAGTTTGGACTTTATATATCTTATTTCTATTTGTCTTGTGATTATCTGAACATCTTGCACACATATAAGCATATATTTACCATTCATAAACATCCATGTACTCCCTAGAAAGTTTTTTATTGATTTGATGCAATTTCAAACTTCTCCTGCTTTCATATTTCTTCCATCCTCTCTCATCATAATCCCATCATGTTGACACCATTTGGAATTTTAGCTCTAGACTGTTATTAATTATTTTTGCATTGTGCTATCAAAAGCTTCTTAGCCTTAATTAAAACAAATTTATTTATCATTTTCTAAGATCTATGTAACTTTTTGCTAGAAATATTTGCTCAGAGAAAGTCTATGAGTGGTAATCTTTCAAGTTCTTGCATGCTGGAGATTTTATTTTGCCCTTCAGCTTCAATCCTAGTTTGTTGTCTTTAAGTGCCATTGAGTTAGTTCCGACCCACAGCAACCCTGTATAGGGTTTCCAAGGAACAGCTGGTGAGCTTGAACTGCTGAACTTGCAGTTCAAATGGCTTTGCTGTCTGGCTCATTAACCCACAGCGCCACACCAGGATGTCTATCCTAGTTTAGCTCATCATAAAACTTTAGTTCTCCTGCAGCCATTCCCTTTCCTACAGTTGAAAACCAAATGAATTCCTTTACAGTAGATTAACAATATTAATCTACTGTTGCTTTTCCTTAAATTTCTTATTATATGCTGAAGGAGCCCTGGTGGTGCTATGGGCTAAGCTTTGGTGTGCTAACTGCAAGGTTAGCAGTTCAAACCCACCAACGACTCCATGATAGAAAGATGAGACTGTGTGATCTGGTAAAGATTTACAGTGTCAGAACCCCTAATGAGCAGTTGTACTTTGTTTATATAGGGTTGCAATGAATTGGAATCGACTTGATGGCAATGGTTTTTGTTACGTGCTGAACACATTTCTAGACATTAGGGACATAGCAAAATGTGTTGGTAGCACAACAGCTACATGCTCAGCTGCTAACTAAAAGGTTGGCCATTTGAACCCACCAAGATCTCTGTGGTTGAAAGTCCTGGCCATCTTCTCCTGTAAAGATATAAAATAAAAATAAAGCCAAAACTTCTGCCGTTGAGTCAATTCCAACTCATAGAAGCCACGTAGGGTAGAACTGCCCTGTAGGATTTCCCAAGATTACCAATTTTAAGGAAGCAGACTGCCACAGCTCTCTACTGGAGCAGGGGCTGGTTTGGAACTGCTGAACTTACCAAGTACTTCATCACTTTGTCACTAAGGCTACTTCACAAAATTATAGTCTAAAAATCTTTCTGGGATTGACAGCACCTAACAACAACAATAGGAATACAGGCATGACTAAAGATATGCTGACTTTGTGCCCCATGACTGCACCTGTTCTTCCTATTCTTCACTCCAATGACTCAATTGTAGCTAATGCCTGGACTACTCAACAACAAATGGTGTGGTTTGACCTAAAGCCAAAACTGACTGATTCAATTCTCCTTTTGCATTTGAATGGGCACGTGCCCAAAAATTGAAGCTGTAACAATACTGCTGCTTATTCTTTGGCCATCTGCCCACTAAGAGCAGAGTTCAGGACGTCTGGTCCTTTCTGATAAATGCTCTGACCCAGCTCTGACTGACAAACTATCTTTCTCACTATCTTTTTCTTAGGGATGGCCTTTAAGGAAAGAAAGACTAGTTTCTTGGCAAAGCTACTCCCCGAAGAAAGAAAATAAGACTGGTAGGGGAAACATTTATTAAATCACAATAAAACTTTTTCAAAATACACATTTATGGGACTTTGCACCCAAAGAATTGAATTTGACCTCCTGGGGCATGGTTGTTGTTGTTGTTAGGTGCCATCAAGTCAGTACTGATTCATAGTGACCCTATGCACAGCAGAAGGAAACACTGCCCGATCCTGGGCCAACCTCACTACTGTTGCCACGCTTGAGTCCATCGATGCTGCCACTTGGCCAATCTATCTCGTTGGGGGTCTCCCTCTTTTTCTCTGACCCTCCAAACATGATATCCTTACCAAACATGATATTCTTCTCCAGCGACTGGTCCCTCTTAACAACATATCTGAAGTATGAGAGATGAAGCCTGGCCATCCTGGCCTTCGAGGAGCACTCTGGCTACACTTCTTCCAAAATGGATCTATTGGTTCTTTTTGGTAACCCACGGCACTTTCCATATTCTCCTCCAATACCATAACTCAAAAGCATTGATTCTTCTATGGTCTCCTTACTCACTGTCCAGCTTTTGCATGCATATGAGGTTATTGAAAATACCATGGCTTGGGTCAAGCACATCTTAGTTTTCAAGCTGACATCCTTGCTCTTCAGCACTGTGGGTTAATGCGCCAGACTGCAAAGCCATTTGAACTGCAAGGTTGGTGGTTCAAGCTCACCAGCATCTCCTTGGAAACCCTATACAGGGTTGCTATGGGTCAGAATAGCAAGGAGCTCTGGTAGCGTAGTGGTTATGAATCGGGCTGTGAACCTTAATGTCAGCGGTTCAAAACTACCAGCTGCTCCACGGGAGAAAGATGAGGCTTTCTACTCCTGTAAAGATTTATACCCTCGGAAACCCTGTACAGGGTCGCTAAGGGTCGGAACCGACTCGACAGCACTTAACAACAACATGGGTCAGAATCAACTCAATGGCACTTAACAGCAACAACAACAACCATGCCCCAACCTGTGCTATTTCTGATCTTCCCTAAGTGATAACATCAATGGGCTCAAGCGTGGCAACAATAGTGAGGTTGGCTCAAGACTGGGCAGTGTTTCTTTCTGTTGTTGCTAGAGTTGGTACCGACTTGATGGCACCTAACAACAATAACAACAACATCCTTTGAACATGTTATCAGGATGGACCAGTCCCTAGAGAAGGATATCATGCTTTGTAAAGTGAAGCGTCAGCAAAAAAGAGGAAGATCTCCAAAGAGACACAGTAGCCACAACAATGTGTTCAAGCGTAACAAGGATCGTGCGATTGGCGCAGGACTGGGCAGTGTTTCATTCTTTTGTACATGTTTCTGTGAGCCTGTACAGACTCACAGGCACCTAGCAACAACTTTATATCTTGACCTAATGGAAATCTGGCAGTCCCCTGAAAGTGTATGCATTTCATCTGTAGCCTCTCAAGTGTGGGCCATTTCCCCAATCCTGGTATTCTGTTTATATTAAAGGGCTTGAAGGAGGGGTATTTTCAATTCATTCTCTCCTTCCTCCTTCAAAAATAATCCAGATCCTGGGAAATTCATGCCATTAGATTTATCTCCTGCCACTCCTACTTGCTTCTGTGATCTACCAATCTGTTCTTCTTCATTGATTAATGGCTTTAGCAATTGGCTCTCTACGTCTACTCCTGCCATTATTCTTGGTGATGTCAATAATCTTGTAGAAGGGTGATCCATCCAATACCTGGATCTGAGTTCCTCATTTCCAAACACCTTTCATCTCTATTCTATCTCAGCCATATACTCATGCTTGTTACTACTAACTTTGCCATCACTAATACTGCCATTTTCAATAATTGAATCACTTTCAAGTTAGCATTTCAATAATCTCCACTCTCTGATATCAATCCATTGTCTCAACCACTTTTACATGATCTGGTCTTTCCCTTGTATTTTCAGTTACTCCAATTTTACTTAATTCTAGAGCTTACCATCATAATTACAAAGTTTTCAATTATTGTGTTTTTCTTGCCATCAAATTTGTCAGCAAAAATCCATTTAAAATTGACTATGTGCCCACACATTTTGTGACTATATCCCAAATAGGCACCCAGCTCATTAGCATTGTTATGATACTTCCTAAATGTGCTCAATTTTGCACATTGAAAGTTTTGTTTCATACCTTCTTCTACCTCCTTAGTCCTTATACAGGCTCCTTAGCCTTGATTCTCTTAAAAGCTGAGCTTGAGACACAGACTTACCTACAAGTAGTTTATATGGGAAAAGATCCTGAATATCTTTTCAAAAAGTGAAACAGGCAAAGTGGGAAAAGGAGAAATGTGTGACTGAGTGGGCTGCTCCTTTTGTGGTGCTGTGGGTTAATGAGCTGGACATCAAAGTCAGTTTGAACCACAAAATTGGCCATTCAGGCTCACCAGCCACTGCTAGGAAACCCTATAAAGGGTTGCTATGGGTCAGAACCGACTTGAAGGCACTTAACAACAACATGAGCAACATGGGTCTCTCTGCAAAGCTTGAGGAAATGTATCTCACATTTTTCTGCCCAAGAAGCATTTATCCCATTGGTCAAGAGTAGTTCCACATTTAGCTCCATCTCAACTACAGGCTGTTCTTGGGTATCACTCACAGTAGTGTAGAGAAGCCATAGGGCTGGCTGCTGAGAAAAGCTGATATAAAGCCTGTACATACTTGGTCATTGCAATAGTCATTAGAATAGGGAGTAAGGCTGAGCAGATTTGAAATAGGGTACAAAAGGTGTCCCTTGTACCTCTCATATCTGTCATGGCCCCAATCTAAGAGAATCCTCTTCATGGCTCCAACCTCTGCCAGGATTTAATGCAAAAAGGTAAATGGAAGAAGCTCTGCTTCTCCTGCTCCTGCTGATCTCAGGGTCATCATTGATAATCATCATCTCTACTTTCTACCCCACATTCTTCCTCCTCAGCTGGCTTTGTGTAATGAAGGTCTGATCCCTTAATTGCCTTGATGTTATCAGGTCATGGTTGGGCTGCTGAATTGCCCATTTTGTTGAATGGTCATTGGGAGAAAAAAGCTCTGAAAATCACTCCTGTAGGTTCTTTGGGTTCCAGATAGAGATTTCCCCTCCTTACTTTAATTGACAGTGATCTAGCCCCTTGAGTTAATGGGACCTAGTGCAACATGAGTATTTGGACCTTGGATGGAAGGTAGGAGAGATAGTCCAAAGTTTTAAGTAAGAGTGGGAGGGGATATCAAAACCCCTCGCCATTAACTTCACAATGAAGGGCCTACTATTATTTCTTGAGTGCCTGCTATATGCCAGGTGGTTTAGGTGGCTTCTGTCCTTTTCTAAACAGAAACTGACATCCAGAGAAGGGAACTAACTCACTGAGCCAAAGCTCACATGCAAAACTAACTCCGTATTCTTTCTTTTCAGTCCTATGCAAACTGCCTCCAACCTAGGGCCAGTAAGAGCATAGCTTTCAAGGCTCAACCTGATTAGACTTGTGTGCAAAATACATAAAGATCATCTACAAAGACAGCTCCAGGGAATCGGATAGTGAAATGAGCAGTCCAACAGCATGTTTCCAGCTACCTTCATCCCTCTGGTCTTTTTCACTTCAGATCTTTGGGGTTTTTTCTCTTTTTCTGGGGGATAAGAATGGGGGAGGGCTGGTTGGTTTGTTGGGCAGACCAGTAAGTGCAATTCTTTCAAATCCATCCAGTAAACACAGTTTTCTTATTTTTCTACTCATTCCCTCTACCCACAACTTTCGCTGTCCACTCTCATGAACACAAGACTCAAGTAGGTCACCTTTCTGCAGGGGATGGATGAAGCTCTGGCCCAGACTCTGCCTTAGTGACAAGCAAGAGTGGGATCACCTCCTTTCTGTGAGGAAACTGCAGCCTCCACTCAGAGCAGCAGTGACATTGTAGTAATGGCAGTATGTGGGTGGGTTGGGGGAGGGGTTGATAGGGTCAAAGTGAGAGACTTGACTCTCATCAAGGAGCAGCAGGGAAGTCAGTCAAACCCCTGGAGCATGCCAGCCACACTTGAAAACACCAGGTAAGTGTGGGAGGAGCAATCAGATAGAGAAGACCTAAATGAAAAGAATATAGCAATAGTACCACAAGGGCAAGCTGTTAGGGACTGAGCAGCTGTGAGGCTTGATGGTGGTCAACTCATAGAGAAGGCCAGAAATAGGCCAGTAGCTCTCAAGAACACAGGAAGTCCTGTACCCGTGGAGGGTGGTCCAGAGCCCACTTGTGAGCTGACTCTCATGTCCTGACCCATGCCTACCCCACCAGGGTTAACAAACTGACTTGCCTTGTGTGAATGTGTCTCACTCAGCCTCCTCACGCATCTCATTCGTATACTGGATTTCCTTGTCCTTCCAGGTGGCAACCAGAATAACATTTTGACCAGCTCTGGAATCCCTAAAGTAGTAAGATTAAGGAGTACCATGAAATGCATGCCTTCTTCACCCAGGCATAGGACTGGGACCTTCATAGACTTTACCTGAGGCCCAGACAAGGCTGGTATAAAGGCTATACCACTTACTATTACCCTGTCTTTTAGTTCCTTCTTTGTGAAGCAGGGATGATGATGGTGATGCTATTTCCATCCTCCTAGGTTGTTGTCCTGGTGTGGCACTGTAGGTTAATACGCCAGACTGCAAAGCCATTTGAACTGCAAGGTTGGCAGTTCAAGCTCATCAGCTACTCCTCGGAAACCTTATACAGGGTCACTATGGGGCATAACCAATTCAACAGCATTTAACAACAACAACAAGGTTGTTGTAGACTTCTGATGTAGCTTTGTACAGTAATGCACTGAACCTTAAGATCGGTTTGAACCAAAAGGTCAGCAGTTCAAATCTACCTGCTGCTCTTCTGAAACCCTATGCAGGGTTACTATGAGTTGGAACCGACTTGATGGCACTTAACAACAACAACAGGTCATTGTGGGGAACCCTGGTGATGTCGGGCCTCAGAACAGCTACACAGGGTGCTACTATGAGCCAGAACCAACTCAACAACACACAACAACAGGCAGTTGTGTGAATTAAGTGAATCAGCATACATAGAGCCCTTAGCAAGGTTCCTGTTACAAATTTGATCTGTGTTTTAGATTCTTTTATTTATTCCTGGGAAATGTATCATATTCTACAGATGGGGAAACTGAGGCTCCAAAGTGAGCAGGTACTTGCTGGAGGACATATATCTAACAGAAGCTGAAATTTGAACACCAAACGTTTTGACTCCAAGGTCTATGCTCTTTTCAGATTCTCAGAGTCAGAGGCACAGACAGGCAAATAAATAGGCAGAGAGCACCCCTGTCTCGGTACCACTGTTGGGCTGGTCCTGGGCCCCTGCCAGAAATGGGGATTTCAAGTGGTGTTGCTTTACTTTACTTCTACTAAGCATTCTGGAACCAGACCAAGGTCTGGAGCCAGAACTACTGCTGCAGAACGAGAGGCTCGGGTCCAAATTAGATGGGTACAAGAATAGAGAGAAACAAGCGATCTTTCCCAACTCTTTCCCTTCTGCTTGCTCAACAATCAGGGCCTCATCCTACCCTGTCACCCGCTGAAAAGCCATGGACCCTATGGTGTGGGGCACTATGGGATTTATCTTAAAGCTGGAGATGCAATCTAATTTCAGAATCTCTTTTTCTGTCTCCTGAGACAGACATCTCTACAGTGGCCCTCTCCAGGCTCTGTTTCTGGATTGACACCAAGTGGAGGCATGGAGGCTGTGGTGTTTTGGTACCATCCAAAGACTCCAACCACATTTTACAAAATCTCCCCATCCTTCCCTTTCTCCTCAGTTTACTTCTTGTAGCCTGGTGTCAATCATTCAATTAACCGCCCTGCTCTTGCCCCCTTTCCACTCAAATGGGTACCAGATGCACCATGTAGACCTTGGACAAAGCAAGGGGGAAAAAATGTTACTTAAACAAATCAGCAGAGAAAACATAATTAGGCAAAACAAACAGAGCTGAGGATGCAGCAGGCAAGCCAAGTGTCCAGGATCCCACCTGCAACACATTTCCAGAAGCCCCTCAGAAAACCATCCTCTTCTAATAGGGCCCATATGGAAAGCCCCTCCCAGCAAAGGTGCTGAGTATAGCACATGCCAGGGGCTGGGAAAGTGGCAAGAGGTGAGTTTGCTTGGGTTCCACCCTAGAGTCTCCAGGAAGGATGCAGGGCCTGTGGCTGCTGTAAAAACATAAGAGCTAGTGCCAAGAAGTAACCAGAAAATTGGCTCAGTTCCTTCGTTATCTTACAATCTAGAACTCAACCGGAGCTGAGTGTTGTAATCACTGGAAGAAGGAGGGGTAAAGACCAGGTTTGTAATAACTCTTTCTTTGGGAGGCCTGCTCAGATCAATGGGCCGGAAATAGCTGCCTCCCTGAAGGTTCCTTGGTAACCTGCTTGGAACAGTAAGCAGGTCTGGAGGAGTTTTGCCAACAAGCAGACACCCTGAGCCCTTGGCAGTTTGATTCTGCCACTCCTTTAGATCAGCATCTAAGATACAGTACTTACCTCTCCACCAGCATCACAGACCAGCATGAGATTGAAAGAGTTGCCTCTTTAACTGCAGTGCAGCAGTCCCAGAAGACAGTGCAAGAAACCCTTAAAAGTGGGATAATTCCACTAAAGTACAAGCTATACAACCTTGAGCAAGTTGCTGAAGCTTTCTGGGCCTGTTTCCTCATTTGTAAACGGGAGATAATACACCTAAAGTTATTAGTGGGATATGTGCATATATGATATTGAACACATTTCTGGTACATGGTACTCAACAAATGGCAGCATCTTTGTGCTGAGCTTATGAAAAGGAACAAAACACCCATAGAAACAGGGAGGTGGGAGAGAGAGAAGTGAATATGAATAATAAATCTATAACAGGGAGGTGTGAGAAAATGAAAAAACTACAGTTGAAAAAAGCACAGCAAAGTGGAAATAGAATGACGTCATCCACACCCTCTTATAAAAAGAGGAGCAACAAAGATCTGCTAGCTTATTAGCAGGAGAAATGTTCTATTTTAAATCCAAACCAACCCAAAGTAGATGTCAACTGTACTGCATCTATTTGCTGGAAATTAGCACCCAACGGTTTCTCTTCCTTCTCCAAATCCATGCATGGTAGGTATGTAGACCTTGACTCCCAACCCCTTTCCCAAGTCTTTGGTCCACATGACTGCTTATCCTCTTTTCTAAAATGATGGCAGATGAAAGTGATGGATTCCAACTGTGGAATGTGTCCCAGGGCTTTGTTTCAGGGTTCATTCCAGGAGCTGATCTTGGCAGCACCAAGGTCTGATTGGCCACTATGATAAGCCAACATCACCAACTCTGTCCGCTGGTCAGATACCCCCAGAGCATCTGCTGTACATCTTCACTGAAAGTGGCAGAGATGTCGACTGACTTCACCATCCACAGGGATTACTTGAGGGGAAGCTGCATAGCTGATTACTGGGCAAACCAAGTCAAGTATTGTCACTCCTTTAGAAATTTAATTTATTTTCAGGGTTTAGTTGAACAAGTGTAATAGTAAATTTCAATCTATAATTTTTCACTGTATTTTCTTTAAATTTAAAATTCAGTCTGAGCTTTCCATCCAGGTGGCTGATAAGAGATTCAGTGCTAATGCCAGTGTTCCTCCCTCATCCAATTTAGAAGCTTATCTACATTGACGGGTCCTGGGGTGGCACTGTGGACTAATGTGCTGAACTGTAAAGTTGGTTTAAACCACAAGATCTGCAGTTCAAGCTCCTTGGAAATCCTATATAGGGTCACTATGGGTCAGAACTGACTCTACAGCACTGAACAGCAAACAACAACATACACTAAGGACTCCTGGTGTGACATTGTAGGATCAGTACTAGACTGTGAACCACAAGGTCAGCAGTTCAAGTCCACATACCCAGCTACTCTTCAGAAACCCTATACAGAGTCACTATGAGTCAGAGTCAACTCGACGGCACTTGATAACAACAACAACCTATACTAAGCAAATGGTAGGGTAGTATGTGTAGGGAGGTGCCCAACTACCTGAATGTCTGAATGTCATGACTGCATTTCACCTTATGTGGCTGAAACCACAATGGTTGTTGTTGTTGTTAAGTGCCGTGGAGTTGGTTCTGACTCATAGCGACCCTGTACAGGGTTTCCAAGGCTGTAAATCTTTATGGGAGCAGAAAGCCTCTTCTTTCTCCCACGGAACAGCTGGTAGTTTCGAAATGCTGACCTTGTGGTTCACAGCCCGATTCATAATCACTATGCTACCAGAGCTCCTTGAAACCACAGTGGTCTCTTGAAATGTTGTGGTTCTTAACTGAGAGACAGATTCTCTGGGGAGGGAGGTGCAATACGTAGTCACCCTGTTAGATTTTCATCTCTTCCTTGGGACTTCAGGTTTCATGCTCTCTCTCCCCACAGCTGCAACAGAGAAAACCTCACCCTCTCATTGCCTTCATAAGCCTCTAGCATTCTTTCTTTAATTACCCTCCACTCTTGCAAATGATGCACTTTTATCTCCAGTAGTTTTTCCTTTCTACCCTGCAAAGCCCCCTGAGGCACAGAATATTAATACTCTAGCTTGATTCTGAAGCCCTGGTCTGACACTGTAGGATAAGCACAGGTCTGGTAACCACAAAGTCAGCTATCCAAACACAAAAGCTACTCCTTGGAAACCCTATTGTTGTTAGGTGCTGTTGAGTCCATTCTGACTCAGAGCAAAATTATGCACAAAAGAAGGAAAAATTGCCCCTTTCTGTGCCATCTTCACAAGCATTACACAAGAGGCCGTCGCTGCTGCCACTATGCCAATACATCTCATTGGGAGGCGGGTCTTCCTTTTTTTCTTTAACCCTCCACTTTACCGAGCATGATGCCCTTCAGGGACTGGTCTTTCCTGATAATATGTCCAAAGTTGTTGTTGTTGTTAAGTGCCATCTAGTCGGTTCCAACCCATAGCAACCCTGAACAGGGTTTCCGAGGCTGTAAATCTTTAAGGGAGCAGAAAGCCTCCTCTTTCTCCCGCGAAGCAGCTAGTAGTTTCGAACTGCTGACCTTGCAGTTCACAGCCCGATTCGTAACCACTACACTACCAGAGGTCCTTAGTAGGAGAGACAAAGTCTAACCTTCCAGAGCTCTAAGGAGTGTTCTGGCGGTACTTCTTACATCACAGATTTGTTTTTCCTTCTGGAAGTGTATGGTACTTTTAATATTCTTCTCCAAAACCATAACTCAAATGCTTTTACAGTCTTCAATTCTTTTACAGTCTTCCTTATTCACTGTCCAACTTTCACGAGCATATGAGGTTGTTGAAAACACCATGATTTGGGTCTGGTGCACCTTAGTCCTCAAACTGACATGTTTGCTCTTCAACACATTAAAGAGATCCTGTGTGGCACATTTGCCTAATGCAGCACGTGGTTTTATTTCTTGATTGTTGCTTACATTAGTGTTGATAAAGGATTCAAGCAAAATGAGATCTTTGACAACATCAATGTTTTCTCCATTTATCATTATGTTATTTATTGGTCCACTAGTGAGGATTTTTGTTTTCTTTACATGGAGGTACAACCCATATTGGAAGCTGTGATCTGTGATCTTCATCAGTAAGTATTTTAAGTCATTTTCACTGCTAGTAAGCAAGGTTGTATCATTTGCATATTACAGTTGTTAATGAGTCTTCCTCCAGTCTTAACACCACATTCATCTTCATATAATCCAGTTTCTCAGATTATCTCTCAGCATGCAGATTGAATAAGCGTGGTGAAAAAAAATACAAACCTGGCTCCAACTTTTCCTGACTTTAAATGATTCAGTGTACTCTTGTTCTGTTCGAACAACTACCTCTTGGTCTATGCAAAAGTTCTTCATGAGCACAATTAAGTACTCCAGAATACTCATTTTTCACAATGTTGTTCATAGCTTGTCATGATCCACACAGTCTAAAGCCTTTGCATAGTCAACAAAGCACATGTAAACATCTTTCTGTTATTCTCTGCTTTCAGACAAGATCCATCTGACATCAGTAATGATATATCTTGTTCTACATCTTCATCTGAATCTTGCTTGAACCTTTGGCAGTTCCCTGTCCATGTACTGTTGCAGCTGGTTTTGAATTATCTTTAGTAAAATTTACTTGCATGTGATTTTAATGATGATTTCCACATTGAGTTGGGTCACCTCTCTTCAGTGAAATGCTGTACAAAGTCACTATGAGACATAATTGACTCAAAGGCATTTAACAATAACAGCTCAATTTTAATGAGGGAGTGGGGGAGATACATGGAGAACACATACAAACTAAGCTCTTAAATTATCCTATCTCAAAACTCTTATGGAATTTTTCCTGCTTCTGGGAAGATATGAAGCTAAAACCATACGGCATTCAGTTGAGTCTTGGAGTTCCAAAGAGGAACAACGGAAGTTGGGGATTTGCAGGTCTGACTCAGTGGGTGGTTGGTGGTTCGTCAATTTCAAAAAATGGTCTGAGTCAGGGAGCTAGGCATTCTCTTGGTTCTGATTTACTCACCACGTTCAAAGTATGTTGTTGTGAGGATGCTGAACTTATCAAGACCATTGGTCTTGTAGGGAACTTTTTGTCCAGGTGGATGGAGTAAGAGTGAGATGTATGAGTCAAGGAAATTGTTGTTGTTATTTTGTTGTTAAGTGCCATTGAGTCGTTTCTGACTCATAGCAACCCTGTACAAGGTTTCCAAGTAGCGGCTGGTGAGTTTGAACCGCCAACCTTGTGGTTCAAACTGATCTTGTGGTCCAGGGACATGCCCCACAGCACCAGTGTTCATGAAAGCAGCAGTCAAGACATGAAACGATATATTGCATTAGGCAAATCCACTGCAAAAGACCTCTTTAAGGCATTTAAGAATAAAGAAGTCACTTTGAGGACTAAGCTGTACTTGACCCATGCCATGTTATTTTCTATCACCTAATATGCATGTTTTAAGTCCTCTTCACTTTCAGCAAACAAAGTTGTATCATCTGCATATCACAGGTTGTTAATGAGTCTTTCTCCAATCCTTATGCCACATTTTTCTTCATAGAACCCAGATTCTCAGATTATTTGCTCAGCATACAGGTTTAATTAAGTATGGTGAAAGAATACAACGTTGTCACACACCTTTCTTAATTTTAAACTATTCAGTGTTCCCATGTTCTGTTCGAACAACTGCCTCTTGGTCCAAGTACAGATTCCTCATGAGCACAATTATGTGTTCCAGAATACTCATACTTTTCAGTATTGTCCATATTGTCCACACAATTGAAAGCCTTTGTGTAGTCAATAAAGCACAGGGAAACATCTTTTTGATATTCTCTGCTTTCAGCCAAGATCCATCGGACATCAGCAATGATATCCCTTGTTCCACGGCCTCTTCTGAATCTGGCTAACAACCTGTGATATGCA
>NW_006408661.1:4122035-4136985 GCF_000296735.1 Chrysochloris asiatica
TCAGGAGGGACCAGTCGCTGGAGAAGGATATCATGTTTGGTAAGGTGGAGGGTTGGAGAAAAAGAGGAAGACCCCCCAATGAGATGGATTGGCCAAGTGGCAGCATCGATAGACTCAAGCGTGGCAACAGTAGTGAAGTTTTCCCAGGATCAGACAGTGTTTCCTTCTGCTGTGCATAAGGTCGCTATGAGTCAATACCGACTCGATGGCACCTAACAACAATATGCACGTGGAGTCCTCGTGTGGTGCTGTGGGTTAGTGCATTGGACTGCAAGATCAGTTTGAACCTCAAGGTCAGTGGTTCAAGATCACCAGCCACTCCTCGGAAACCCTATACAGGGTCAATGTGGGTCAGAACCAACTCAATGGCACTTAACAACAAAAATATGCATGCGAAAGTTGGCTAATGAACAAGGAGGCCTGGAGAAGAATCGATGCATTTGAATTATAGTGTGGGCGAAGAATATTGAAAGTATCATTGACTGCCATAGCTACAAACAAATCTGTTAGAAGTACAACCAGAATGCTCCTTGGACTCCAGGATGATAAGACTTCGTCTCTTGTACTTTGAAATGTTTTCAGAAGGAACCAATCCCTGGAGAAAGACATCATGCTTGGATAAGGGGAGGGTCAGCACAAAGAGGAAGACTGCCAAAGAGCTGGACTGACACAGTGTCACCAACAACAGATTCAAACCTAACAATTGTGAGGATTGCACAGGGCCAGGAAGTGTTTGTTCTGTTGCCCATAGGGTGACTACGAGTCGGAAACAACTTGATGGCATCTAACAACAACATAGTTAAGCCCTGCCCCACCACCCCTTTGACCATAACCCTAGGTATTTATGCCTGTTTCTCTGTGTCTCTCCCTTCCTTCCTTTTTAAAATTTCACTTTATCTCCCTCCTGCCCTATTTTCTGAAATTTCTTTTCCACTCACCAAGTCATCTTTATTTGTGTCTTCATGCCTTTGTTGTTGTTGCTGTTACGTGTCACTGAGTTGATTCTGACCCATAGCAAACTTATGCGTAACAGAATGAAACATTGCGTGGTCCTGTGCCATTCTCACAATTATTGTTAAGGTCGAGCCCATTGCTGCTACTACTATGCTAGTCCATTGGGGGCGGGCTTCCTCTTTTTCACTGATGCTCCACTTTATCAAGCATGATATCCTTCTCCAGGGACTGGTCCCTCCTGATAATAAGTCCAAAGTCTGAGAAACAAAGTCTCGCCATCCTGGCTTCTAAGGAGCATTCTAATTGTACTTCTTACAACACAGATTTGTTTGTTCTTCTAGCAGTCCACGGTACTTTTAATACTCTTCTTCAACACCATAACTCAAATGAATCAAGTCTTCTATGGTCTTTATGTCTTTGTTGTTGTTAAGTGCCATTGAGTCAGTTCCGACCCATAGACACCCTGTATAGGGTTTCAAAGGAGCAGCTGGTAAGCTTGAACCACTGAACTTGTAGTTCAAATGACTTTGCAGTCTGACACATTAGCCCACAGTGCCACATCAGGACTCATGTCTTTTGGGAACATTTAAAAATTTCACAAGCCTTTGATGCATCTAAATGGCCCAGTGTGGTGGTCTCAGGTCAAGGGGATGGATCAGTCAAATGAGTTACCTGAGGGGCACAGGGTATATATGAGTCAATATAAGCAGGAAGCCAGGGAACAGTCCATGAGGGAAAGAAGCAGCAGAAAGTCCAGCTTCTGTCCTCCTGTTTCTCATGTCCTAGGACAGCATCATGGGTTTTACTGAGAACTGGCCACAAAAGAATTGTGAGCATGAGCCCCTTTCCACGAAGACGACTTGGGTTGGGAGAGAGAATACAAGGTTTGGAATTAGAAAGCCTAACTTTGAATTTGAGTACTAGCATCTAGTAGCAATGTGGCTTCAGGAATTGGATTGAATCTCTTTGGCTTCAGTTCCCTATATAGTACTCAATAGGTCGATGCAGAGAGTTTCTGTGAGGACTAAGTGGAGTAAAGTCAACATGGGACTGAGCACAGAGCCTGGATCAAGGATAATGTATTCATTTTTTCCTGTGGTTTGGAGATACAGACCAAGTTTGCTGCATTTGGCCACACTTGCTGGGCTGCTTTTTCACTCTAAGCCCTCTGTTCTCAGACCTATCCCTGCTCCCTATCCTCATTACATGTTTGAATACTAGGTTCTAGTATTCAAATTTAAGGAGCACTGGTCACGTAGTGGTTACGAATCGGGCTGTGAACCTCAGGGTCAGCAGTTCGAAACTACCAGCTGTTCCGCAGGAGAAAGATGAGGCTTTCTGCTCCTGTAAAGATTTACAGCCTCAGAAACCCTGTACAGGGTCGCTATGAGTTGGAACCGACTCCACAGCACATAACAACAACAGTATTTAAATTTTAAGCCAGGCTTCCTGATTCCAAAACTTGTAGTCTCTTTCCCAACCGAAGTCCTCTTAGTGGAAAGGGACTTCTGCTCACACGACATTCTCTGGTAGCCAGTTCTCAGCAACACTGGTGATGTTGTCCTAGGCCACAAAGAACAGGGGGACATAAGCTGAACTTCTGCTGCCTCTATCCCTCATGGGCTGCTCCCTGGCTTCCAGTTTATGTTGACTCATAGTGACCCTGCATCGGGTTTCTGTGGAGCTGCTGGTGGGTATGAACTGCTGACCTTGTGGTTAGTAGTCTACTGTTTACCCTACAGCTCCACTAGGACATACAAAGCACAAACTCTACTTCTAACAGTAACCACCTCCCTGTGTCCCAGGTGTTTCACAACAAAGATGCTGCCCAAACTGTACTCCCGTGACCAGGTGTCAGACCGTTTTTCTTCTTCATACCATCCTGAATTACTAATAGCAGCTACTCAGGAATAACATCTCCTGGGAAGCAGCAGAAAGATCAGAGCAAAAAGATCTCTTCTTTTTCTGTAAGAAAGGAAATAGGAGAGTAAAGAGGAGTAATATTTTCATCCTTCTGGAATCCTCAAGCATCAAACCACTGTGAGATACAATATTGACTTCAGATCTGCCAGACAATGGCTAGGGTTCATTAAAAAAGAAAAATCCAAAGGATAAATCTGCAAGGAAATGTAAGTTGACTTTTCTGTTAAAAAACAATCTAGTGGCTCTGTCTGGTGTGTTTTCTATTTTTGTACATCCAGCCCCTAAGGCTAAAGGGGAAATCACATTCTACCCTGTAGAAAAGCTTGCTGCATTGGGCATAATACTAAGCCAGATGTACTTTCACGTCCTAAACCAGCCTTGGGTCCTAACAACATACATCATTCACCCTAAACTGATTGGGGAAAGCACAATCACATTGATATTTTTTTGCCAGAACACCCTTCCATTCAAATCCTGACCTTACTCCAGTGTTCAAGGCTGAATTTTACCAAATCTCTTACAAAGCCTGCCACCCATTTCAGAACAATAGCTGATGAAGACAAACTCTATGAGAGTGGATAGGACTCTGTCTTGCCTAGGATTATATCTCCAATATTTGCCATAATTCCTGGCACCCCATAGGTGCTCTGAATGTGCTTATGAAATTGACTTAAATTCCTCTTGTCTGTTGTGGGTTTGGCTTTGAGTCAAAGAGTTCTGAGAAAAGAGACACCATTTTCAACTCTGTTCAATTTGGGTTTTGAACCCAAGATGATAGAGCTGTACACAGGAAAGTATGCAAACATAAGGGATTGAGAAAAAGCAAGGAGTGGAGAGGAGAAGTCACTGACTAGAGTGTTAATTTGTTTAGATAAGCAAAACTTGAATGACCTATATGGGCTTTGTAAAAACAAAGGAAAATAGTTATACCTCAGACCACAGGGTATAGATTCTTTCCAAGCAATTGACATTAAATGGGGAAAATAGGTAATACTGATTTTGAGACATTCCAGTAGTATTACTTTTTATCAATCCAACCTGTTCCAATCTTTCAGATCCAGTTGCTAGCAATAAAAATCAGCTGACTGTCACCTCAATACTACCCAGGATGCTGTTTCTGGGCATCCAGCATGGCAGCTGGGCCCTTTATATCACTGAGTGAGTGAAGTTTTCTCTGGTCCATGATCAAATGGCAGAGAAGGCTGAGCCCCAAGGCATGCAATGGCCACCACCGTACTTGATACCAGATGTGATGGTTAATTGTATGTGTCATCATAATGAGGCTATGGTGCCCAGTTGTTTGATGAAACACTTGTCTAGATGTTATTGTGAAGGCATTTTGTAGATGTGGTTAACATTTATAATCATTTGGCTTTAAGAAAATTACCCTTGATTATGCCAGTGGGTCTCATCCAATAAATTGAAGGCTTTAAGAGTAAAATAGATTTCCTAGAGAAGAACATTTTCTGCCTCATAGCATAGAAATCCTAGCTGAGTTTCCAGCCTGACATTCTATCCTACAGATTTAGAGTTCAAGACTACAACATCAACTCTTGCCTGAGTTTCCAGCCTGTCCACACATTTCAGACTTGACAGCTCCCACAATCATGTGAACCAATTCCTTAAATTAAATCTCCTTATTATATAAATATAAGCATCTTACAGGTTCTGTTTTTATGAAGAACCATGGCTAATACACCAGGTATACGGCCAGATTCCCAATTTGCCTTTCATTTTGGATTGACTTAGTGTCTTACATCTTACCTGGAGTTACTTGTATTAAAACATGTGTTTGACAACAATGAGCAGTATGTGTTACAAGGAGATTATTTTTTTTACTAGCAATGGTTTGGTTCCTTGAAGCTACTAAACAGTTACCACCCTGATTTGACAGAAGAGTCAGAGCTGTGATCAGGAGAGAAATAATCCACAAATCCAAAAAATAAATACTATTATCTCAGCAATAAAAGCTCCAAGAAAAGTCTCTATCAAATCTCCAACATAGGCAATACATCTGCATAGTGATTAGCTGGCACCGCTCTGGTAGCACAGTAGTTACAAATCGGCCTGCTAATCTCAAGGTCAGCAGTTCGAAACCACAAGCAGTTCTGTGGGAGAAAGATGACGCTTTCTGCTCTCGTAAAGATTTATAACCTCCAAAACCCTATGCAGGGTCACTATGAGTCGGAACCAACTCTACGCACATAACCACCACTCCATTAACAGTACAATGATGCTAAAAATGAGATTTACCTCACACTTACTCCCAACTAATGCCACTTTTTCTATACATACCTCTTTCTAACAACTATAATATGTTTTTGTTGTTAAGTGCCATCGAGTAGGTTCTAACTCATAGCAACCCTGTATAGAGTTTCTGAGGAACAGTTGGTGAGCTTGAACCACAGTTCATTTCAACCTTGCAGTCTAGCGCATTAACCCACAGTACCACACCAGGACTCCTACAACTATAGTATGTTGTTGTGAAGTGCAACTATAGTATAGATTAGCATTAATCTTAATCTCTAAGTAGTGAATCAATTTGTATATCTAGCAAAATTTAAAGAACTAATAATTTGCGCTTCCAGGGCAAGATGGTGGAATAGGTAGAGGCACTGAGCAGACCCTCTGCAATAAAAACATGAGAGACCAAGTGAAACGGATACAGATGGTGATCCTGGAAACTTGAGCTTCATAGGATAGGGAAGAGAAATGGGTCAAGTGCCTTTTGAAAGAGGAAACTGAACAGTAGCAATGGGAGAGGAGAAACAAAATGGGCTGTCAGCTGGCATGGAGCAGTGCAGCCATCTTGAGCCTTTGGGAGTGGTTGTTGATACAGCATCCTTCAGGCATTGCATGTGGCTACATCTTGGCAGCAAGGGGGCTATGATCCTTTTTCTGTGCCCTCCTGGTAGCCAGGTATGTGAGCAGTCTCTGTCCTTGCCAAACCAGCATCCAGTGGCACACTTCCTACACAACCTGACTGCCTGGGGTTGGACACCAGAGGTGCCACCCCTGCTTCTGGAGACACGTGAACGCAACTTGAAGTATACTAAACAAACTGGAACTGTGTTCCAGTCTCTGCCACATCCACCAGAAGACAAGTGATGATTGTCTGAGAATATAACAACATACAATCATCAATTAAATATAAATGTAATGACACTATAATATCTTGGAGACAAAAGGTAATTTCAGCTTACACGAAGACATAAGACAGAATGCCTCAAACAAGAGTCAGAAAATATAATACCAGAAAGGGTATCAACATATTTGATAAGGGGTTTAAAAGGATGAACCTCCAACAGATTCAGAGAAAGATTGAGGAAATCAAGGAGAGCACAGAAAACATTTTTAGAAGAATTCAGGAAAACACTACAAGAACAAACTGATTTTAAAAATGAAAAATTGTAACCCATACTTGTGATATTTATATTTCATCCATATTTTAGTTTTCCTCAGCAAAAAGCTAATCTAAATTTCCCAGCTTGTCATTTTAGGCATTATTTTACATGAAATGTTAATAAAAAAAATCAAACCATTATAAAAATATAAACAAGGAAAAGAAAACGATCTAAAATATCACCATTACATATATCCAGCAATGAAATTATATTAAATATCCTTTCAACACTCTTTCTATCGATGCATTTACATATATTTACATATGCTACCAGAGCTCCTTATAAATTATTCTATGTAAGTAAAAACCTATATTACTAATTTTTTTTCTGTAGTTTTTGCTCAATGTACTCATATTCCAGGATAATAATTTGGATAAATATTATATTCTAAAATGTAATAATAAGTCCTAACAAATTTCTGAGTACTTACTATATGTAAGGGCTTTCAATGTTTTAGCTCATTTAATCTTTGCAACAACTCCCTTAAATAGACTTTATAGATTATGAGGGTATTTTCTATATTTTATAGATTGCTATCTGGCACTTTAGGATAAGCACTGGACTGCAAGGTAGGTTTGAACCACAAAGTCAGTAGTTCAAACTCACCAGTTGCTTCTTGGAAACCTTAAACAGGGTTCCTATGAGTCGAGACTGATTCAACAGTACTTAACAACAACAAAGCATCTTATATCCACCACTCATCTGTCAGTTCGTGGTAGTGTGTGCAGCTTGCAGGTTGCTGTGATGCTAAAAGCTATGCCACAGGTATTTTGAGTGCCAGCAGGGCCATCTGTGATGGACAGTTTTCAACTGAGTGTCCAGACTAAGACAGACTAGGAAGAAGAGAGGCAGACTATCTGAGAATGTTTAGCCGTTGAAAACCTTACGAATAGCAGTGGAATATTTCCAGATAGCACCAGAATATTGAATACTGAAACATTTTGAATAGCACAAGAATACTATCAGCTATAGTACCAGAAGATGAACTTCAGGGTGGAAGGCACTCAAAATATGACTAGGGAAGAGCTGCCTCCTCAAAGTAGAGTTGACTGTGATGACGAGCATGTAGTAAAGCATTCTGGGCCTTCATTTCTGAGGAAGCACAAGTCAAAATGAGGAGAAACAGAGACAAACATCCATTAATAATTGGAACATGGACTGTGTGAAGTATGAATCTAGGAAAATTAGAAGAAGTCAAAAATGAAATGGAATGTAT
Source organism: Chrysochloris asiatica (assembly GCF_000296735.1). Lineage (NCBI taxonomy): Eukaryota > Metazoa > Chordata > Mammalia > Afrosoricida > Chrysochloridae > Chrysochloris > Chrysochloris asiatica. The sequence goes on from NW_006408661.1 coordinate 4,129,533, forward strand.
AAACATTGATATCTTAGGCATTAGTGAGCTTAGATGGACCAGTATTGACCATTTTGAGTCTGACAATCACAGGGTTTACTATGTGGGGACTACAAATTGAATAGGAATGATGTCACATTCATCATCAAAAAGAACATTTCAGGATCTATTTTGAAGTTAATGTGGTCTGTGATAGGATAATATCCAAACACCTACAAGGCAGACTAGTTAATACCACTAATATTGAAATTTATACACTAACCACTAAAAGTAGTGGTGATGAAATTGAAGAATTCTACCAACTTCTTCAGTCTGAAATTGATCAAATACTATATCAAGATATAGTGATAATTTCTGGTGATAGAATGCAAAGGTTGGAAACAAAGAGAAACCATCAGTAATTGAAAACTATGGCTTTGATGATAGAAACGATGCTAGAGATCACATGATAGAATTTTGCAAGACCAATGACTTCTTCATTGCAAATACCTTTTTTAAACAACATAAAAAATGAGTAAACACATGGACCTCAACAGATGGAATACACAGAAATAAAAATGACTAATCTGTGGAAGCGTAGTGGTTACGAATCGGGCTGCGAACCTTAAGGTCAGCGGTTCGAAACTACCAGGTGCTCCGCGGGAGAAAGATGAGGCTTTCTACTCCCGTAAAGATTTACACCCTCGGAAGCCCTATATAGGGTCGCTATGGGTCGGAACCGACTCGATGGCACATAACAACAACAACAATCTGTGGAAAGAGACAGTGGATAAGCTCCATATCATCAGCCAAAACAAGGCCAGGGGCAGATTGTGGAACAGACCATCGATTGCTCATATGCAGTTCAGGCTGAAATTGAAGAAAATTAAAATAATCTACAAGAGTCAAAATATGACCTTGAACATATTCCACTTGAATTTAGAGATCATCTGAAGAACAGATTTGATGCATTAGGCACTAATAAGTGAAACCCAGAAGAGTTGTGGAATGACATCAAGAATATTATATAGGAAAAAAGCAAAAGATCACTAAGAAGACAAGAACGAAGAAAAAGACCTAAATGGATGTCAGAAGAGACTCTGCAACTTGCTTTCCAGTGTAGAAATGCTAAGGCAAATGGAAGAAATGAGGAGGTAAAAGAGCTGAACAGAAAATTTCAAAGATCAGCTTCAGAAGACAAAGTCAAGTATTATAAAGAAATGTGCAAAGACCTATAGCTAGAATACTATAAATATAAAGCTGAAAGAACTGAGGAAAAACTTCAAGCTTCAACTTGAATTATTGTAGGACTCAATGGGCAAAATATTGAATGATGCAGAAAGCATGAAAAGAAGATGGAAGGAATACAAAGAGTCACTATATGAAAAAAATTGGTTGATGTTCAACCATTTCAAGTGGTAGCATATGATCAAGAGCCAATAGTACTGAAAGAAGAAGTCCAACATGTACTAAAGGTATTGGCAAAGAATAAAGCTCAAAGAATTTATGGAATAGACGTAAGAATCTTTAAATAAACTGATGCAGCACTACAGGCACTCACTTATCTATGCCAAGAAATTTGGAAGACAGCTACCAGGTCATCTGTTGGGAAAAGATTCATATTTGTGCCCATTCCAAAGACAGATGACACATCAGAATACTGAAATTATCAGATAATATCATTAATATTACTGTTACAGTTAAGTGCCGTCGAATTGGTTCTAACCCACAGTGACCCTGTATAGTGTTTCCTAGGAGTGGTTGGTGAGCTTGAACTGCAGACCTTTGCAGTTCAAACCGACTTTTGCAGACTAACACATTAACCCACAGCACCACACCAGGACGCCATCATTAATATTACATGTAAGTAAATTTTTGCTAAACATAATTCAAAAACAACTGCAACAGTACACTGACAGTGAACTGTCAGAGGATCAAGCCAGATTCATGTAATGAGGACATGGAACAAGAGATTTTATTGACATTAGATGGATCTTGGCTGAAAGTACAGAATACCAGAAAGATGTTTACTTGTGATTTATTACTATGCTTTTGACTGTGTTGATCATGACAAGCTATGGATAGCATTGTGAAGAATGGATATTCCAGAGCATTATTGTGTTCATGAGGCAGATATTTGAACAGAAGGGCACACTGAATGGTTTAAAATCAGGAAAAGTATATGTATTTTTCACCATACTTATTCAATCTGTAAACTGAGCAAATAATCAAAGAATCCTGGGTTATATGAAGAAGAATATGGAATCAGTATTGGAGGAAGACTGATTAACAACCTGTGATATGCAGATGATACAACCTTGCTTACTGAAAGTGAAGATTTAAAATATTTACTGATGAAGATCAAAGACCACGGCCTTCAGTATGGGTTGTATCTCAATGTAAAGAAAACAAAAATCCTCACCATTGGACAAATAAACAACATCAAGATAAAAGAAGACGAGATTTAAGTTGTCAAAGACTTCAGCTTCAACACTCATAGAAGCAGCAGTCAAGAAATCAAACAACATATTGTGTTAGGCAAATCTGCTGCACAAGATCTCTTTAAAGTGTTCAGGAGCACAGATGTCAGTTTGAGTACTAAGGTGCAACTGACCCAAATCATTTTGTTTTCAATAGGCTCATATGCATGTGAAAATTGGACAGTGAATAAGGAAGACTGTAGAAGAACTGATGCATCTGAGTTATGGTTTTGGAGAAAAATATTAACCGTACTGCCAGAAAAACAAACAAATCTGTATTGGAAAAAGTTCAGCCAGAATGCTCCTTAGAAACCAAGATAATCAGACTTCATCTCTCATACTTGGGGCATATTATCAGGAGGGGCCAGTCCCTGGAGAAGACATCTTGTTAGGATAGTGGAGGGTCAATGGAAAACATGGAGACCTCCAACGAGATGGACTGGCACAGTGGTAGCAGCAATGGGTTCAAACGTATCAACAATTTGAGGTTGGCACAGGACCAGGTTGTGTTTCATTCTGTTGTGCATACGGTTGTTATGATTTGGAACCAAGTGGATGACAACAAACAAATACAACAAGGAAAACGTAGGCAAAGATACATTAAGTAATTTGGTCAAAATTCTATAAGTAGTACCAGATTTAAACTCAACCTAACTCCCAAGCCTGAGCTTATAAGCACTGTACAGTGCATAGTATTTCACCATCTGGATTTACTTAATTTTTTAAACCAAGCTTTTACCGATGGATAATTAAATTATTCGCAGTATTTTTTTTGCTGTTACATGAAAATAACTTTACCATAAAAAAATCCTTACCATACATCTTTATGTACTTGTTTATTTATATCCTCAGAGAAAATTCCTATGAAGAGAATTTCTAAATCAATGCAATTTAAATATACTTATTTAAAAGTTAAATTTTGATACATATTGCCAAGTTGCCCTCCAGAAAAGTCTACCAATTAGCACCCCTTCCACCACTTTATAAAAGTTCCCATCCATTGACATCTTTTAGCACTGAGCTTTGTCAATATTTTCCTTCCGTCATGCTCTGAGCATTGAAAAACTGGTATCTTGTTATTATTTGCATTTCTTTTCACACTGTGCATATTGAACTGTTACTGTCTAGTGAGCTAGCTAGAACACAGAGGCATTGAGCTTTAGCTTTAAATGTGCTTTTTTCTCTTCATTAGATTATTCCAAGGAAAGTTTAGATTTTTGTCATGTTTCCTTTTAGGGCTAAAGAAAAGCAACCTTCAGGAAGCAGGATCATTCTGTGTCTCCTAAACCACATTTTCTGATTAGGATGTGGTTACCTGAGTGACTAAGATACTAATTTCAGCGCTTCTATTCTTTCTGCTCTTTATGCTGGAGAATTGGCTCACTTCCTCTTTCCTTCCTAATCAATGAGTCTCCTAACAAAGAAGATTTTTTTCAAGCCTATATAATTCTCAGGCATCTTAGTGTGGCGCTATAAGATAAGCTCTGATCTGTTACCAAAACATTGGCAGTTCAAACCCACAAGACACTCCTTGAAAACTCATTTAGGGTCACTATGAGTCAGAAGTGACTCAACAGCATTTAATACCAACAACAATATTGTTGTTGTTGTTAGGTGCCATCGAGTTGGCACTGACTCATAGCTACCCTGTGCACAACAGAACGAAACACTGCCTGGTCCTGGGCCAACCTCACAATTGTTGCCATGCTTTTGAGCCCATTGATGCTGTCACTTGACCAATCCATCTTGCTGGAGGTGTTCCTCTTTTCCTCTGACCCTCCACCTGACCAAACATGACATCCTTTTCCACTGACTGGTCCCTCCTGACAATATGTCCGAAGTATGAGAAACAAAGTTTGGCGATCCTGGCCTCCATGGAGCACGCTGGCTGCACTTCTTCCAACACAGATCTGTTGGTTCTTTTGGCAGCCCATGGCACTTTCAATATTCTCCTCCAACACCATAAATCAAATGCATCAATTCTTCTACAGTCTTCTTTATACAATTCTCTATTTGGGGTGTGGGATTTTTAACTGGTTACACTACTGAAAGTGGCTTGCAAGGTTCATTTAAGAACTATGTTATGTTCAAAGAACTTCAGTCTAGCAATCAAAATAGACTTTTCAAGACAGCATTCTCTTTTTCTTTCCTTTCACATTTCCTTTTTTCTTCCTTCCTTCCTTTCACATTTACCCCCTTAGGCATTTTGTAAATACCTTGAAGGCAATACATAGTCCACAGCAACAATTCTTCAAGTCCCACTTTCTTACACTTCTCTCATGTATTTTTCTCCTTACATTTCTTTTTTAAACTTTCTTCAAAATTCTACCCTACAGCTTGCTGTTACCCCTCTTTCTTTTGCCCTTTCTCCCAAGTCTGTATCACTGAGGCTCAAAGATACCTTTAGCAACAACAGAGCCTTCCTTGGAGGACAAGGGTAAGGAAAACTCTGCACAGGAAAAACTAAAAACAAACAGGCAAAAAACCCCAGATCCCTCTGAAAGAGAAAATGGAAATACTAGGAACACTAAAAAGTATGCCAAAAAGTTTTGTGCCACTAGAAACACGGTTGAACAGTGTTTTAATATATTAGTTCAAGTACATTCTAGGGCCATTCCTTCTGATATATTGAGGTGGCAGGAAAAGGTCCATGTGCAGGTAAGTCCTATTGCTGGGAGAGAGGATAGACAACGAAGCGATTTCTGATCTTGAGGTGGAGGGGAGAGAGTTAGGATAGCCTTCACATAGTTGCCCCTGATGTTACAGTGGTGAGCTTGTGTCATAGAACCAAAGTTTTAAAGATTAAAAGAAAAGAATGTTCAAAGTTACTTAACTCATTATGTTTTCAACTTTGGACAAAGTACACTTTGGAACACTATTCCACAAAATATTAGAAAGGGAGAGAAAGAGAAACTCCATGTTAAACAGTTTTCCTTACTGCAGGATTACTTAGAAATTTCAATGTGATAGTTTAAATTACATAATCTAACTTAATGTTTGTTTAACTAACATATTTTACTACAGAACTCTTCTCCTCTGGAACACCTACTTTTCACAATATGATTTAGTAAAAGTGGATATAGTGTACTTTTATCTTTACATAAGAAATGTTTTATAGATCCAGGTATTTTATTTGGCAAAAATGTGCAGAGTAATTGGGAGTAATAGGGCTCAAGGCATTTCTTTAAACTTAAGATATTGTAAAGCATTTAGAATTTTATTCTTTCATAAATTTTAAGAGAAATATTTATTAAACACAAAATTAAAATGTGAACCTAATGTTTCTTGATATATTCTCCATCTTGTTTTTGTTGTTAAGTGCTATTCAGTTGGTTCCAACTCATAGCAATCTTGTATAGGGTTTCCGAGAAACAGATGATGAGCTTGAACATCAACCTTGCGATTCCAACTCACTTTGCAGTCCAGTGCATTAAACCACAGCTCCATGCCAGGGCTCCATTCTCCATCTAAGTATATACAATTCTGTAGGTTGTTTCCTTTTCTTTAACTCTTCTCTTAAGAATTCTGTGGTCTTCATGTAAACACCATGTAAAAATGACAGTTGTGACATCTTTGAGGGATGCACATCTTATTCCTTTGAAATGTTCTTTCAGTTTGGGAAGAAAAAGAAGTCTGATACCTTTAAAACTCTCCTCCAACACCATAACTCAAATGCATCAATTCTTCTACAGTGTTTTTTATTCATTGTCCAACTTTCACATGCATATGAGACTATTGAAAACACCGTGACTTGTGTCAGACACACCTTAGTCCTCAAGTTGCTATCTTTGTTCTTCAACCTTAAAGAGGTCTTGTGCAGTAGATTTGCCTAATGCAATATGTAGTTTGATTTCTTCTTTTCTTAAGTTTTTATTGTGAATTATGTGATAGTTTACATGGGAGAACATTAGTTTTACATTAATCCTATCGTATATTGTTTCATTGCCATGATTACTATCCCCTCCATGCATCATCAAACAACCAAAGGGTGTACCCTGCAAGCCTGCCCCTCGGTCATCAGCACATGGCCCCTCTCCCTCTCTGAGTCTAGAGTCCCCAGCTGCTCCATCTTTCCATGCCTGTTGTTTGATTTCTTGACTGCTGCTTCCATGAGTGTTGCTGGTGGAACCAAGCAAGTGGAAATCTTTGACAACTTGAATCTTTTCTCCCTTTATTTTGATGTTGTTTATTTGTCCAGTGGTGAGGATTTTTGTTTTCTTTACATTGAGGTACAACCCATACTGAAGGCTGAGGTCTTTGATCTTCATCAGTAAGTATTTCAACTCCTCTTTGCTTTCAGCAAGCAACATAGAATCATCAGCATATTGTAGGTTGCTAATGAGTCTTCCTCCAATCTGGATGCCATGTTTTTCTTCATACACTCCTGCTTCTCTGATTATTTAATCAGCATACAGATTATGTAAGTATGGTGAAAGAATACAACTGTGTTGCACACCTTTGCCAATATTAAACCATTCAGTGTCCCTTGTTCTGTTTGAACTATTGCCTATTTGTCTATGTACAGGTTTCTCATGAGCAAAATTAAGAGCTCTGCAATACTCATTCTCCACAAAGTTATCCATAGCTTGTCATGATTCACACAGTTGAAAGTCTTTGCACAGTCAATAAAGCACTAGTAAACATATTTCTGACATTCTTTGCTTTCAGCCAAGATCCATCTGATGTCAGCAATGATATTCCTCATTCCATGTCCTCCTGTGAATCCACCTTGATCCTCTAGCAGTTCCTTCTCAATGTAATGTTGCAGCCATTTTTTAATTATCTTAAACAAAATTTTACTTGCTTGTGACAATAATGATATTGTCTAATGATTTCTGCATTCTGTTGAGTCACCTCTCTTTAGAATGGGCATAAATATGGATCCCTTTCAAACAGTTGGCCAGGTAGCTGTCTTCCAAATTTCTTGACATAGATGAATGCCTACAGTGCTGTATCAGTTTGTTGAAAGATTTCTCTCTGTAGTCCATCAGTTCCTGGAGCTATGTTCTTTGCCA
>NW_006408661.1:4138615-4141930 GCF_000296735.1 Chrysochloris asiatica
GCTGCTATTCATAAGGTTTTTAGTGGCTAAGCATTTGGAAGTAGTTCACCTATCATTTTCCAAGTCTGTCTTAGCCTGGAAGCTCAGCTGAAACCTGTCCTCAATGGGTGAATCTGCCAGCATTCAAATTACTTATGGTCTAGTTTCCAGCATCACAGCAACACATAAGTCATCATAATGCAATAAACTCACAGATGAGTGATGGCTATCCTGATTTTTTTAAAAATAATAATTAAAAAATCACCATAAGCTAAATTGACCTCTGTGTCTTGAATCTGACCTACTAGATCCCTTTGGAAGCCACTGCTTTAATTAGAATTGTTTTGAAAAGCATCCTAATGAGACTAAGATAACTGAAAGAACTTATCTATGTCATTCACTGATTGCAGAGAAATGTTTAAGCTTATTTTGATTGGAATAAATGTATAAACTGGAACCTAGTATCAATACTTTTTGACATATCTTCATATTTTAGTAGCTGCTTGGCATTCCATTGTATAAATGTACTACAATTTTAAGAAATCAATACTCTATTGAAAGACATTTGTGCTGTTCCAAACAATTACAAAAATGCATGTCATTTCAATTATGTACTTTTAGAATATCTAGGTCATGTTCTTAGAAATAGAATTGTTGCTACAGAAGATGTGTGCAATCAATAACTTTGCTAAAATATTAATAAAATGCCCTGTGAATACTGTGTTTTTTATATTCAAAACAAAAGTGGTATAAAAGTGAACATTTATCGGTATTCTTACCTAGTGGTATGTTGGTAATTGATTAACAAACTATTATCCATGTGGTACAATAATTTATTTATAGCATTTACTGATTTCCATGATAGAATATTTTCACCAGAGCTAATTTTAAACTGTTAACATGAAGTAAGTCTATGGAGAATTGGGAAGAGATGTCCAAAGTCAGCTCTTATAAGCCAACTCCAGCACGCTACTATCCTCACTTGCACAGTATATTAGGAAACATTTTAACTTTCATCAGCCTTACACATGAAACTGAAATTGTACATGAGATTGAGATATCCATTGACATATATAAGAATACTTTATTTTCTTTCCCAGAAACTACCTGTTTATGACCTTTGTTCATTTTTCTTTTGGTTTAGAGATCCTATTCTTGGTAATTTGTAGAAGGACCTTATATAATGGAGTCCTGGCTTGGTACTGTGGGGTAAGTCTTGAACTGCTAAACATAAAGTCAGTGGTTAAAATTCACCAGCTACTTCTGGGAATCCTATACAGGGTATGTTGGAACCTATACAGGGTGTGTCTGAACCAACTCAATGGCACTTAACAACAACAGCGTCTTATATAGTAAGATTAGCTTTTCATATACGGTCAAAATACCAAATATTTTCCTAAGCTTATTTGTATTTTGACTTTAATTATGATGGCTTTTGGAGTCCTGATGTGGTGCTGTGGGAAAATGCACTGGACCACAAGGTCAGTTTAAACTGCAAGGTCAGTGTGGTTCAAGCTCACCAGCAGCTCCTCGGAAACCCTATACAGGGTCACTATGGGTCGGAAGTGACTCAATGGCACTTAACAACAACAGCAATGATGATTTCACCAAGAAAAAATTTACCTTAATATATCTGTGTTTGTCATTCATTCATTCATGCTCCCTGAGATATGTGTTATAGTTACCTTAGCTCTACTCCAATATGAAAAATAAAATTCTCAATTGATTTCTTCTTGTGCTTTTATAATTCTATTTTTTATGCTTAAAATACTTGACATTTTCTTTTTTCTGTGTTCCATGTTCGGTAGTATGTTTTCTAAGTTCTCATCAGGTCAAAGTGACTATTATTACACAATGTGCTGTTGTTCAAGTCTTTATATGTGTTGTTAGGTTCCAAATCACAGTGACACTATGGAAAACAGAAAGAAACACTGCCCAGTCCTGCACCATCCTCATAATCATCACTATGTTGATCATTTGTTGCAGTAACTGTATTAATCCATCTCCTTGAAGGTCTTCCTCATGTTCATGGACCCATTACTGTACCAAGCATAATTTCTTTCTCTAGAGACTGATCTCTCCCAATAACATGTCCAAAGTACATGAGACAACGTCTCACCATCCAGATTCTAATGGCATTCTGTCTGTACTTTTTTCAGGACAGATTTGTTGTTCTCCTGGCAGTCTGTATTCAATATTCACCCCTAACACCATAATTCAAATACATGAATTGTCCTTCAGTTTTCCTTATTCATTGTCAATTGAAAATACCAAGAAACAGGTGCATCTTAGCCCTCAAAGTGACCTCTTTGTTTTTTAACACTTTCAAGAGGTCTTTTCCAATACACTTGTCCAATACAATATGCCATTTGATTTCTTGACAGCTTCTGTCATGGTGTTGATTGTGGATCCAAGTAAAATGAAATCCTTGAAAAATTTAATTAACATCCATCAGCAATCGGAACATGGGATGTATGAAGTATGAAAATTGGAAGTTGTAAAAAATGAAATGAAATGCATAAAGATGGATATCTAAGCATTTGTGAGTTGAAATGGACAGGTATTGGCCACACTGAATCTGAGAACTGTATGGTTTACTGTATCAGGAATGACAAACTAAAGAAGAATGATATAGCAGCATTCATCTTCAAAACAAACATTTCAAGGTCTATCTTGAAGTATAATGTTGTCTGTGATAGGATAATATCCATACACCTACAAGATAGGCCAGTTAATACCACTATGAGTCAAATTTAAGCACCAATCATTTAAGTCAGTAATGATTAAATTGAAGAATTCTATTAGCTTCCTCAGTCTGAAATCAATAAAATATGTCATCAAGATCCATTGATAATTATTGGTGATTTGAATGCAAAGGTTGGAAACAAAGAGGAAGGATCAATAGTTGGAAAATATGGCCTTGGTGATAGAAATGATGCTGGAGAATGCATGATAGAATTGTGCAAGACCAGTTAGTTACTTGTTGAAAATATTGTTTTTTAAACAACGTAAGAGATGACTATACAAATAGACCCTCACTGGATGGAATACACACAAATCAAATTGACTATATTGTGGGAAGAAATGGTGGAAAAGCTCAATAACATCAGGCAAAACAAGGCCAAGGGCAGACTGTGGAACAGACCATCAATTGCTCATATGCAAGTTCAGGTTGAAGCTGAAGAAAATTAAAACAAATCCACAAAAGCAAAAAAATGATCTTGAATATATACCAGATGAATTCAGAGACCATCTCAAGAGCAGATTTGATGCATTAGACCCTTATAACTGAAGACCAGAAGAGCTGCAGGATGACATCAAGAACATCAGAAAGAG
>NW_006408661.1:4145387-4146287 GCF_000296735.1 Chrysochloris asiatica
AGAATTGAAGAGATAGAAGCTAGAACTAGTGAGCTAGAAGATAAATCTCTCAACACTACTATGATAGAAGAACAAATACAAAAAAGGATAAAAAAAATCCAAAGAAAGCCTAAGATTCATGCTGGATAACATGAAGAGGAATAACATAAGAATTATTGGCATTCCAGAACCTTAAATTAAAAAAAAAAAAAAAAGACAAGCAAGAAAACAAAGTATGCTTTTTTCATTGTTTTCTTCCATATTTTGTGCCAGTCTTGCCATACATTTTACTAATACATGTTACAAACCCCAAAGAATATTGTTATGGCTTTTGTTTTGAAACAGATTTATAAAACAACAAAAATTAGAAAAAGTGTTTATTTTACTATTATTTGTGTACATGTGTGCTTGGGTAGTTTTGAATTTCCATCAGCGAGTATTTTACTTCAGCCAAAGGACATTTCCTCCCCATTAATTTGTACAGAAGATCTTGTAGCAATGGATTCTCTTATGTTTTGTCTGTGTGTTTAAAATCTTTATTTTATCTTCATTTTTATCAATGATTTTTAAATTAGGCTTAGAATTCTCAGTTGACAGTTTTTCTCACTTGCACTTTAAAGCTGTTATTCAAGTGTGTTTTGAGAGCACACTTGTCCTAGTCATCTTTATTTTTCTTTATGCATTGCATGCCTTTTTTACTTTGCATGCTTTCACAACTTGCCCTTTATTATTGGTTTTAATAATTTGATTATAATATTGCTTGGTATAGTTTCTGTTACATTTATTCTTCATGAGGTTCATTGAGCTTCTTGGATCTATGGCTTTAGGTTTTATGTCAAATTTGAAAAACCTGTGACTATTATTTCTTCAACTTTTTTTCTATCAATTCTCATTTCCTTTCTATCTGGGATCCCAATTACA
>NW_006408661.1:4147965-4152364 GCF_000296735.1 Chrysochloris asiatica
TGCAGCCCTAGTGCTCATTTGAGGCCAGGATGGCCAAACTTCATCTTTCATACTTTGGACATATTGTCAGGAGGGACTAGTCGCTGGAGAAGGAAATCATGTTTGGTAAGGGTCAGAGAAAAAGAGGAAGACCCCCAGCCAGATGGATTGGCCTAATGGCAGCATCAATAGGGTAAAGCATGGCAACAATTGTGAGGTTGGCCCAGGACCGGGCAGTGTTTCGTTATGTTGTGTATAGGGTTGGTACCGACTCAATAGCACCTAACAACAGCAACTATGCTATTCGAGTCCAGTTGTGGGTTAATGCTCTGGACTGCAAGGTTAATTTGAACCACAAGTCAGTGGTTCAAACTCACCAGCTACTCCTCAGAAACCCTATACAGGGTCAGTATGTGTCTGAGCCAACTCCATGGCACTTAACAACAATAACAATCATGCTCTTAATCCCATTCGGTATATTTTTCATTTCAGATATTACATTTTCCACTGCTTGAGATTCCACTTAATTCCTTTTTACATCTTTCATTTCTCTTCTCATTGTATTCATATTTTTCTTTAATTTCTTAAGCAAATTATAACAGCTGTTGCGACATATCTTTTTGTTAGTCCTCTTTATCATTTCTGGGCTTGGATTTTTCTTCTGATTATGGATTGCACATTTCTGATTCTTTGTATGTTTCTTAATTTTTATTTGTTTCTCAGACACTGAATTTTACATAATTGAGTGCTCAGTTTTTGTGTAGTTCTTTAAAGAGTGTTCAACATTTTCTGGCATGCAGTTAAGCTACTTTCAGATTAATCTGAGGCTTTTTAAAAAGTATTGTTTAAGAAGGTATAGAGTTGCTCTTATTTTTGGACTGTTTTGTCCCATGTCTAAGACCTGTCCCTAATGAAGTCTCTAATGAATGTCCTTGTATCCTATGTCTCTTCGCTCTGGCTGAACCATAGTCAAATTCTCACTTCTGTGTGAGCTCTCAGAATGAATGATCATTTTATAGTTTCCCAGTAATACTTTGAACTTGGAAGTTGTTCTTGCCCGGTTTTGTAAGATGTATTCCACTTTACTCTTCATTACATTTATGTTTTCTTTAATTCCTTGAACAAACAGAGCACACACTGATAACCAACTAAAGATAAGGAGCCCCTATAGAGTCTTGGTGTGGCACTGTGGATTAACGTACAAGACTGTAAAGATGTTTGAACTGCAAGGTCGGCAGTTCAAGCTCACCAGCTACTCCTTGGAAACCCTATACAGGGTTGCTATAGGTCAGAATTGACTCGATGGCACTTAACAACAACACTCTCTCTATCTATCTATATCTATATGTATCTATCTATATACGTATATATCTATATGTATATATAGATAGATAGCTGTATATAGAGATACATAGACAGACAGATAGATAGATAGATAGATAGATAGATAGATAGATAGATAGAGACAGAATGCGAGAATGCTCCTTGGAAAACCTATATAGAGTTGATATGAGTCAGAACCGACTCAATGGCACTTAACAACAACAATTAAATGTATAAGCCAACGAAACTTAAGGTTTTGGGTCCTTAATGCGCTGGGTTGCAAGGTTGGTTTGAATCTCAAGGTCAGCAGTGGTTCAAGCTCACCAGCTGCTCCTCGGAAACCCTATATATCTCTATGAGTTGTAATTAACTCAACAGCACCTAACAACAACAAGAATCTATATGAAACAATGAACATATGGTAAAGAGGATTAGTACCTGGGCCCAATGAATGGTGCAGATTCAAAAGAGTGAAGTAAAACCTACTGTGCATTCTATGCCATTGCAAATAGAGCTTAGACTTAACCTCCATAATGTAGTTGGACAAATTCCCACCATCCCATACTAATAATCTTTTTGCCTCTTATCATTCTGTTATTACAAAGACCTCTGACTATATCACCAAATTTCTATTGCTTTATTTAATCCTTCTTCTGCTAACAGCCCAACATTTCATTCTTCTTTGACCTATGAGCAACTCTGGCAGGGACATATCAGGATTTTTTAAAGAAAATCCACTGCCAGAAAGACCTTAGCAATGATTCTTATAGCTATTTTATCTGTTAAATGGCACAGAGCTGAATCTTGGTAGCACACCCAGTTCTGATCTCTTTTCCACTGAAGATAGAGAATTGGAAACACAGTATTTTCTGAGATGAAACAGTGGAATGGAAATAGATTATACATAATCACTTTAAATGTGGTATCAGCAGAGCTGGAAAAATCCCCTGTATAAATCCCATGGTGAAAATCCGTTAATTTTGAGGGGATTAAATCAGTTGAATAATTTTGATTGGCACATTGTAAGAAGGAACCATTCTTACAGTTAAACTACTCCAGGGAATGAAACCTGATTTTTAAGACTGACAATAATAGAAAGTAGACAGTTTGGTATTTTATAAGCTACACATTTGGGACTGTTTCTTAAAATAGAATTTGCATTCCTATAATCTCTGCATGCCAGTAGTACTAACACTTTATTCAGATTCATATATATAATTTTACTATTTCTGCCTGGAAACCAATTGATAGTAATCTCTCCTTGTACCTTAACAATAAAAGGACCCAGAACTGATTGGATCTGTTTGATTTTAAATCACCATAAAAATTTGCTTTCCCCATATTTAGCACAGTGGCAAAACTCTAAAAATGTATTTTGTAGAGGATAGCAGATCATAAGATCAATTTCAAACGCCAAGAAGAATAAAACTTTCCTAATTCTTTTGCTTACAACCTTGCCTGTGTGGCATTAACTGAAGAGATACAAAATTGGCAGAAGATCAACAGCTAGGAACAAACAAATAACATCTTAATTATCACATTATTAAAACTCTTCCCTTAGCAACTGGTGTTGGTAGGTGGTTATGTGCCGTGGAGTCAGTTCCGACTCATAGCAACCCTGTACAGGGTTTAACCGAGGCTGTAAACCTTTACGGGAGCAGAAAGCCTAATCTTTCTCCCGTGGAACACCTGGTAGTTTCAAACTGCTGACCTTAAGGTTCACAGCCCGATTCGTAACCACTATGCTACCAGAGCTCATTGATGGCTCAATAATAGAATTCTCGCCTTCCATGAAGGAGACCAGTCTTGATTCCTAGTCAATACACCTCATGTAGGCCCTTAAAAATGTAGAAAAACTTGTGATGAGTTGGGAGCTCCTTTGGGGCAAAGATGTATGCTTCCTTACTCTCCTCCGTCCACAGTACTTGGTACACTACTGAAGAGAGAGCAGAGGCTCAACACATATGATACATGCTCAGTAGTAGAACCTTGGGGGACTCTCTCTGTCTAAGATGGAATGCCCCATTTTATCTTCACCTGCTTGTTGTTTTTGTTGTTGTGTGCCGTGGAGTCGGTTCCAACTCGTAGCAACCTACACAGGGTTTCCAAGGCTGTAAATCTTTACAGGAGCAGAATGCCTCATCTTTCTCCCACAGAATCGCTGGTAGTTTCGAACTGCTGACCTTGCGGCTCACAGCCTGATTCATAACTACTATGCTACCAGAACTCCTTATCTTCACCTGCTAGGGAATTGTATAAGATAAATGGGCCCAGATGACGCTCACCCATCCTCTCTCCAAGACACATCTTCCCTGATGGACTCATCCTTTGTCTTCCTGGGCAAATGTGAATTCTTATTGTTTTTGCCTGTTCTCATGTTCTGGTTGAGAATTAGGATATTTCCAGCTTCAAAAACAGCAGGTAAGAAGATTGGGAGGCATTAAATTGCACCAACTGCTTAAGAAACTAATATTATTCCTGGAATGTTAAGAAATACGTGGATTATGGGAAATGAACATGGAGGTGTAAACTCTTGGCTCTTCAGGGCCTTGGCATGAGGAGTTCTCTAACCTGAAGAAGGAAAGGATGCTAGAGACAGATAGCAAATATTTTCCTCTGTTGACCCTTCAGACCACACAACCACAAAAATCCTTCTTCTAAAATGTCTTACAAATATAATAAGATTTTTCATTTACTAATATTCTCCTCCAACACCATAACTCAAATGCCTCAATTATTCTGTGGTCTTCCTTATTCATTTCCAACTTTCACATGCATATGAGGTTATTGAAATTACCATGGCTTGGGTCAAGTGCACCTTAGTCCTCAATCTGACATCTTTGTATTTCAACACTTTAAAAAGGTCTTGTGCAGCAGATTTGCCTAATGCAATACGTCGTTTGCTTTCTTGACTGCTACTTCTATGAGTGTTGATAGTTGATCCAAGAAGAATGAAGTCCTTTTCAACTTCAATCTTTTCTTCATTGATAAGAATGTCATTTATTGGTCCAATTCTTTACATTGAGATGCAATCCAGACTGAAGGCTGTGGTCTTTGATCTTCATCAGTAAATAATTTAAGTCCTCTTCATTTTCAG
>NW_006408661.1:4153075-4155381 GCF_000296735.1 Chrysochloris asiatica
AACCTTTGCATTCCAATCACCAGTAATTATAAATGCATTTTGGTTGCATGTTTGATATATTTCAGAATGAAGAAGTTGGCAGAATACTTCAGCTTCATCATCACTGACTTTCGTGGTTGGTGGGTAAATTTGAATAATATTTGCATTAACTGGTCTTCTTTGTAGGCTTATGGATATAATCCTATCACACACAGCATTATATTTCAAGACAGATCTTGAAATATTCTTTTTAATGATGTATGTGATACCATTCCTCTTCAATTTGTTATTCCCAGCCATAGATTGTCAGGTTCAAAATGGCCAGTACCAGTCCATTTCAGTGCACCAATGCCTAGGATATAGTTCCTTATGTGTTCTATTTCATTTGTGACAAGTTCCCGTTTTCCTAGATTTATACTTTGCACATTCCATATTCCAACTTTTAATGGACATTTACAGCTGTTTCTCCTTATTTTGAATCTGACAATCTATGGAAAAGGAAGGTTCCAAAAGCTTTCCTCCATTCATGCCACCAGGATCATCTCACCACATTTGAGGAGGCAACTCTTCCCCAGACCTATTTTGAGTGCCTTCTCATCTGAGGGGCTCATATTCTGGCACTGTATCTGGCAATATTTTGGTACTATTCATCCTACTTCAATATTCAATATTCTGGTGCTTGTCAGAAAGGTTCATAAGGTTTTCAGTGGCTAAACATTCTTCCCAGTCTGTGTCTGGAAGCTCAGCTGAAACCTGTTTACCATGGGTGTTTCTTGCTGGTATTTAAAATACTGATGACATAACTTCCAGCATCACAGAAATATACAAGCCCCCAGAATACAACAAACTGACACATGAATGGTGGAAAATGGAGATAGAATTGAATCGATAGAATTGAGTATTATACTTTCGTATAATATTCAAGGGAATGGAAAAAGAAGAAGGAGGAAGAGAAAGAATGAAAAACAAAAACAATGAAAAAACAAAAGGAAAACACCAAATCCCCAAACAAAAAAATTACTGCTGTTTGACCTGAGAGTATTGGGGGGTGTGGAGGAGGGAGGAGGGGGGTGTCCTTTCAGCCAAGGAACTTACAAGGTAGTTGAGATAGGTTTGTGACAGTGGAATTCCTTTCAGCTTCAGTGTTTTCTATGTTCAGAGCGCTCAATCCAGAAGCAGTTCATGGAGGCCCTTCATGGAGCTGGTTTCAGTTTCTGTTAGGACTACAGGGCAACTTGGGGCAGGGTGATTGGTAAAATGCTGGTCTGTTGGCTCTGTGGGTTCTGTAGGTCTGGAGTCGAGCCTGCCTGAATCCAGGTGCCAAAATGAGTATGCAACCCCCACCTCACACTGGCAAACTCCAAAATCCTGGAGAACAGGGTCTGTGCTAGGGATTGATGAGTGTGGGATCACGCCCCTCCTCTGGTTACAAGGTAAGAGTGAGGAAAAAGAAAGAATTGCAAGTTTCCTGTGGTCTGTGTGAAGCTACTCTGCCAGGCCACCTTGTGTTGCCAAAGCTATTCACCAAGGTTCAATTTCACTGGCATTCGTAAGATTTTCAGTGGCTAACCATTCAGAAGTGGTCTGCCTTTCCTTATTTCTAGTCTGTCTCAGTCTGGATGCTCTTCTGACATCAGTTCCACCATCAGTGACCCTGCTGATATTTAAAATACCTGTGGCATTTTTTCCAGCAGCACTGTAACACACAAGATGCCAGTACAGCAAACTGACAAACTCATAAAGAGAATTAAAATCACACAATGCTCAAGGCAAACATTTTTATAAATTGGGCTGAACTGCTGTTTAGTGATGGCTTCAAGAGATAGTCTCAAATAAAGTTTAAAGATTATTTCTGGTCATTTGATATGGATGTCCCCCAAATCTCAATGGATCCAATAAGTTTGGTTACATAGGATCTTGCAGTTCTGTTGTACACTTCTTTCTTTGGACCAGGACCTATCTGTTGAGTCCTTGATCAAAACATTTAGTAATGGTAGTCACACACCATCCATTTCTTCTGGTCTCATGGTAATAGGGGCAGTAGTTTATAGATGCAATTAAACCCACAATTGATTTTCTTCTCCAATTCCTGGGTCTGCTTCTTTCTTTATTTTACCATGTGGAATAGAAACCCACTATTGTATCTTGGGTGGTTGCTAGTAAGCTTTTAAGATCTTAGGTACTACTCATCGAATTGGGAGGTGAAACAGAAATTCTAAAAATATTAGGCCAATTGACTAGATAGACCCAGGATGCTTTGAACCAGTAAAACTAATCCCATGAAATCTTTAGTTGTGCCTAGATAAGAGTCCTGATGTGTCCCTGTA
>NW_006408661.1:4156198-4156829 GCF_000296735.1 Chrysochloris asiatica
TGTGTAGGGATATTAAAGTTTGAAGGCTTATAGCTAGTGGAGCTTGTAGCGGGAGCAAGAAATCTGGTACTTTTGAATGTGTTGGGCTCAGCAGACCAGAGCCGACAACTTGGGTGAGACCAAATGGCAAGACCAAGCGGGGGAGCAAGCAGACCCATCATGGACTAACGCCTGTGGGAACCTCAGAGCAAAGGTGGACAATATTCTTTGTTTGGTTTTGTTTTTTTTTTTTTTTTTTTTTTTGGTATCTGTTCATTGGTCTAGCTGTCTGTGCACCTCCATTCTGTTGACTAGAGGAGGGTACCTGAGTGAGTGGACACCCCTACCCCCACTGACTGGCGGGTTCTTCTACCATGCATGCACACAGATTTGTTCAGCATTTAAAGAGACAGTCATCGCTTAAAACCAGGAGAGCAAAACAGCCACAGCCATCCCTGAATTGTTTATTGATAGGGAAAAGGTCATAACAGGGGTTGTGGAGAGGGAGAGAGTTTAAAAATAAAACAGGTCGAAAATTAAATCCTGAGGTACAGCATAATAACCAACAGTGGCATCTTGAAATTTATCAGGTGGCCTTGAAGACAAAAAGCTGAAAGAGGATATTAAAGTCATACTCATATTAGGCTATAGG
>NW_006408661.1:4172318-4173382 GCF_000296735.1 Chrysochloris asiatica
TGGGACCCTACCCAGAGAAACAGTGATGCCAGAGATGGAAGCAGAGATGATGACCTGGAAAGATGGAGCGGTTGGGGACTCTCAACCCAGAGAGGGAGAGGGGCTGTGTGCTGACGAACAAGGGGCAGGATTGTGGGGTATACCCTTTGATTGCTTGATGATGCATGGAGGGGATTGTAATAATGGCAATGAAACGATATACGATAAAATGAATGTAAAGCTAATGTTCTCTCATTAAACTATCACATAATTCAAAATAAAACATTTAAAAAAAAGAATCTAAGTATGTTGTTCTACAGTTCTGGACACTATGCATCTGAAATCAGGGTGTTGGCCAAGTTGTTTCCTTCTGAGAACTCTGAGAATCTGTTTCATGTTCCTCTTCAAACTTCTGGTGACAGTTGATGATACTTGTCATTCTTCAGTTTGTAGATGCATCTTCACATGGGGTTATCTGTTTATTTTTTTGTGTCTTTTTTCTTCTTTTATAAGGACACCACTCACATGGGATTAGGACCCATTCTACTTTAATGTGACATCATGGTGGTGGTGGTTGTTGTGTGCTGTGGAGTTGGTTCCGACTCATAGTGACCCTGCATAGGGTTTCTGAGGTTGTAAATCTTTACTGGACCAGAAAGCCTCAAATTTATCCCAAGGAACTGTTGGCAGTTTTGAACTGCTGACCTTGAGGTTATCAGCCAGACTCATAACCACTATGCTACCAGAGTTCCTTGTGACATCATAAGAACTGATAATATTTCCAAAGACCATATTTACAAACATGGAGTCCTGGTGTGGCACCATGGGATAAGCACTGGACTGCAAGGTCAATTTGAACAGCAAAGTCGGTGGTTCAAAATCACCATCTGCTCCTCAGAAACCCTATACAGTGTCTCTGTAAGTCGGACACACTCGACAGCACTTAACAATAATATTTCCTAACATAGTCAATAAAGCACAGGTAACATAATCAACAACACACAGGTAAATATCTTTCTGGAATTCTCTGCTTTCAGCCTCCTGTTGTGGCACTGTAGGATCAGCACTGGGCTGGGGACCATAAA
>NW_006408661.1:4173682-4175086 GCF_000296735.1 Chrysochloris asiatica
TGGCTGGTAGATCTGAACCACTGACCTTGCAGTCCAATGCCTATCCCACAGTGCCACCAGGGCAGGTCCCTAAAAGTCATCTGAACTCACAGTCGAAAGACTGAAGCAAAGCTTTTGTAAGTGAATTATGTAATCATGAGAAATCTTCTCTTACCACCCACACCCTCAAAGTTGACCTCCAAACCTTGGTGTTTCGACTCTGGGAGGCACATCCTCATTTGTTGGCAGCTGGCAGTTAGAACACATACTCATATATCCCCATCCTTCAACGTAAGTGTCTCAACTTTACAAGCCATGTATCTCAAGTAGTATCATAACTGAATTTTCAACAGACCATTCCATTTCTCTATAATACCATCTATAACATGGTGTTAATGTCCATGAGAATATCTGTGTAACCATTCAAATAAATTCATTGCCTTGTTTCAATGACTGTGAATGAATTCCTTAGTCAGAGGCAGTTTTGGCTAAGATAACATAATGGTACAAGAGACACTCAGTAAATCCATGGATTGAGTGGCCATAATGTGGGGAAAGCTAATCTAAATCTAAAGTAAGTGTTTAGTCTAGTCAAGACTATCTGGAAGGGATCCAGTCTAAAACATTTGCCACCAGGGATTAGGTTCGTCCATTTAAGATAAGACACCATCAGAGAGAATCAAGATTGGCTGTTCCTATTGCCAGTTTGGGCCCTTGGCAGTGATAGCAAGGTCTTCAATGATGAGAGGGACATCCTTGTTAAATTCTGCTTTTGAGCTGGGGTTGGCTAATAAATAAAGCTGACTGATATCCTCAGAGCTGATCATCCTTCCATCTAATTTTTAAGATGTTTTAATTTGGTATTCATACCTAATCCAAATATATTCAGGCTCTGAACCCATTCCTGTCCATCCAGACTGACCATTAGTCACTGCTGGAAGACTGTGTTCCTGAGCTCAAGCCGTTTCCACTTCCTGGCAAAATGACAATAATATGTACTGATGAAATTTCTCCTAACTGGAAGGATTTTCCTAGGATAAGCACTGGCCTGCTGACCACAAGTTTGTAAGTACAAACCCACCAGTTGCTATTTGGAAATCCTTTACAGAGTCACTGTGAGTCAGAACCTACTCCATGGCACTTAACAAGAACTCATTTTCAAGTCACCTACAGTGTTGCCATCATGCTATAGCTGATCATTGCCAACATTTGCATTTGCCAACATTACATACAGAACCATCTGTAGTTAGGACTGAATTTTTATTTTTTACTCCTCGATTCATAGGGAATTTCCCATGAAGCCTGATGAATGTGGCAGGCTCAGTTCTCATAAACATCATTTCCATCCAAAAACAGGAATGCTCCTTGGCCCACTCAACATCACAAACAGGAAGAGCAGCCAGCACTCATGGTAAGTTGTTGTGG
>NW_006408661.1:4176451-4179512 GCF_000296735.1 Chrysochloris asiatica
TGAGCTTGAACCCAGACCTTAGTTCACATGGCTTTGCAGTCTGGCGCATTAACCCACAGCACCACACCAGGACTCTCATCATAAGTGGCTTACATCATATAGTCACCTAGTGCCTCATGTCCAAAATCCACCAGAGCCCAGAAAGAAGCCAAGAGCAAATCTCAAAGAAAAACAGTTAACTGTTTTAGCTTTGCCCCCAAGTTTTAAAGGCCTTGTTACAGCAGCATTCCAGGCTTCTGTAGATAATACAGCCCTGTTTGATTCTGCTGGGTCACTAGTACTGGCACCTGCACACACTGGGGAACCTTTTCTTACCTTAGATTCTCTCTAAGTTCACAGTCTAATGTCACATGGTAAATGAAGGCTAGATTATCTAAGAAGCAGAAGATACATATGCTTAGAAAGAGAGAGAGAGAGATTCACCTTTGGCAAAGTTAACTAGAATTTTTTCAATGTGAAAATCTAGAAATAAATTATTCAACTTTTTAACAAACATACACATTGTGCCTTTCTATAACCTAAAAATTTCTTTTGAATTACATAGTTGTTAGGTGCCATCGAGTCGATTTCAACTATAGTGAGCTTATGCACAACAGAATGAAATATTTCCTGGTCCTGCACTAGTCTCACAATCATTGTTAAGCTTGAGACCATGGCTGCTGTCATTGTACAGATCCATCTCATTGGGGTTTACCTCTTTTTCACTCACACTCCACATTACCTGGCATGATGTCCTTCTCCAGGTACTAGTCCTTCCTGACAATATTTCAGAACTCTCACCATCCTGACTTTAAACAAACATTCTGTATTTCTTCCAATGCAGATTTATTTGTTCTTCTAGCAGTCCATGGTACTTTTAATATTCTTCTCTAACACCATAACTCAAATGTATCAATCAATCTATAATCTTTTTTACTCATTGTCCAACTTTCACATGCATATAAGGTTATTAGAAATATCATGGTTTAGGTTGGGTGCACTGTAGTCCTCAAACTGACGTCTTTGCTCCTGAGCACTTTAAAGAGGTCTTGTGCAGGAAAAATGAAGTCCTTGACAACTTCAATCTTTCTCTATTTATCGTGATGTTATTCATTACACCAGTGCTGAGATTTTTTGTTTTCTTTCCATTGAAGTGTAACCCTACCTAAGGCTGTGGTTGTTGATCTTCATCAGTAAGTATTTTAAGTTCTCTTCTCTTTCAGCAAGCAAGGTTGCATCATCTGCATATTGCAGGTTGTTAATGAGTCTTTCTCCAATCTTGATGCCATGTTCTTCTTCATATATTCCAGCTTCTCAGATTATTTGCTAACATAGAGATTGAATAAGTGTTGTGAAAAAATATAATCCTAGAATACACCTTTCCTAATTTTAAACCATTCAGTGTCCCCTTGTTCAAATGACTGCCACATGGTCCATGTACAGGTTTCTCATGAACACAATTAAGTGTTCTGGATTACTCATGTGCTCCAATGTGGTCCATAGCAGATCCACACAGTGGAAAACGTTTGCATAGTCAATAAGGCACAAGTAAACATCTTTCTGGTATTCTCAGTTTTCAACCAAGAGCCATCTGATGTGAGTAATGGTATCCCTTGTCCCATGTTTTCATCTGAATCTAACTTGAAACTCTAGCAGTTTCTTGTCAATGCACTGTTGCAGCCGTTTTTAAAAATTATCTTTAGCAAAATTTTACTTGCATGTGATATTAATGATATTGTCTGCTTATTTCCTCTTTCCGTTGGGTCACCTCTCTTTGGAATGAGCACAAATATGGATCTCTTCCAATCTGTTGTCCAGGTAGCTGTCTTCCAAATTTCTTGGCAAAGTTGAGTGAGTGCCTCCAGTGCTGCCTCAGTTTGTTGAAAATTTTCAATTTGTATTCCATTAATTCCTGGGGACTTATTCTTTGACAATGACTTCAGTGCACCTCAGACATCTTCCTTAAGTATTATTGGCTCTTGAACATATGCTACCTCTTAAAATGTTTGAACATCAACCAATTCTTTTTGGTACCACGACTCTGTGTATTCTTTCATATTCTTCTGATGCTTTCTGCATCATTCAATATCTTATTCAAAGAATGTTCAGTATTGCAAATTGAGGCTTACATTTTTTTTCCCCTCAGTTCTTTCAGCTTGAAAAATACTAAGGCACACCTTAGTCCTCAAGCTGTGTCCTTCCCTTTTGGTTTTCTAACTCCAGATCTTTGCACATTTCATTATAATATTTGACTTTGTCTTCTAGAGCTGCACTTTGAAATTTTCTGTTCAACTCTTTTACCTCCTCATTTCTTCAATATGCTTGAACATCTCTACACTGGGAAGCAAGTTTCAGAGTCTCTTCTGACATCCATTTGGGTATTTTATTTCTTCCTTCTCTTCTTAATGATCTTTTTGCTTTCTTCCTGTATGATGTTCTTGATGTCATCTCACAAATCTTCTGGTTTTCAGTCATTAGTGTCTACTACATCAAAGACTTAAAATACTTACTGATAAATATCAAAGACCCCAGCCCTTGGTAAGGTTTGCACCTCAGTGTAAAGAAAACAAAAATCCACACCACTGGAAGAACAATAACATCAAGATAAATGGAGAAAAGATTGAAGTTGTCAAAGACGTCATTTTTCTCTGATCAACCATAAACATTCATGGGAGCAGTAATGAAGAGATCAAACAAAGAATTACATTAAACAAATCTGCTGCACAAAACCCCTTTTAAAGTGTTGAAGAGCAAAGATGTCAGTTTGATGACTAAGGTGCATCTGACCCAAACCATGGTATTTTCAATAGCCTCATATGCATGTGAAAGTTGGACAGTGAATAAAGAAGACTACAGAAAAATTAATGCATTTGAGTTATGGTGTTGGAGGAGAATATTAAAAGTACCATGAACTTTCAGAAGAACAAACAAACCTGTGTTGGAAGAAGTAGAGCCATAATCCTCCTTAGAAGTCAGGATGGCAAGACTTTGTCTTTCATACGTTGGACATATTATCAGGATTCATTAGTCCCTTGAGAAGGACGTCATGTTTGATAAAGTGGAGGGTCATAGAAAAAGAAGA
>NW_006408661.1:4181047-4185320 GCF_000296735.1 Chrysochloris asiatica
CATACTTCTCAATGTTGTCCATAGCTTGTCATGATCCACACAATCGAAAGCCTTTGCGTAGTCAATAAAGCACAGGTAAACATCTTTCTGGTATTTTTGCATTCTAATAACCAGTACATCTTGAATACATGTTTGATCAATTTCACATTGAAGAAATTGGTAGAATTTTTCAGTTTCATCATCACTGGTTTTAGTGGTTGGTGGACAAATTTGAATAATAATGGTATTAACTGGTCTTTCATGTAGGCATATGGATATTTTCTTATCACAGACAACATTGTACTTCAAGATAGATCTTGAAATGCTCTTTTGGATGATGCATGCGTTGTAATTCCTCTTCATTTTTGTCATTTACAGCATAGTAAACCATGTGATTGTCAGATTCTAAATGGCCAATACCAATCCATTTTAGCTTACTAATGTGTAGGATATTGTTGTTTTCATGTTGCATTTCACTTTTGACAAATTCCAATTTTCCTAGATTAATACTTCATACATTCCGTGTTCCAATTATTAATGGATGTAACTGTTTCTCCTCATTTTCAGTTGTGTCCCATCAGAACTACATCATATGGTTGCAAAGTTTTGTGAGTCCATAAGTCATCTAAAAGTCTTAATTGGGTGTTTGGTGAATGGGGCAAAAGAGCCACACCACTGAGAAATATTTTGCCTCTAAAATCCAAACATGGCTGGCAAGCATTATGTCTCTTCTTTAGTGAAATCAGATAGAAGATTCTGCACTTCGTCTGGCATGTCCCTAACAACTGACCAGAGGTGAAACATCCCTGTGTTTTTGTGGGTCTCACTCTTTCTTACTGACACATGTTTCTTTTCAATTATTTAAGCAGCCTAGTAAAAGGTTCAAAAATCCTCTACAGTTTGCTTCAATGTGCTGTACACATGTTTTCTTTCTCCAATGTGTGTACCAGAATGTGAGAAAGAGTCTGGAGGCACTGAGGTAGTAATGTGTGATAAAAGTGAAGTTTGTTAAAAAAGAGTTCCTAACATATCATTTAAGGAGCTCTGGTAGTGTAGTAGTAATGAATCGGGCTATGAACCGCAAGGTCAGCTGTTTGAAACTACCAGCTGTTCCACGGGAGAAAGATGAGGTTTTCTGCTCCCATAAAGATTTACAGCCTCGGAAACCCTGTACAGGGTTGCTACAAGTTGTAACCGACTCCACGGCACATAACAACAACAACAACAACATATCATTTGGGGCTATATTGAAATCTGTTCTATCCTGTATAACAAGTCCTTCTGGATAAAAATAAAATATTTCTAAAAACATGTTCTTATTTAACAGTTACACTTTCGTAGATAATGTAATCATAATATGTCATAACATTTCTAAGGAAAGTCTATATCCTGTGCCTATTGTCCATCACAGACATCACCATTCAGCTGGAAACTGCCACCAAAGTTTAATACTAATGCATAGCAAGAGTGCCTCAGCTTCTATAAAGCTTACCCCTGTAACTAAAATGTTAATAATGCAGAATCAGACATAAGGAAAAAGGAATTCTTAAGTGTACACCCTAGAACCATCCTGATTTAAGCCATGCAGCTTTGTGATTTGGACCCAAAGTGTTCTGTCACTTACCTAGGTTCAGACAGTATGAGAGTCCTTTTAATTGCTGAACCCCCAAAATAGTGCCTGGAATCACAATGTTGTTGTTATTGTTAGCTACCGTCAAATTGGTACCAACTCATAGCAACCTTGTGTACACAACAGAACGAACCACTGCCTGGTCCTGTAACAATCTCACAACAGTTGCTATGCTTCAGCCTATTGCTGTTGCCACTGTGCCAATCCATCTCATTGGGGGTCTTCCTCTTTTTCATTGACCCTCCACTTTATCAAGCATGATGTCGTTCTCCATTTTATCTCCTGATAATGTGTCAGAAGTATGAGAGACGAAGTCTGACCATCCTAGTTTCTAAGAGGCATGCTGGCTGTTATGAAATCTGTGATCAAATTAAAAACAGATTTTTGGCCTTTTTGTCCTAGATCCACTCCTTGGGTCTCTAAGGAAATGGCTCCATTTTCAGTTTCATCTTTTCAATTTTCTCACCAAAATTGATACATAAAAGGTGATTTTTTTTTTTTCCTCCTCAAGTTTTTTCTAAAGCAAAGAATTATAGGGCCGGGGAAATGTTCACAGAGAGATTCATATTGCTAAAGCAAAACAGCCAAATAGCCAAATAGCTAGTGGCTGCACACATTACTATTCAAAACATGGCCTCTTGGGGTCTGAAGGGAACAGTTACACACAGGTACTGTGCATTCCTCTGTGTGATTTCCTCAATGTGTTCATAGATTAGAAAACTCAATAATACCATGATGTCAGTTTTTCTCAATTTGATCTACAGATTTAATGCAATCCCCCCAAAAATTCCAGGAGGTTTAGTTTTTAGATCTCAACAAGCTGATTCTAAAATTTTAAAGCAAATATAAAGAAACTAGAATTGTCACTGTACCAAAAAAAATTGGTTGACATTCAATCATTTCAAGAGGTAGCATATGCTCAAGAACTGGTGAAACGAAAGGAAGAAGTCAAAACTACACTGAAAACATTGAGAAAATCAAGGTTCTAGGAATTGACAATAATAATTGAAGTGTTTCAACTTACTGATGCAATACTAGGGTTATCACTCTTAAATGCCAAGGAATTTGGAAAACAGTAACCTGGCTAACTGGAAGAGATCCCTATTTGTATCCACTCCAAAGCAAGGTGTCTCAACGGAATGTGGAAATAATTGAACAATACCATTTATATCACATGCAAGTAAAATTTTGCTGAAGATAATTTTTTTAAATGGTTGCAGCAATATCTCTACAGGGAGCTGCCAGAAATTCAAGCCAGATTCAGAAGTGGACTTACAATGATGTCATTGCTGACATCAGCTGAATCTTTGTTGAAAACAGAAAATGTGGATATTATCAATCAGTATCATTAATCTCACATGC
Organism: Chrysochloris asiatica; assembly: GCF_000296735.1. NCBI lineage: Eukaryota > Metazoa > Chordata > Mammalia > Afrosoricida > Chrysochloridae > Chrysochloris > Chrysochloris asiatica. Next base: position 4,184,019 of record NW_006408661.1, read on the forward strand.
AAGTAGAATTTTGCTGAAGAGAATTAAAAACTGGTTGCAGTAGTATAGCTACAAGGAGTTGTCAGAAACTCAAGCTGGATTCAGAAGAGGATTCAGTTTCAAGTCTAACAAACATGGGTAAAATACTTGGATAGTACATTTTTATTGTCATCTATATTAACTGTGCTATTTTTGATATGTTGCTGAATTCTAGTGGCTAGGATTTTGGTGATCAATTTTGGATCTATGTTCATTAGGGATAATTTTCTTTTTTAGTGATATTTTTGCCTGGTTGTGCTATCCCTTTGACAAATGATGCCGACAAAATTGGATATATATTTACAGAAGAATGAAACAATATCCATTTCTCAAACTATATACAAAAATGAATTCAAAATGAGTGAAAGATTCAAATGTAAACCCTAGAATTATAAAGCTCATCAATGAAAAAATAGGGACAAACTTGTTGTTGTTGTTAAGTGCCTTCGAGTCCGTTCCAACTCATAGCAACCCTGTATGGTGTTTCTGAGGAGCGGCTGGTGGGCTTGAACTGCTGACCTTATGGTACACAGTCCAGTGCTGATCCTACAGTGCCACACCAGGACTCCAGAGACAAATTTAGGGATTCCGACATATGGCAAGCATACATTATCAACCATAACTGAAAACATACAAACAGCAGAAAACAACTAGATGACTGGAATCTCCTAGAAATTAGACTCTTCTGTGCATCAAAAGATTTCACCTAAAGAGTAAAAGGAAAACCCACAGACGGTGGGAAAAATTGGCAATAACCTATGTAAAATTTATAGAAATCTCCAACACCTTAACAAGAAAAAGACAAATAACTAAATTTTTTAATGGCCAGAGGGCATGAACAGACATTTTATCGAAGAAGACATTCAGGCAGTTAACAAACATATGAGGAAATGTTCACAATCATTAACCATTGTTGTTGTTGTTAAGTGCCATCAAGTCGTTTCTGACTCATATGGACCTTACGTAGGATTTCCAAGGATCAGCTGGTGAGTTCGCAGTCTCATGTTGATCCTACAGCACCACACCGGTAGTCCCATTAACCATTAGAGAAATGAAAATCAAAACAACAGTGAGGTGTCATCATCTCACCCAAGCACCAAAGACATAGTTCAAAAAATGCAGAAAATAATAAATGCTGTCAAAGATATAGTGAGATTGAGACCTTCATACAGTGCTGGTAGGACTGTAAAATGATGTAGCCACTGTGGAAAATGTACAGTGCTTCTTCAAAAAGTTGGAAATAGAAATACCATGTTGTTAAGTGCCATCGAGTTGGTTCTGACC
>NW_006408661.1:4190105-4191979 GCF_000296735.1 Chrysochloris asiatica
TTGTTTCTCTGGTTACATTTATTCCAAGATATTTCATCCTTTGGGTGGCTATTGTAAATGGGATTGCTTTTCAACACTGTCATTTTTGGTACGACAATAAATTTAAAAGAAAGAAAAGTGATGAAAACTGAAGACCCTTGGAAATAGTCCAATGGACTAATGAATCACGTGTTCATCACTCTCCATGGCCCTGAAAACAGAAGAACTAGATGTTGCCTGGTTATGACTACCAACGACTCTGAAAAGGATATCATTAGCAGGTTCTGGATAGAGTAGGAGAAATGTGGAAGATGGTAAAAATCTTCAGTTTCTTCATCTTTGGCATCAGTGATAGGAGTGTAAATTTGAGTAAGAGTTGTAGTACTTGGTCTTCCTTTAGACATGTGGATATCATCCTGTCACTGACAGCACAGTACTTCAGAATAGATCCTAAAATGCTCTTTTTGACAATGAATGTGATACCGTTTCTCTTCAGTTTGCCATTCCCAATTTTTTCAGAAGTAGGTCTTTCCAGTCTGTCTTAATTGGGAGCTCTGCTGAAACCTGCCCACCATGAATGACCCTACTGGCATTTAAAATAATAGTGGCATAGCTTCCAGCATCACATCAACACACACTGATAGCTGAGTGTTCATTTGTCATTGTTGTTGTAAGGACCATCGAGTTGTGTCCAACACATAGTGACCTGGTATAGGGTTTCTGAGAAGCAGCTGGTAGGATTGAACTACTGACTTTGTGGTTACAAGTCTAGTGCTTATCCTACAGCACCATACCAGGATTCCCATTGGTCATTAGAGAGATCAAAATCATCAGTACACACCTATCAGAATTGCTGAAAAAAACAAAACAACACTGATAATACCAAATGCTGGTAAGGACATATAGCAAGAAATGGTAGGTAGGAATAAAAAATGGTGCAATTATCTTGGGAAATAATTTGACAGATTTTTTTTATATATATAGTTAAACATACACTTTTCATACAATCTACTTATCCTACTCCAATAAGCACATGAAAAATTACTCAGTATCATTTAGTCATCATAGTAATGTAAATTAAACCCACTACACATCTACTCCTGGTGTGGCACTTGACTTCAAGATTGATTTGAACCTCAAGGTTGGCAGTTCAAACTCACCAGATGCTCCTTGGAAGCCCTATACAGGGTGGCTATGAGTCAGAAATGACTCAACAGCACTTAACAACAACAACAAATACATCTACTATGGAGTCCTGGTGTAACACTGTAGGATAAGCACTGGACCACAATGTTGGTTTTGAACTGCAAGGTCAGTGGGTCAAACTCATCAGCCATTCTTCAGAAAGCCCACACACAGTCCCTGTGTATGAGTTGGAACTGACTCGATGGCATCTAACAACAACAATAACCCACATCTATCAGAAAGCCTTAAACTAAAAAGACTGATAATACCAACTGCTCATGAGGATGGGTGCAATAAAAAAATCTCATCGATGGATAGTGAGAATATAGCATGGTATAACTATTTTAGAAAACAGCTGGACAGCTTATGATAAATTTAAACTTGTACTTAATTTAAACTTGTACTTAATGCACAACTCATTAATTGAACTCTTAAGAATTTCAGCAAAAGAAACAAAAACATGTGAAAACATGTGCCTTCACAAAAGACTTAAGAGCAGCTTTATTCATTATAGCTTTGTTGTTGTTGTTGTTGTTAGGTGCCATCAAGTCGGTACCGACTCAAAGCAACCTTATGCACAGCAGAATGAAACCCTGTCTGATCCTAAGCCAACCTCACTATTGTTGCCACACTTGAGTCCATCGATGCTGCATTATAGCTTTAGACTGGAAATAATCCAAATGCCCATCACCAGATGAACATTTTGTGGC
>NW_006408661.1:4192145-4201101 GCF_000296735.1 Chrysochloris asiatica
ATGATTCTCATTTACACAAAATTCTCAGACAGGCAAAGCTCATCAATAATGACAGAAAGCATATCAGAGATTGCTTGGAACCAGAAGTGGAAAAGACTGACTGCAAAGGAGTACATGGCATCTCTAGAGATGGTGAAGATGTTCTATATCTCAACTGTAGTGTTAGATATACGAGCATGTGTATGTTTGTCAAAATTTATTGAACTGTAAATTGAAATGAACTGTGTAATTGAATTGAAAATTAAGCCTCAACAATGTTGAATAAAAGATAAAAACCTGGCTTTTTAAAATATTTCATTTTCGTAGAGACAGCTGGATCTCAACATCCAGGGTGATTCATTGTGATAGAGTAAGCTATACCATTCCAACGTCTGAGCTCTAACAAGCTGCTGAACCAGAGTCTGGAACTGCCTTCCTCTAAAACTCAATGCCATCCCAAGTTTGTTGTTGTTGTTGTTAAGTGCTGTCAAGTTTATTCCAACCCATAGTGACCCTGTATAGGGTTTCCAAAGAGCAGCTGGTGAGCTTGAACCACCGACCTTGCAGTTCAAATGACATTGTAGTCTGACACATTAGCCCACAGTGCCACACCAGGATTCCAAGTTTAGAGGACCATTATTTTGAAAGTGTGTGTTTACAGAATGCCTTACTAGGTGTTATGATAGGAGGACAAGGTCTTGATCAACAAAGTCCTATGTTGTTGTTGTTGTGTTGTTAAGCACCATCGAGTTAGTTCTGACCCATAGTGACCCTGTATAGGGTTTTCTAGGAGCAGCCAGTGAACTTGAACCACCAACCTTGCAGTTCAAACTGACTTTGCAGTCCAGCACATTAGCCCACAGTGCCACAGCAGGACCCAAAGTCCTATGAAGGGCTGTTGTAGTCTCAGAATGCAGTGTCAGGAGCCCTGATAGTATTGGAGTTAAGTGTTCAGTTACTGATAGGCTGGCAGTTTGAAATCACCAGCTGCTCTGAGGGAGAAAGATGCATCAGTCTGTAAATATGTATAAGCCCTGGAAACCCCATGTAATGGCTACACTGTGTCCTATGGGGTTGCTATGAGTTGGAATGGCTTTGACAGCAGTACTTTGTGTTGTTGTTTTTGAGCACACTGACTCTTGAATGAATGAATAAAAATAAAAGAGGGGTATCCCCAGAAGGTGGGAGGGTGGTGGCTCTGTAGGATAAGGACTGGACTGCAAACCACAAGCTCAGTGGGTCAAGCAGACTAGCTACTTCATGGGAGAAAGATCAAACTGTGTGCTCCTGCAAAGATGTATAGCCTCGGAAACCACATACAGGGTCACTTTGAGTCGGAATTGACGCGATGACACTAACAACAACATTCTCAGAAGAAACAGCTCCTTAGCACATTACATAGGCAAGGGCTGAGATGGTTGGGAGAGCAAAGATGAAGAAAAGAAAAACAGTGGCTTTGAGAAAAACCACCAGGTCAGGAAGTAGTTCAGTACTAGCTGGCAGAACAAGCCCAGGATAAGAAATATAGCCATTTCCAAATCCTAAAATTGTCCTTCTTCACTGATTTCATGGGGCCAAATAAATTGTCATCCTGACTACAGCAGATTCCGCAGTCATGGAATGTTGTTTCTCTTGCACTTGCTCCTCCCAGTGAGATCCGTCATCAGCCACGAACGACCTGTGAAGTACGGATCTCTTTATATGTGGGGGGGGTGTGTTGTGGAGGTGAGGGGTGGATGCTTTCCTTTTATCAAGATCATTTTTCTTTTTTTTGAACATTTTATTTTGGTTAGGGGGAAAGTTTACAGAGCAAATATGTTTCTCATTTATACACATTTTGTTTCATGACATTAAATGAAATCCCTTCCGTGTAACAGCACTCTTCCCACTCTTTCCCTTGGTTCCTCATTTCCATAAACCATCTTTCCTGCCCCTTTCCTGCATTCTAAACTTTGTTTTGGGGTAAATGCTGCCCTTTTAGCAAAGTGCAACTCTTAGTACATAGAAATTCTTGTAGAGCCGCTGGCCTTTCCCAGGATGCTGACAGGTAGGCCCATTTCCTCTGGATTCATGTGTCTCTACTTTCCAACCAGAGGTGGATGCACATCCCAAATCAATTAATCATCATAGCCTTCTTCCCAATGGCAGTCAGTGAAGACATTCTAAACCTGGCCTAACTTAGCTCACACTGTTTTGCTACATCTACTTTCTTTCTTGGCTCGTATGTGACCCATCTGTTGATGAAAAATTAATGACACAGTGTCTTACATATGCCTATAGGATTCAAGCTAGAAGCTATTCTTTGGGGGAACTTTAGAGAAGTATGTGGAACAGGCTCTGTTGGCTGTCCTCCACTCAATAAAGGCTTCCATGCCTTGGCTTCCTGGAAAAACATCTGATCAGAAATAGAAAAATATCTTACTAAGTAAACCAACATGATAAAGGAAAGTCATTAACATAATGAAGCTACAGATGTTGGAAAAGAGTGATGGAGTGGCTTCATGAGGGGGTGTGAGACCACCTCAGAGACAGCAGTGACACTTTAAGGAGAGCAGGACAAGGAATATCTTGCTTTGCTGTGTAAATCTGAAATGCTTGAGTAAATAAGTGATCGATTAACTTGAGGAGAATTAAATCCTAGCTGCTTTCCAAAATAATATGATTGGCAGGGGAATTTTTGAATTCCTTAAATTGACTCTTATAGCTACCAGGTAAGAGGTGATCCCCGTTTTGGGTCTTTTCCCCTCTTCCTAAAAGGATTGCATCACTGCCTCCTCCTACCCCATTTAGAGAAGCAGTATCATATATTGGCAAAGGTTTGCACTGAGGATCATTAGTTCTGATTTCTATTCTAAGTGCACCCAAAAAGGGTCATTTATCTTCTCTGAGCCTCAAAAGTGGTTAGGTCATTTATATTAGTTTCTTCCAGGTTTTTCCATGTTGTTTCTGTTCCAGAATGTTCCTATAGTTTGTCCTCTACTAGTAGCCATATTACTTAGATCTGTTTATCTCCATTGGCATTATATATATACATATTGTATTTTTGGTGAAATTTTACACAGCAAGTCGAGTTCCCCTTTGACAAATTTGACACAAATTGATCAATGGCATTAGTTAACAATTTTCACATTGTGTCAACATTCTCATTGTGTGCTGATTGTTTCACTTCTAATACTCTAGTTTCCCTGCTCCCATATATTTTCATCTTTGCTTTGCACTAACTGTTAAACTTTTGGACTGACAGAGATTTTTTCAGTAGAGCACCAATCTAATGGGTAGTATCTTTGATATGTCACTCTGCTTTTCTGTTAAAAGGTGATCTGTTAAAACGTTTAAGTAGTGTCTCAACATGATAGTCCCAGGGAGTCCTCTGGTCTCTGTGGTCCAGTTAGTCTGTCCATTTTTAAGAATTCGAGTTTTGTTCTGAATTTTCCTCCCCTTTTTAACTAACATAATCTATTGTGGTCCCAGTGAGATCTCAGTGGTGGTAGTCAGGAATCACATAGTTCTAATCTTGAGTAGTTGTGGTCATGGTCCATGTAAGTTATTAGCATGTAGACTTGCCTTGTCACTGTGATTTTGATTACCTTACAACTCTTTTACTCCTGATGACTAAAGACAAATCATTGCCTTGCTTGCAAGCTTCTAAGACCCCAGACACTACTCAGTTAACTTAGATGCAGAACATGAACTTTGTAAACTATAATAAGCCAATTGACTAAGTTTCCCATCAGACTATGGTCATAAACTTGCACACCTAGAAAACTGATCTTGGAATGTATTTGGTTAAATCTGAGGTATATAGAAGCTGGTTTTGACTCTAGCCTAATTGGTGGGGCTGAGGAGGGTAGAGCTATGGTTGGGCTGTATGATCACAGTTGCTGTCTCCTGTCAGGTGAGGCAAGAGGAGAAAACACTCCCACAAAGTGTCTCAAATGAATATATGCCTACCCATACTTGTTTTTGCATGTACAGATACTTTTTTAAAATTTTTACAAAGAGAATAATTTTTATTTGTATATCAAAGACTCTAAGAAATAATGATGTAATGAAATGTTTTTACAAATGTATACACCTGTATCTATCCATATATGTATGTACCCATACCCATCATAATGTGACCTTAAACTCATTTTTAGTTCTTTATTGGATTTGCTACTCTCTCTTATATATGTCAAATTCTTTGGTACAAGAATCCTATTCTTAAATAGAGCAAGATGGAGGACTAGGCAGAAAGGCTGTTAGGACCCTCTGCAGCAAAGATATGGAAAACCCAATGGGACAGATTCAGAGGATGGTCTTGGAACTCTGAGCTTCAGACAAAAGAATAAATAAGTAGATCGAGTGCTTACTGGGAGAGAGAGTTGAACAGAAGCAGTAAGAAAGGAGGTAACTTCTGATTTGGGGTGGCCAATGGAACCCACTGCAGTTATTTTGAACATGTATAAGTGGATTAATAAATGAGAAAACTTTCATGCTGCAGAAGCATGCCTGTAACTTGCAGAGACAAAGGTGCAAAATTTTTTTTTCTTTTTTTCTCTTTTCCTCTTTGGTTCCTTGTACTCCCCTATTGATCACAGGGAGACACCTCTATAAGTGTACACCCCCAAGGATGGTCTCACTTTCCAGGTGGGCGGAACAACATGGAGTTGTGGCTGTGCTCATAATTGAAGGGGGAGGAGACAACAGCAGTAGCCCTACTCCATCAGGCCTTGCTCCAATTCTGCAAAGTCTGTCCTGGCCAGCCCTGGGGAAGTAACTGAATGGATGTGTGGGCTAGAGAAAGGGGAGGAGAAGAAGAAAAAGACTGGTTATAGGCCAGAGAAGCACAGTGGAACTATTTTGTAATTTCTCAGATGGCTGATGGCAAGAGGCCAGTAGGTAACACAGAAGCATTTTGGGTTTTTTTCTGCTTTGTGGGAGTGTTTTCTCTTTTTTGCTTCACCTGATAGGGGACAGCAACTGTGATCATACAACCCAACCACAGCTCTACCATCCTCAGTCTCACCAATTAGGCTAAAGTCAATACCAGTTGCTATACAACAGACAAACAACCAACATCAGTTAAATTCACCCTAAACTGAACTATAAAAAGAACAAAAAGAGAACAATGCACAAGCTCGTCTATTGATCACATCCACCAGAAGGGAGTTGATGAGTGCCTAATAATAATATACCAACATATATTCACCAACTTGTTACAAATACAGCACCACCACAATGTCTCAAAAGCAATAGGAAATATTTGCTCGCAGGAACAGTGTTCTACCACAAGGTAGAGCTTGAAAATACTTTTGAAGAAAAATAGGTACTGGAACTGCCTGAAAAGGAGTATAGGAGAATGATATTTAGGTACCTTCAAACTACTGATAGAAAGGCTGAGGAAAATAAGGAAGAATTCATAAAAGAACTACAGGAACAATCAAACAAAAAAGATAAAGGATTTGAGGCAATACCGAACATGCAAACAGAAATCCAGAGTATTAATACTAAGATATTAGGAATGGAAAATACACTAAAAGGACAAAGGAGTTAATTTGAAACAAGAGAAGCCAGAATTAGTGAGCTTGAAGATAAATCTCTTAATACTAGTAAATTAGAAGAACAATCAGAAAAAAGAATGAAAAAATTTTCAAGACAGTCTCAGATTCATGTGGAACAACATGAAGAGGAATAACCCATGGATGATAGGAATTTCATATCAGGAAGAGACAATGAAAACCACAGAAAAGATAGTCGAAGAGCTTCTGGAAGAAATTTTTACTAACATGAAAGATGAAAAGTATTCAAGAAGCTGAATGAATCCCAGAGAGTATAGACCTCAAAAGAAAATCACCAAGATATAGCACAATCACACACTTCAAAATCAAACACAAGGAGATAATCCTGAAAGCAGTTCAAGAAAAATTAAATGTTACCTACAAAGGAAAACCAATGTGATTAAGATCTGACTTTTCAGGCAAGAAGAAAATGGGGAGACACATATAAAACTCTGAAAGAAAAAACTGCCAACCAAGAAAATATACACAGCAAAGCTGTCTCTCAAAATTAGAACATTTCCAGATAAATAGAAATAAAAGGACTTTATAAAAACCAAGCTACATACACTATGTGGAAGCCATGCTTGACTTCCCATGGTTCAAAAAGGGGAAAGAAAGTCAGACTCAAAATTAGCCCTAAGCCAATTCTTATGAAATAGAGGTCAGACATATTTCCACCCTCCAACTTTCTTTTCCTATTCTGACATGAACCATTCCTCTCACAGAACCCTATGCTCTCTCTCTCCATGCCACTGCCTCTGCTGTTGCCTTTGTCATAACTTTCTCTAAGTTGGGATCATGCGCTTCCTTCTTGATGGTCCTGGGATCTTCCATTTCTGCTTCTGAGATGGCTTCTTTTAAGTCTGGCTGGAGCGCAAAACTAACCAAACCCAGCCTTAGCATCCTGTATATCTTATTTGCATAGTACCACCTAATCACTTGGTAGGAATTAAGAAGACTTTGGGGAGAAGAGCCATATCAAGTAAATAAGTAAATTTAAGGCACCACAGGCCACTCCCTGGCTTTTCTAGCCATTATTTTTTATAAATGAAGAATTAACACTCCCCTTTTCAGTTATACAGCTTCTAAAATTACAGTTTTGAGATTCAAAATTAATCCTGCTAACAGTTATTCACTATTGACATTATAAAATCCTATCAGCATCTTCCCTTAACCTCTCATCACCAGGCCCTTTAGAAAGGAGGAAACTATTCAGTGGGGCTTCTCCCGTGTCCCCTTCCTTCTGAAACATGGCTTCCACATGGTTTATGCAGTTGGCATCAGAAGAGGGATTCATTACAATAGCTCCAGGCTCACAGAAACATGAGGTTTTGTAAGAGAAAGAATCAAGGGGCATGGGAAGTGAAACTTTTGATTTTTAGATGGTTAGTTTGGATTTTGTTACCTGTAATTGCTGAAAGGAATGTAAAAGATAAAATGCTTAAGCTGATGGTGGAAAACAGCTTCTGGAGTTGCCTAAAGCAGATGTTAAGATGGTTAAACTAAATGGCTAATACAGGGCCAGGGCCTACTGGATCCACCTGACCAGAGGACCAAGGTAACATGCATATGAATGGGATTATTCTAAGGGTGGAGGAAAAACAAAATGAACTTAAGTGATTTTAAAAGATTTATGTGTTTGACTACTTTATAGATATTGGCTTCTCATGACTACACATATGTGATAAAAATGAATATTGTGCTATGATCATAGAGAATTTGTAAGCCCATATTAAGCCTGTACTTAATTGGATTTGCTAAAAGGGGAGTTAGAATTTGCCAAGAAATAGCCTTTTTGTTTTAAACCTTTGTAGAATATAGGGCATTAGGTAGAATCCTGAGCCCCACACAACCTTCAGAGTTGGTACATTTGCATTTGTAAAGACATGCCTACCCACCCAGAACTTCTGAGAGAACAGGAGATTTATGATTGAAACAGAACTGCAGTAAGAAGAAAAAAAAGTGGACTGCTTATGACTTTTTGAGTTTCAAGTAAGCTGTTTGCTTTGGAGGCATCAAGGCAAGAAAATCTGTGCCTACTAGATAAAATCCCACTTGTGACACCAACTGCATAAACCAGGTGGGAGCCAAGTCTGACTTCCTGGCTTCACAAGGGGGAAAGAGAATCAAACTCAAAACAACCCCAAGACTGATTCCTATGAAACAGAGGTAAGACATGATTCTACCCTACAATCTTCTTTACCTTCTTCTGACACCAATCATTCCTCCCAGAGCACTCTCTGCTTCACATCTGGGTTTGATAATCCATTGCAATGCCCACACAGAATTCATTAACAATACTCATGAGTATTAGGGAAGTGAACAGGGTACAATACAGGATCAAAACCAACTCAGGATACAGCAGTTCTCCAGTCAGGAACACCTTTTGATTGCCATACTGCAGGCATGCCTCATGCATATTTTCAGCCTCTCAGCCATGTTGCCCCCTTGGCCTCACCCCTGCTCAGGCAAGTGTTACAAAGCTCTTTTAGCCAGTCTGTGAATGCTCAGTGGGCACATCTTTCAAGCGAGTCTCCTGCCTGTAGGCTCTCAGCTTTACTCCAGAGCCCAAAGATGCTCTGTCTCCCCATGCCACTGGCTCTGTCACCACCTCTACCACTGTTGTCTCTCTAGGTAGGGATCTGACACTTAATTCATACTCTTCCTTCTTGCCAGTCCTGGGTTTTTCATCTCTGCTTCTGAGATGGCTTCATTTAAGCCTAGCTAGAAGGCAAAACTAACCAATCACAGACTTAGAGTCCAGTACACCTTATTTGCATGGTGCCACCAAATTACTTGGTGGGAATCAAGAAAACTTTGGATAGAAAAGTTGTATCAAGTAAATTTAAGGCACCACAAAAGCAAACTTTACAAAAAATACTAAAGGGAGTTGTTTGGACTGATAACTAGCAAGAGCAGAGAACAACCAGAGATTGACATACACTGCAACACCACCTGGAATCCAGTCCAGATACAGAAGCGTCCAGAATAGAACAAAACTACAAGACTGAAAATAGGGAATCAGATACATCAATCAACAATCAGGACAACTACAAAGTGAAGGGAGGGAAAGTATAGGTACAGAGTTCCATGTGGCGAAGAGGTCAGCTAGATTGTAAGATAAAACATTGTTTTAAAATGGGTAAGAAATTAATAAAGTACAGGATAAACTCAAAGAAACTTAATATACCTTCACATCAAATCAAGAAAAGGGAAATCTTTGCAGATTTTGTAAACATTAAAATTATTAAGAAATTGACAAGAAAAAGCACACACACAAAAATGAACTCAGCACAGGACAGCATGTGAAAAAAAGAAACCAGCAGCACCACACACACACACAAACCCTAGAAAAATTACTGCAATCAATTCACACCTACCAACAATTACACTGGACATCAACGGATTAAATGAACCAGCAAAGAGACAGAGAGTAG
>NW_006408661.1:4203598-4204803 GCF_000296735.1 Chrysochloris asiatica
TGGAGTCGGTTTCGACTCATAGCAACCCTGTACAATGTTTTTGAGGCTGTAAATCTTTACAGGAGCAGAAAGCCTCCTCTTTTTCCCATGGAACAGCTGGTAGTTTCAAACTGCTGTTACTGAGGACAGCAACCGATTCATAATCACTACACTACCAGAGCTCCTTAGAACTCCTATTAGAGAGATGCAAATCAAAACACCAATGAGATATCATCTCATAACAGCATTAACAGTGAAGTTAAAAAAAAAAAACCCAGAAAACAGCAAATGCCGGTGAAGTTATAGATAGACTGGACCCTCCTACAATGCTAGTGGAACTGTAAAACAGTCAACCAGTCTGTAGAATGGAATGGCGATTCCTTAGAAAGGTAGAAATAGAAATACCTTATGACCCAGCAATCCCTTTACTTGGTATCTCTCCACAAGAAACACATGCTGGGACATGAGTAGATATGGGCACACCACTGTTCCATCTCAGCACTATTCACAATAGCAAAAAAAAAAAAAAAAATGGAGCCAGTCTAGGGGCCCATCAATGGAAGAATGGATGAACAAACTTTGGTACATACACACAATGCAATACTATGCAACACTGAAGAATAATGATGAATCTGCAAAACACCTGGAGGACATTACGCTGAGTGAAATTCCAAAAGGACAAATATCATATGAGACCATTATTGTAAAAGCTTAAGAAAAGGTTTCCAGATTCAAAAAAAAGAAGAATCCTTTTTCATTAGTGCTTCTCAACAGCATAATTTACTTTAGTCATGCTGTGCGCATGTCATTTCACCCATCATTAAAAAAACAATATATATATATATATATATAGTTGTTATATGCAATGGAGTCGGTTCCGACTCATAGTGACCCTGTACAGGGTTTCCGAGGCTGTAAATCTTTACGGGAACAGAACGTCTCATCTTTCTCCTGCAGAACCGCTGGTAGTTTCGAACTGCTGACCTTGAGGTTCACAGCCCGATTCGTAACCACTATGCTACCAGAGCTCCTTTGTGTATATATATGTAGCGTAATGGTTATGAATTGGGCTGCGAGCCGCAAGGTCAACAGTTCAAAACTACCAGCGGTTCCGCGGGAGAAAGATGAGGCGATCTGCTCCTGTAAAGATTTAAAGCCTCGGAAACCCTGTACAGGGTCGCTATGAGTCGGAACCGACTCCACGGCACATAACAACAACAACACAT
>NW_006408661.1:4204903-4209851 GCF_000296735.1 Chrysochloris asiatica
ATATTTGCCATCTAGGGCATGCTCTTTCATCCTCCCCTCCTTCTCCTGGTAGCTACCACAGAACATTGATCTCTTTCTCTTTTTAAATTCTGAGCCTAATTTATGTTTTAAAACCATGTGCTTGGGTTGTTGTTAGGTGTCATTGAGCTGATTATGGCTAATAATGACCCCATGTGACACAGGAGAACTGTCCCATAGGACTATCTAGGCTGTAATTTTTACAAACACAGAGCACCACAGTGTTCTCATTATACATTGGCACATTTAAAAGTTCATGGAAAAATTCCATTTTTTAATGAACTTTTGAAGCTGACTACTCTGGTGTGGCACTGTAGGATAAGCACTCGACTGCAAGGTTGGTTTGAACCACGAGGTTGGCAGTTCAAATACACCAGCCTCTCCTCAGAAACACTATACAGCATCACTGTGAGTCAGAACCTACTCGATGGTACACAGGAGTATATATATCTATTTGTGTCACTACCTATATATATTTTTTCTCTAACATGCATTCCTAGCAATGAGATTACTCAATCATAGGGTAATCCTGTTTCTAGTTTTTTTTTTTTTGAGGAAACACCATACAATCTTCCATAGTGATTGTACCGTTTTATATTCTAACCAGCAATGGATAAGGGTTTGAATCGCACCATATCTTGCCAACATTTGCTATCTTTTTTTTAATCTGTGCCATTTTAGCTGGATCAGATGTGCATCATTCTAATGGCTGATGATCATAAGCATGTTTTCCTGTGTTTTTTGACTGCTTGGATATCTTTTATGGTGAAGGTTCTGTTTGTGTTCTCTGCCTAATTTGTAATTGGGTTGTTTATCTTTTTGTTGTTGAGTTGTTGGTTTTCCAGAAATTTTCAAGATTAAATCCTTACTTGACACCTCATTTCCAAAAGTATTTTCCTAGTTTGTAGGCTCTCTTGTTTACTTTTTATAATTTCTTTTGATGAGCATAAGCTTTAATTTTTATGAGGTTCCATTTGTCTGTTTTGTCTTCTTCTGTTCATGCATTTGTTGTTATGTTTGTTACCTTATTTTTACAAAATGTTAGGTCTTTATGTTTTCTTCCAAGAATTTTATAAATGTTTTAGGTTTAACATTTAGGCCTTTGATTCATTTTGAGTAAATTTTTGCTTATTGTGTGAGGTATGAGTCCTGTTTCATTTTTCAGCAAGTGCAGTTTAGCCAGCACCAGTTTATTTTAGAGATTGTTCCCCCCATTCATCAGCATTGGCATTTTGATCAATTTCATTGAACAAATGAGTGAATAGCCAACTTTGAATGAGCAACTAATGTATATCTCCTTTCACATGCTGGATTTCTCTGTGAGTTACTATTAATTCCCAACAAACAACAGTGGTAAAAAGAACTGTTATTCAGGACCTTCTGTCAAGCATCAAAGTAGGCAAGTGCTGGTAGTGATCAACGACATATGGCAATATCCCTGCCAATAAGAAATTTTAACTCTTTCCTTAAGCTGGTCCCTGAGTCCACACCAAGAGTTAGTAAGTATATTAGTCTGAGACAGAAACCACAGTGACTTAAACAGAAGTATTAAACTATGATGAAACTATAACTAGAAGATGTACTACACCTCAAAAGTGTACTATCTAGAGCATGCTGAGGGAGAATATCCACAGAAGAACTAATTTAGAGGGGGTCCCATGTCCCCAAGGCTGGCATTTATACCCAGAAAGAGAAGGCTTAGCTATAGCCATTGGATGAAGAGAAATCTGCTGGTTTGCCAAGGCCAAAGCTGTTCTACATTCACTAGGCAATCAGGAGATACCCTATGGGAAGGAAGTTAGCTACAGTCAGTGACCAGATGCACACAGATGCAAGGAATGCCTTTATAGGTGGGAGGCCTGGAGCATTCAGTGTCAGTGTTAAAAGTACTGAAAGAGATAAACTTGAAAGGAAATAGCGGTGCAGGTGAGACACCATGAGTGGGTGAGTAAATGAGTACTGTTCTAGGGGAGAGGTCTAGAGTGTACAATGCCTGCATAGACAGGGCCATGGGAAAGTGATCAGCAGGCTAGGCCATAGCTGCAAGGTTGCCATGGGATGTTCTGGGCTCTTGGCTAGGGAAAGTACCACTTGATATTCTCACACCTACACTGCTGGCCAACAGGGTAGCTACTGGAACTTGCAAACGTCTTTTCAGCCTGCATGGTCCTTCTAGCACCCTCTATTTAGAAAGCACAACATTATGCTAACTGTAAGGAATAACTTACAAGACTGCTATCATTATTGCAGAGCAGATTTTAAAGGGCAAAATTAAAGAGGCAAAAATTAATAATTGACACAATAATATTCCAAAACAGGCTAAACTAAAGATTAGAAATACTGAGTTCTAGCCTGAGTTAAAGGAGCTCTGGTAGCATAGTGGTTACGAATCAGGCTGCTAATCTCATGGACAGCAGTTCTAAACTACCAGTTGTTTTGGGGGAAAAAGATGAGGCTTTCTGCTCCTGTAAAGATTTACAGCCTAGGAAATCCTGTACAGGTTCGTTATGAGTCGGAACCCACTCCATGGCACATAACAACAACAACAACAGTCTGAATTAAGCTGTATAATCTTGGGCAAGTGAGCAACCTTACTGTCAGTTTGCTTATCTATAAAACAGAAATAGCACTGGTCTAACTTAAAAACAAGAATATTCTAAGAATCACATTAGATTGGATGTATGAAGAAGTTTTGTAAACTGTAAAATGCTAGACATTTCCAATGGGTCATTGCTATATAGTTGCATCCAGGATGAATATATTCAGTATAGTATCAAGCTGTAGTCACTGTTAAGTGCCATTGGGTCGATTCCAACTCATAGCGACCCTGTAAAGGGTTTCCAAGGAGCAGATAGTGAGTTTGAACTTCTGACTTTGCAGTTCAAACCAACCTTGAGATTGAATATTTATCCTATGGTGCCACACACCAGGAATCCAGTATCAAGCTTGTGATGTTCAATCTTGTATTATGGCCATAGAGATGTACTTCTGGATATTTATCTTGAATCCCTGGTACCTAACAAATGAACTTACACAAAATAGGCACTTAATCTGTCTTTGTTCCCAGAATGTGTTTTACTTCCTATTTATTGATTGATAGCTTCATTAACTAGGGAGATGAAGCTGAAAGAAATACTGTATCTGATCTATCAAGGACCAACTGTAGTCCTTCAGAGGAGTTCCACATTAATATATGCCCATATTTCTTCCTTCACCTGGAAGCTGCTAGACCAGTCAGTGAAGGTTCTCTTTGCCCCTTGATAAGCTTCTTCTTGGAGACCAGGACCAACCTTTCACTATAGATCTGAAACTCAAGCAGAACAAGAGATTTCTAGCAGATCTCATTTTCTAGCATATTAAATTGTTGGTGGATAAACAAATGTGTAAAGGAACGAATAAACAAGCAAATAGAGTTATCCAGCTAAGGCCTTGCTCAAATTCCATCTGGTTATATTAATCATAAGGGAATCCTGGTGGTGGTGTAGGTTATGCTCTAGGTTGTAACTGCAGTGGCAGTGGTTCAAATCCACCAGCTATTCCATGGGAGAAAGATGAGACTTACTGCTCCCATAGAGATTTAAAGCCCCAGGAAACCCTTTACATGGTCACTATGCTGCAAAGTCAGTTTGAACTGCAAGATCAGCGATTCAAACTCACCAGCTACTCCTCGGAAACCCTATACAGGGTTGCTATGGCACTGAACAATAACATGAGTCAGAACCAACATAAAGGTACATAACAACAACAATCATAAGGTTACCCAAACTCATATTTCCTTAAACATAACCCCTCTAAAAAACACACAAAAACATTACTTTCTCCTTACCTCTCTTCCTTCCTTCTTTTTTAAATACATAAAGTCTCTAAAAGGTATATATGCACACTCAACAAAGTAGGAATTGAAGGGAAATTCATCGACATAATTAAGAGCATATCTACAAAACCAATAGCCAACATCCCTCTCAACAAAAAGAAACTGAAAGCATTCCCTTTGTAAACAGGAACCAGACAAGGATGCCCTTTATCACCACTTCTATTCAACATTGGGTTGGAAGCCTTAGCCAGAGCTATTAGGTAAGAAAGGAAAATTAAGGGCATCCAAATTGGCAAAGAGGTAAAACTCTGTAGATTTGTAAATGATATGAACCTACACGTAGAAAATCCCAAAGACACAGAAAGAAAATTCTTGGACTCAAAAGATTCAGTGAAGTGGCAGGGTACAAGATCTATATATAAAAATCAACTGGATTCCTCTATACTAATAAAGACAGTTCTGAAAAGGAAATTAGGAAAACAATAAGATTTACTTACAATAGCCACCCAAAGATGAAATACTTAGGAATAAATCTAACTAGAGAAACAAAAGACCTATACAAAGAAAACTATAAAATACTACTACGAGAAACAAAAAGAGATTTACAAAAATGGAAGAATATACCATGCTCATGGATAGGAAGACTTAACATTGTGAAAATGTTAATACTACCCAAAGCAATCTGTAGATATAATGCAATCCCAGTCCAAAATCCAACATCATTCTTTAAAGATATGGAAAAAATGATCATGAACTTCATGTGAAGAGGAAACAAGACCTCGGATAAGCAAAGCACTGCTTATGAAGAACAAAGTTGGAGGTCTGTCACTCCCTGATCTCAAAATTTACTATACAGTCACAGTAGTCAAAACAGCCTGATAGTGAAATGAAAGTACATGCACAATGAAAGTACAATGAAAGATAGATATATCAATGGAACAGATTTGAGAACCCTGAAGTAAATTCATCCATATACAGTCAACTGGTCTTTGACAAAGGGCTAAAACACATTAAATGGGGAAGAGATAGTCTCTTCAACAAATGGCACTGGCAAAACTGGAAATCAATTTTGCAAAAGAATGAAACAAGACACACATTTCACACCATATACAAAAA
>NW_006408661.1:4211357-4212051 GCF_000296735.1 Chrysochloris asiatica
ATAACTGTTTGGAATGTCTAAAAGGGGTTCTAGAACTTGCCCAGTGAAACAGGCTTCTTGCAAAGCCTTTGCAGTGTATAGGACCTTAGGTGGACTCCTGAGCCCCATCCAAAACCTTATGAGGTGGGACAAACCCCCCTCCAAGACTGAAACTCAAAGGGAATGAGACACCTGAGCAGGCATGTAAGCTTGCTGCTGACCACATTGGTCTTCTGGTGAGTGGAAGAGGGAGAACGGCAACAATGAAGAAATGGGCTGAGTTCAACCACATTCCATAGACTCCCGTTGACCTGGATATGAGAGAGAGAGAGAAGAGGAAGGGCTGGTTGGCTCAAAGTGTGGTGAGATCTGGGGATACCTGAGCCCATGGACAAGGACATTTTGTCTCACTGAGGGCAAAAGCTGAGAGTGAAGCATCCAGCTGATATGAAGTGAGGGGAGATGCACAAGAACACCCAAACTTGCAGATAGTACTCATTTGACCTAGTCTTGATGACTTGATAATCAGAACTTGATTAAAGGAAGAAAAAAAAAAACAATTTTTGATAAAGCGAACATGTATAAATTGCTGCAGTTTGATGAACTTGACCTATACTTATGGATGTAGTAGCTCAAAATACCAACAGATAGGGAAGGAGTCTTCACATCAAGTATCAATCCTATCCCCTCTGTATACAGGGTAGATAGGGACAGG
>NW_006408661.1:4213285-4256528 GCF_000296735.1 Chrysochloris asiatica
AAAAAAAAAAAAAAAAAAAGCGGACTGTTTAGCTGTTTGAATTTCAAGAAGAGCTGTTTGCTTTGGAAGCACCAAGGCAAGAAAACTCAGCTCATCCAGGAAAACCCTTTTCTAGGATTGAAACTTAAAGGAAATCTGTGAGCAATTTTAGTATGCTCACTGGGTCTACCTGTGAGTGGAAGTGAGGGAAAAGCAGCAATGAAGAAATGGGCTGAGTTTGACCACATTCCAATGACACTTGTTGACCTTGATATGAGAGAGAGAAAAGGAAGGGCTGGCTGGTCTGAAGTTTAGGAAGATGTGGGGACTCCTGAGCCCATGCGCACTGACCTAGCCATTGGGGACTAGGGCTGAGAGTGGAGCTGGCAGCTGGTCTGAAGTGCAGGGAGGTGTGAGTAAACTTCACCTAGAGCTAGTACCCATTTGACTCAGCTAACTGACCAGAACTTGAGCAGATGAAGATAAAGAAGTTTGATACAGGGAGTAGGTATAAATTGCTAAAATTTGATGAACTGGACCTTTGATTATGAATCGTGGTGGTTATGTAATGTGGAGTCGGTTCCAACAAATAGCGACCCTACATAGGGTTTCCGAGGCTGTAAATCTTTATGGGAGCAGAAAGCCTCATCTTTCTCCTGCAGAACTGCTGGTAGTTTCAAACTGCTGACTGTGAGATTAGCAGCCAGATTCATAACCACTACACTACCAGAGCTACTTGATTATGAATACAGTTACTCAAAATTCCAACCAAAATGGAAGGATTCTTCATATCAAGGAACAAGCTGTATGCTGAGCAAATAATCTGAGAAACTGGGTTATATGAAGAAAAACGTGGCATCAGGATTGGAGAAAGACTCATTAACAACCTGCGATATGCAGATGATACAACCTTGCTTGCTGAAAGTGAAAAGGACTTAACACATTTACTGATGAAGATCAAAGAGAACAGCCTTCAATATGAATTACATCTCAACATAAAGAAAACAAAAATCCTCACCAGTGGACCAATAAACAACATTCTTATAAATGGAGAAAAGATTGAAGTTGTCAAAGACTTCATTCTTCTTGAATCAACTATCAACACTCATGGAAGCAGCAGTCAAGAAATCAGAGGATGTATTGCATTAAGCAATCTGCTGCACAAGACCTTTTTAAAATGTTGAAGAGCAAAGATGTCAGCTTGAGGACCCATGCCTGACCTAAGCCATGGTATTTTCAATAATCTCATATGCATGTGAAAACTGGACAGTAAAATAAGGAAGATCATAGAAGAATTGATGTTTTTGAGTTATGGTGTTGGAGGAGAATGTTGAAAGTGCCACGGGCTGCCAAATGAACCAATAGATCTGTTTTGGAAGAAGTGCAGCCAGAGTGCTCCTTGGAGGCCAGGATGGCCAAACTTCGTCTCTCATACTTCGGACATATTGTCAGGAGGGACAAGTCACTGGAGAAGGATATCATGTTTGGTAACATGGAGGGTCAGAAGACCCTCAATGAGATGGATTGGCCAAGTGGCAGCACTGATGGACTCAAGCGTGGCAACAGTAGTGAGGTTGGCTCAGGATTGGACAATGTTTCGTTCTGCTGTGCATAAAGTTGCTATGAGTCAGTACCGACTCGATGGCACCTAACAACAACAACAACAACAACAACATTAAGACACGAGGAGTCCTGGTGTGACACTGTGGGTTAATGGGCCAGACTGCAAAGTTACTTTGAACCATAAAGTTGGCAGTTCAAGCTCATCAGACGCTCCTCAGAAACCATATACAGGGATGCTATGGGTCGGAATTGACTCAACAGCAATTCACAACAACGTAAACACATGGAGTGGCTAGTTTTCAAGCTTTCATGAGTGTGTTTAGTTTCAGAATGAGGTGGGTAAGGTAGAATCCCCACTGAACAGCTTTCCTTTTTCCCAGATGGATCTGGTAAAAGGGGATGGCGGATGATGGTGATAGGATTTTGGGACTCAATTATAAGTAACTCTTAGCTGGATTTATTGTGACTGTTACAACTATAATTGTAGATGTGTAACTAAAAGTGGGGATCAGTTCATCTCTCATTTTAACAACAGATGATCCCAGGATCATCAAGAAGGAAGAGTATGAGAGGAGTGTGAGATCCCTACCTGGGAAAGCTGTGACAACAGAGACAAAGGCAGTGGTGGTGGCAGGGAGAGTCAGTGCAGCTGCAGGCTCTAGGCCCAGGGACCGAGTAACGCTGTGGCCTGCGGGCAGAAGGCTGGTTTGTAGAATGTGCTTTTTGGACATTTAAATGAATATATATTTTTTTGTTTTGTATGAATACATAAAATAGTTTTGCTTTTTTCATTTGTGCAAAATAAGATGTAAATGTGGAGCCACAGGGAGGAAGTAGGAAAACTGTTGTTGCAGGAAGGGGACTGTAATCACTGAGAAGAAACTAAGTGTATAATTTGTTGAATGTAAAACTG
Source organism: Chrysochloris asiatica (assembly GCF_000296735.1). Lineage (NCBI taxonomy): Eukaryota > Metazoa > Chordata > Mammalia > Afrosoricida > Chrysochloridae > Chrysochloris > Chrysochloris asiatica. Next base: position 4,215,741 of record NW_006408661.1, read on the forward strand.
ATAATCTTGTTTGCAAACCTTCACTCAAGTCACAGTAAAAAGTTAAAAAGAAAAAAAAATAAAACATGTATATATGTCTAGCAACTATATATGAATCTATTTGTAAAACAACTGCTGATTTATTGATGTATTTACTGTGTTTTTACAGCAGAAACCTCAGTCTAGCTCTGTCACAAGGTCTGAAGAGTCTCTAGGTGAAGTAGGGACTGCTCATTCAGGGAGGAAGCTGGGAGCAAGCTGTGGCTATTGTTGTTGTTAAATGCTGTTGAGGCGATTCTGACCCATGGTGACCCTGTATAGGGTTTCCAAGAAGCAGCTGGTGAGTTTGAACCACCGGCCTTGCAGTTCAAACAACTTTGCAGTCTGATTCAGTAGCCCACAGCACCACAGCAGAGGGGTCAAAAACTGAAGACATGCTGATTGGTTTGGGGAGGACCTCTTGCCATGTGGCTCTCTTCCCCCACAGTGGAAACCCCAAAGGAGCAGCAGAAACAGGCAAGCAGGTTTAATTACTCTGAAATAGATCCTGGGACAATTCAGAGTCCCTTGCAGGGAATTGAAATGCTGTGTGCTCTTAGAGCAAAACATTACTAATTACAAATGTATTTTGTCATGTTTATAACACATTTTATGGATGAAGTTCAACCAAAAAGTACTTACACAGATTTGGGCATGGTAGTGGTTAATTGTTTGAGGCAGAAACAATATGGCATTGCAGAAAAGTTTTCTCTGCTTTTGATACACACTAGGAAGGGTTAAATACTTCAGGGTGAAATAACATATGGAAGAATCCTCTAATTCATTCGTTTCCCTGCCTGCAACAAATCCTGTGGGTTGCATGTGATGTGAATCAGCCCCAGTTGCAGATGAACGAATACATTTAGAAAAGGAGGCACAGAGGTATCGCTGAAGTGTCTTGGACATCTGTAATTGGAGCACATAAAGGTAACTTGATCAGTCAGTGACATTCTCATCCTCTATTTCTTGGTTTTCTCATTAGCTGTGTTGCATTGTAAATGATTATTCTGGAAAGATAGCAACAGAGTTTTCTATTTTTTTTTCCTTTCACAAATTCAGCAAATGGCTAAAAGACAGAACCATGATAGGCCATCAAGGGCACATTCCATACATCCTTAACTTCCCAGGGAGCTGGAGGGAGAGGTTGAAGTTCAAGCTATCACTCAGAAGTGTACAGGAAGGTAAGTGTGAGGTCAGTTTCTATCCTCCCAGGGACTGGGGGCAATGCCTTTCACTGGTTTGTTGTGGCAGGTGGGTAACCAATGAGCCTTTGAAACTGACCCAACAATGTCGACCCTCTGTTTTCAGAGAAGTGGATATTTTGCTTATTTAGGATGGAGGGGTAGATGTGTCAAGCTGCTCTTCTTTGGAGGGCATAAGAGTCATTGATTCCAAAGTCTTCTTCCCTTACTCAATTACCACTTGAGACTTGAAAGGCATAAATGATGCTGTTGGTATTTTGGTCCATAGTTTCTATACTCTTACCAAAAAATAAGACAGATCTATTAAGAAGAACTATCAGGGACATCGGAGATATTTTGATTACATTTAATGGCACTTGACTAGACAACCTCTAGATGTCCAAATTTTGTTCTGTCAAACACTCTTCAACTCTTGAATTTCTCATGGGAGTTTCATACAGAAAGATTGAGAGTAAATAGGAAATCAAGTGATGGCTTAGCATTACCTTTCCGTGCTTGTTTAGGTTGGGTTAGAACACATAGTTCATTTAAGGAGCTAAGAAGTATACCCACTACTACCTCTATCCACCTCCCTTCCCCACCTCACCTTTACCTCAAAGTTTGAAGTAACATTAGCTGATGCCAGCCATGTGGCATTAAACTAAAGCAACAAAGATTTATGGAGGCAGAGAAAGATGGCCATATCTTGAAGGATCCCTGGTTTATTGGCAAATTCCACCAAGGAGTGGAAGCAGGAAGTACAGGAAAGGAATATGATGCATGGGCTTGGTCTTTTCTCAGTTACTCTGCCCACTATTAAACTTGGCTAATCAATACTTTGTAACTGATCAAAAAGAAGAGCACATCATTCTTCCTTGAGGAATGTGGAGGAACTAGAAAAACTGGAAAATATGTAGAGAAGCAAACAAAGAAAATGGAAAATATGTGGAGTGGCAGGAACCAATTTCCCCCTAGATTCCAGTCTTGATTATTTATAAGCCACCTTTAAGCCTGTTTCCTCATCTATGAAATGGGATTGACAGTATCTCATACACAAGGGTCTGTATAGTATGACAGGGAAGTAAAAAATGTGTTGTAAACTGAAAATTTGAGACTGTTTAAATCAGTAAGGAACAACACTGAGCCTGGTGTATGTAAGCGGAGGAGTGAGATGTCTTAACGGACATTATCTTATGAAAATATGGGTTATCTCTAAAAAAAAAAAAAAAAAAAATCAAAATTCACCATCTATATAATTTTACCTACAATTTTCATGAGCTCATAATTCCAGGTTAGGGTTTCCTGCCTTGTCTGATTCTTGACAGCCCAGATAACCAGGGGTAACAGGTGAGTCATGGGAAAAAGAAGAGAAGTTTCTCCAGCAGAATTTGTTGGACAGGGGAGTGAATGGGAGTTCCAAAGGTAAACCTCTGTCAGGCCTGTATTGTTTTTGGCTCAGCTATGAGAGTGGGTTAAGGATGGTTACTGCAGAGTTAGTTTTGATTCCCACTTCAAACAAAAAGTAGCTGAGGTGGTGGTAGCTTCCTTGATGCAACTGAAGGAGGCTGTATTATTATTTTGCACAAGGCAAGATGAGGAGGAATGAATGCGAAGGCTCCATTCGAGTGTAATCCCAGTAACCTTCTTGTGAAAGAGGATTAAAATGAAATTTTTTAAAAAAGCCAAAATCTCACTGTGTAGAAAATGATTCCCCGGTAAGGAGGCCTCAGGGAGCTTCTGGCAGCTGAGTTTGGTTTAGGTATCTCATGTTCACTGTCTCTGCTCTTCTTGAGGGATGCGTCAAGTTGTAGAGGGAAAGGGTCAAAGTCAAGTTTCATTTCCAGAAGAATAATGAATGTCTGGTGAAAACTGAAACTCGGGAATGCTGTCTTGGTGTTTAATTTTCTTGTTCTTTTAAAGTCATTAATTTTCACTGAAAGATGCTTTTGAATTTCTTTTTTTAGAACAGCACCATGCTTACTTGATTCCTAAAATCAGTTTGGATCGTTTCTCAGATACTGGACAAGACAGCTTCCCGGGAGGACTTCGATCAGACTACTATTTCAGCTTTCCTCCTCTACTTAATGTTCCTGTATCCATGCTAGCTCATCTAAGAAGGGTGCCTGTGATGAGCCAGCCTCCGGATTATCAGGTGCCTCTCTTTTGCTGCTGCTGCCCACTCTTGTCAGATGCATCTGTTTCATCATCCAGGTTGAGCCAGAGCCATCTCCACTCTCTATCTGTCACTCATGATCTAGTTTCCATAGTAGAAAGATAACTGGGATTGGATTTGACTCCACTCTGATTCTAGGTCTGGCTTAACCTTCCTGGGTCTCCGTATCCTCAGCTGGGAGTAGTGGTCAGGTGCTCCTCCTCCTTCCATCACATGGTCTCGGATCCCAATGTACCTCAGCTGCTGCCTTACTTTGCATCGGGTTTAACATGTAGGAACCCATCAATCCTTTTGGAAGGCATCAGTACAAATGATAAATGAGTCAATATGAATAGCACATTAGATCATAATATCCTTGCTTGGATACTGGACTCCGATAAATCAAGAGATTCTTAGGGGCTCAGGTCTAGCACCTTCTACCAGAGGTAAAGAGGCACAGTCCTTTTCCTGCTGGTAGAAGGCAGGATTCTATATTAAAACCAAGAAGATCATTTGAGGACAAGCCTCTTTTGGGAAGAAGTAAATATAAGGAATCATTAAGTAAAGGAAAAGAATGCTGGGAAATGCTACCAAGAAAGCCGAGTCAGGTTATCTGATGATTCTAAGGGATTCCTGGTCATTGTCTAGTGAAAAGTTGGGATTTGGCTCTGACAGGAAGCCGACCTCATGGGGCCTCCAGCCCTATGAGGGAGAACCCGGGCCTTGGACATGGAGGGGGCTCGTGGCGGCCAAGGGTGAGCACTCAGGGGCTCCCAGCGATGGTGACAGCAACTCAAACGACCTTATGAGCATCGTCACCCCTGGCTCCAGTCCTATGAGACAGCGTCCAGAACCGTGGACAGTGAGGGGACTCTCAGGGCCGACAGCGATAGTGCCGGGGAGGAGGCAGTCTTCCCCCTGGACTGCGGGGACCTGGATCTGGAGCAGATGGGGAATAACTGATGAAAACGGGTCCAAATTGTATCACTTTGAACATTAAGGCAACATTTTGATTAAAAAATTCCTGAAGAAGTATTTTGCATTTTTATGGCTTTTACAGTTCTGGAGAATGTATCTCTTATTTTGGAATGAATTTTCAGAAGGGCATTTCTATTAAAAGTGTGTCTGCATACAACAACAACAACAAAAACACCTTGTGATTTGATGAGATTCCCATGAAGCCTCATAAAAACTCAGAGTCTGAAGATAAAGGCATTTAAAAATTGCTTCCAAGTAGCACTTGGGATGGGAAATTACTCCCTGAAAGGAGTGGCTCCAGGTATGGAAAAAGCACAAGCTTTTGAGGCACTTACCTGAGTTTGTTTTTGCTGCTGACCAGTTGCATATCTTGTTGAGGATATGTAGTTTTTCTGGGCCTCAGTTTTATCTTTTACAAAATGGAGTGAATTTCAACCTATGATGTATGTACAACATCCAAGAAGGCATCCAAGGAATGGTAGCTGCTGCCTTTACCGTGGAATCCCTGGGGTACATAGTTAATGTGCTTGCCCACTGAAAGGTGGCAGTTCAAGGCCACCCAGAAGCTCCATGGAAGAAAGGTCTGGCACTCTACCTCCAAAAAAATCAGCTATTAAAACACAGTCTTCCAATACTTTATGGTTATCTAAACAGAACGACAAATCCCTCTTCCTTGAGGAATGTGGAAAGTGGGAAAACAGGAAAGTCTGTGGTGAGGCAGAAGCATTTCTCCCACTACAAAATGTTCTCCCTTTCCTTAAGTGTTATATTTGAAAATCTATACAAAGAAGCTTAAGGAGTTCTGGTAGTGTTGCTGGTAACCTCAATGTCCGAAGTTCAAAACTACCAGCCATTCTGCAGGCGAAAGATCAGGCTTTCTGCTCCCGTAAAGATTTATAGCCTCGGAAACCCTAGGCAGGGTCGCCATGAGTCGGAACCGACTCCACAGCACACCACCACAGAGAAGTTTATGAAATAGAGATGTTTTCCTTAGTAAAATTCAAAAGACACAGTTAGTTTTAGAAAGCTGATGAAATTAGTGGATTATTTATACATTACAGAAGAATTTTTCATCTTTCATAACTTTGATTCCATGGAAGGAAAATTTGATTTGAAGGGGGCCTTAACTTTAAGCAGATGCTTCCATATCCCTGAATTCCTCTATGAATATGAATATAGACTATGGAACTAAATACAGTTGACCCTTGAACAACATTGGAGTTATTGTTTTTATAATGTGGTTGTTGTTAAGTGCCGTCGAGTCGGTTCCGACCCATAGCGACCCTGTACAGGGTTTCCGAGGGTGTAAATCTTTGCGGAAGTAAAAGCCTCATCTTTCTCCCGCGGAGCAGCTGGTAGTTTCGAACCGCTGACCTTAAGGTTCACAGCCCAATTCGTAACCACTACGCTACCAGAGCTCCTTTGTTTTTATAATAGCTTTGTGTATATTTATGGAAGTAAACGATGAGACAGACTAGCATCTACGTATATTTTATGCATTTATGACATACTTAGCATCTTAATTTTTTTTTTATATTTCTAAGCTATGTCGTTCATTTATGAATAGTTTTTGCAAATAACCACAAACCTCCAAACAATTTTCCAGTAGTTAATTTAAAAGCATCCACATATAAGTGGGCCCATGCAGTTCAAACTGGTGTTCAAGGGTCAACTGTATAAGGACTAATTAAAGCATTTGTGAGATTATATTGATTAGAGATTTAATTAAAAGTATAACTTTAAGAGATCTAAAAGTAGACATGCTTATATGGGAATACTTTTGTTATTAAGTGCTGTTGAGTTGGTTTTGACTCATAGCGATCCTATGTCGTATTTCCAAGGAGTGGCTGTTGGGTTTAAATGCTGACCTTGTGGGGAATGATACTGTGATTGTTGCTGTTAAGTGTCATCGAGTTGGTTCTGACCAATAGTGACTGTATCTAGGGTTTCCGAAGAGCAGCTCATGAGCTTGAACCGCCAGCATTATGGTTCAAACAGATTTTGCAGTCCAACATATTAACCCACAGCGCCACACCAGGACTCTGGGGGATGATATTAACTCCCTCAGAATAACCCAGGAAAATCAGAGATGGGAGGAGTGGTTGTCTAAACACAGCATAGGAGAACCAACCAAGCCAACCTAAGCCACTACCATCAAGTTCATTCTCACTCACAGCGATCCTGTAAGACAACAGAATTGCTCCTTAGGGTTTCAGAAACTGAAAGTCTATATGGGAGCAGATAGCCCCACCTTTCTTTCACAGAGCAATTGGTGAGTTTGAACCATTGACCTTTAGATTAGCAGCCAAATGCTTAACCCACCATACCACCAGTGTTCCTTAGAACTAATGCACTGAGAAATGAGTGTATTTGGATAAGTGCTAAATTAGTGCCTTAAGGGCTAATCAGTGGTGACCACACTCTGCTGGACCATCAGCAAATCTGTGCCTACCAAGCAGTGCTTTACAAGGCTGACCTAAACATAGGAGGAAGGTCAATCACATATTGAGCAAAGGTGGCCACATCCAAAGCCCTCCAAGCATGGTGTGTGAGGAATCACTTGGACTGAGTTAAGTTGCAACTCCAGAAAGCTGGTGCACCCAAAATTGCTAACGTAAAACACAACAAAAACCTATTACAGTTACTTTAGATATTACAAGTAAATGATAGAATGTATTTTGCTGCAAGAAACACTTAGAAGTCTGTGAGGGGAAAACAGTAAAGTTTTATGGAGTTCAGGTGTGGCACTGTAGGGTCAGAACTGGACCGCGAGGTCAGTTTGAAACACAAGGTTGGTGATTCAAATTCAACAGCTTTTCCTCAGAAACCCTGTACAGGGTTGCCGTGAGTCAAAACTGACTCCACAGCACTTAACAACAAAAAACAGTAAAGTTTTAAAAGTATATAGGAGTTCTGTAATGACATAGCAATTTTGATGATATAAATTGTCACTCTATCCAGATGAAACTGATCCCTCGCAATGGACTCTTCATCCAAAAGCACAGTCTTGGTTGCAGAGGAAAAATTTAAATGGCTTTGTGTGTGACTCTCTGCATCTTGTCAGCATTCTGCACTATTTCTGTGAACTTTAAAGTTTCTTGTTCAGCTTGTACATTTATGATAACTTGAAAGAATCTGTTCCATGTAAAAGAAGTAAAAATTTTTAAAAAAATTGTCACTGAATTATCCCACATCAGTGAAGAAAGCCTTTGTAGCAGTGTTGTGTAGGTATGTCTGTGCATTTAAATGAGTTCACAAAATCTATACATACTTAGTATACATTTCAATATAAAAAAGGTTGCTGGTATTTCTGTGGAGCACTTTATTTGACCTGGTCACATAAATCACCTCTGAATGTGATAAGAACACAACTGTTTTTCAGCCTTTGCAGCATCAGTACTGGGAGCATGTGTAGGTCAACTTCATGACGATCATAAATCTCCTCAGAATAGTGGGAGAACTTCCTCTCACCTTCTGTACAGAAGGAATCTGGGTCTCTAGCAGCCTTACTGCAGAGTATCAAGCATTTATTCTCTCTCTGCAAAGCTCTTGTTCTATGAATGAAGGGATCAGTGACGTCTGGAGATCCTACCCAGAGAGATGTGCTATATTCCCTAATGAAATTACATATGTATTTAGTTTCAAGCCATTTGAAAACCTCCTGTACAGTCTGAGGTTTACAATGGTTTTGTTTAAGAATTAAGTTGGTACTGTGCAAATAGAGGCACAAATAGAAAAACTATTTATGCATTCCATTAATTAATTCAAACAATATTTCTTGAGTATCCCAATATTCACAGGACCACATACATCAGCATGCAACAGAGTGAAAGGTTTGATTGCACAGTACAGCACATGGGCTGGGATGCATGAGTCACCACTTTCTCCAATCATTTGGAAAATTACTGTGTGTTACTCTGCCAAAGCTTCAATACATTGCTGGATGGGAAAGGATGCTAAAGCTTCCAGTAGTTAGAGCACCCTGTTTCTGGGGACAGGTTTTGGATTTGTACAGGTAGCCTTGTTAAGCTTGCAGGGACTGGAAATGGAGCACAAAGAAACTCTGGACATCTCAGAAGCAAAGACACATGGACAAAGATCTTGGGAACTCACATAGCTCCATGCCTCACAGAAAATCAACATTTCTTGTGGTGGCTGTGTGCCACCAAATCAGTTCTGACTCAGAATTATTCCATATAGTGTTTCCGAGGCTATACATCTTTATAGGAGCAGTTTTCTTGTGGGGCAACAGGTAGATTCAAACTGCTGACCTTTGAGGTTAGTAGCCCAGCTAGTAATCCATTATGCTACCAAAGCTCCTTACATTTCTTATTTATGAGGAAAACCTTAGTATTGATTTATTTTTTTTAAAAAAAGGTTGTATTGTGAATTGAGTAATAATTTACATGGGAGAATGTCAATTTTGCACTCATTCGGTCGTATTTTGTTTCATTGCAATGATTACAATCCCCTCCATGCACCACCATTCAGCAGTATTTGCTTCTATTCCATTTTGTTTGTTTGTTTGTTTCTTTTGGTTGTACACAAAAACACTCAGGAATAGATAATCATTTAAATAAGGGCACATTCTGAAAGTCTGCCTCCTGGGCTGCCAGTACACAGCCTTTCTCTTTCCATGAATCTAGAGTCCTCAGCTGCTGTCTCTCTCCATGTTCTCATCTCTACCTCCATCTCTGGTGTCGCTGCTTCTCTGGATTGGGTTCCCCATTCTGCTTGTGCTCTTCTTCCTTGATGGTCCTAGGGTCCTCTGTTCTTGGAATGTAAGATTAACCACTCCTCCCTTTATGCTACAAAACTTCTACCTTTACAGTTGTGACAATTACAATTAGTCATGATAACAATTATTCACTACTGAATCATAAGCATCGTGTCTCTGTCTCTACACCAGACCTGTCTAGACAAGATGAAAACTATTCAGTGGGGATTCTACCTCCAACCCACCTCTCACTCTGAAACTAAACTCCTTTGTGAAAACTTGTAAGCCAGCCACTTTGTGCCTTTGTAGCCCCGCCTCCCATCTTAGGTAGCCAATATCTAAGTTTTCCATCCCTATCAAACCTTAGGTTTGATCCTTGATGTGAAGGCTCCTTCCCTCTCAGTTGGTATTTTAAGCTACTACATCCATAAGTATGGAGTCCTGGTGTTGCTCTGTGGGTTAATGAGCCAGACTGCAAAGCCATTTGAACTGCAAGGTCAGTGGCTCAAGCTTACCAGCTGCTCCTCGAAAACCCTATACAGGGTCGCTATGGGTCAGAATTGACTCTATGGCACTTAACAACAAAATATCCATAAGTATAGGTCAGGTTCATCAAATTGTAGCAATTTACACTTGTTTCCTTTATCAAATTTCTTCATCTTCCTCTATTCAAGTTCTGATCATCAAGCCATTGAAGCTTAATCAAATGGGTACTAAGTGCAAGTTTGGGCATTCTTGTACATCTCCCCACACTTTGTATCAGCTGGACGTTTCACTGTTGGCTCTAGCCATCCGTGGCTAGGTCCTTGTCCATGGACTTAGTAGTCTTTAGGTCTCACTGCAGTTTGGGCCAAAGTATTGACTTATTCTTAAGCAATCCAGGTAGCATTGTGTTTCTTAAAAATCTATTTTTTAAAACAGTGCAACTGTTAGATTTAGTCTCAACTTTCATTTTCCCATTATACTTCTTTGAAGTTTATATATATATATATAAAGTTTTTAAATGAGACTCTTTGATACTCATTAAAAGATGCTAAAAATGGCTGAACTCTTGTTTCACTAAGGGAACATTATTATACGTTATTTTTCCTGCAAGGCGATTAAAACAATCCCTCTAATCCTGTTGCACTCTCTCTTCCTTATAGACTTGACCCATTTCACCTTTCTTGCCTTTGCAGGCTATTTCTTTGGAGACAAAACCAATAAAATAGGTAATGAAAAACAGCATCACTTGGACTTGCATTGCAGGCCTCAATGTTCACTAATACCACCTTAAGCTCCAGACAGAACTTCAAAAAGATTCAAATGTCTGTGTATGCATATGGTGGATGGATGGGTGGGGGTGGGGGTGGAGTAATGATAAAAATCCTTTAAATTCTCCAAAATTATAAATGTCATTAAGTTTTATTATAAAATCCTTTCTATGAGTTATGGTGTTGGAAGAGAATATTGAAAGTGCCGTGGGCTGCCAAAAGAACCAACAGATGCTGTTTTGGAAGAAGTGCAGCCAGAGTGCTCCATTCAGGCCAGGATGGCCAAACTTCGTCTCTCATACTTTGGACATATTCTCAGGAGGGACCAGTCACTGGAGAAGGATATCATGTTTGGCAAGGTGGAGGGTCACAGAAAAAGAGGAAGACCCTAAGCGAGATGGATTGGCAAAGTGGCAGCATCAATGAGGTCAAGTATGGCAACAATTGTGAGGTTGGCCCAGACCAGGCAGTGTTTCGTTTCATTGTACATAGGGTCGCTATGAGTCAGTACTGACTCAATGGCACCTAACAACAACAATTTTAGTATTAAATGAAACTGGCCTGTTGAGTAGAGCTCTTTGTACAGTTATGGCAAAAATCAGTTTTTGGAAAGTAAAATTGACTGATCTGAAACTTAAACTCTAATTTATATGCAGCTCCTGACTAATGAGACAGTCAGAACGGTCCCAATCTTCTTCAGCAGTGGAAAGGGGTGTTCGTAATGTCTTTAGGGGAAATCTATAAATATACACCTGTATTTCTCAAACTTTTCTTTGCAAATAATCACACTTGGGGGATTAGGATGAAGGTATGTACCTAGTAGCTCTGAGGGTTAGACTGAGGTGTAGAGTGCAACACAAAACTTCCTTGAAGTTTCCCATTTTTTCTCTTTAACAGTTACATATGTTTTTAACTATATGCCATACAATATTCACCTTCCTTTAAAAAAATTAAAAATGCCTTAAATTACCGGACAGTTAAAATTTAGTTGCATCCACATCAGTTAGGCTTAGTTAGGATATAGGTTAAACTGGAGTCCTGATGTGGTGCTGTGGGAAAAAGCATTGGACCACAAGGTTGGTTTGAAACATGAGGTTGGCAGTTCAAACTCACCAGCCGCTCCTTGGAAAGCCTATACAGGGTTGGAACTGATTTGATGGCACTTAAGAAGAACAAGCTAAGCTAAATTATTGTATTAAAAAGATCTCATATGACACCAAGGTCAGTTGGCATATCATAACTCACAAAGACAACGTCTTACTTTGGTGAGTAACAACTGGGGTCTTAAAAGCTTGGTAGCCATCTAAGTTACAACTATTGGTCTCTTCCTATCCAGAACAAATTAAGAGTGAAGAAAATCAAAGGTGAAAGGAAATGACAAGTCCAAATGACTCATGGAACATGTGAACCCCAGCCTCTGGGACTCTGGGACTAGAACTGGACTGTACCCAGCTACCACTACCAACTGCTCTGAAAGGGATCCCAACAGGTGGTCCTAGAGAGTGGGAGAAAAATTTAGAACAGAATGCAAAAAGGGCAGGCTAACTGGACTGATGAAAAGTGGCAGAGCTCCTGAGACTAAGGCCCTTTGATACACTTTATGCCTAGGACTGAATTCATCCTCGTGGTCCACTTTCAACCACATAGACAGACCTATAACGTGAACAATAACATACTTTTTAAAGAACAAACAACCATAAGAGATCAAAAGAGTTGCATTTGGCCAGGGATAAAGCTCAGAAGGCAGAGAGGGATAGGAAAGAATGATGAATGGAAACGGTGGACATGGAGGAAGTAGGAGGAGTGTTCTTACATTGTGGGGATTGCAATCAATGATGTGAAAACACGGGTGAATTGTTGAATAGAAAACCAACTTACTCTGTAAACTTCCTCCCAAATCAACAGAAAGCTTTTAAAAAAACCCAAATACAGTTGCTCAAATAAGTTGTTTTATTTTTTATGCAACGATTGGGAGACAACAGTTTGTTAGGTGCACAAACACAGTTAAGTACTGCTCCTAAGGACATTCAGGGACCCTCCTTCCTTCCTAGGTCCCCAGTGCCCACTATCCTTGTCTGTCCACTTGGAGTAGACTCAGTTTCAAATCTAAATTTCAGTCACAGAAAGGGGAAAATAAAAATGGAAGTGAGTATCACTTCCACAAACATTTCATTGATGATGACTTATTCCCATGGCTGCAATAGCTGCCAACAAGGCTGGGAAATATAATTTCTAACTGGATGACCATGTGCTTAGCAAAAACTAAAATAAAAGGAATGCTATAGAAGGATATGCCACATACATTTTGTGGCTTCATGTATCCCCTACAAACTGCCATCTTCCTGTAGGGATGCCCTGAAGAAGCACAGCATAAATAAGCCAGGAATAAGGAAACTTTTTCTGTAAAGAACTAGGTGGTAAATAGTATTTTAGGTTTTGTGGGCCATGCCTCTGTTGGAACTACTCAAGTCTGTTGTTGCAGTGTGAAAACTCATATACAATATGTAGAAGAATGAGCTTGCTGCTGTTTTATTTATCTATTGCAGTGTAACAAATGATCACAAACTCAGAGGTTTAAACAATACATACTTATTATCTCATGATTACTATGGGCTGGGAGTTCAGGCATGGCTTAGCTGGGTTCTGTGCTTAGGGTCTCATGTAACAACTAACGTGTCAGCTGAACTCTATTATCTTTTGTAGACCTCTCTGGGAAATAATCCAGTTCTAGTGGTATTGAAGTGTAAGCACTGGACTGCTAGCCAGAAGGTCAGCAGTTCAAAACTATCAGCCACTCCTCAGAAACCCTATACAGGGCTTTGTTATGAGTCAGAACTGACTTGAAGGCACTTAACAACAAGCTCATTCAGGTTGTCTGCAGAATGGATTTCTTTGTGGCTGTCGGCCTGAGGTTCTCCATTTGTCGCTCCCTGTTGGTGGCCCTCAGTTCCTAGAGGTATGCAGTGCCATGAGGGCTTTTTTCTTCAACGTCAGTGAGGGAGAATGTCTCTAGAATGAGTTTGTTAACTTTTTTGTGTAGAAGCAAGTCAGAGGTTCTGCCCGCACTCATGAGGAGAGGACTACACTTGACTATGAATACCAGAAGGCAGGAATGCTTAGTCATCTTAGGGTCTGTATGTCATAGATGTGCTTAGTAAAACTTTATTTTCAAAGACAAGTAAGTGGTAAACTGGATTTGGCCCATAGGCTGAGAATAAAGTGGCATTGAAAATATACTGTAGAAAGCATTATTTAAGGTAAGAAGAGATCAAATTCATTGATTAGAGAGTGTTAGAGAAACATCCTCAAAATCAGAAGGGCCATGTGGAAAAATAAACTCATAGTAAAAAAAAAAATTTTGGACTATAGTTTCGTAATACATCTGTCAATAAAAAATTAGGAATGGGTTACACTGGCATTATGTTTGAATTTATTGACAGGATAGAGCTGTTACAAATAAATTCAAAGTAGAAGGGCTTCTTAGCAAGCTTTCTGCAATTAAAAAAATTGTTGACAATATGGACAGAAAACATACATGCAAACAAATCCAATGATTTCTACAAGCTTCCTATTATTTTGACTTGAATTCAAAACTTACCAGGGACAATTTCAATAGAAAGTCTGGACATTTCTTAGTAACTATAAAAATGGCAGCTAACATTTATTTTGTGATTATTACAAATCAGGTTTTAAGCTACATGTTTAACATGAATTATTGTAACACTTAATCTTCAAAAAACCCTATGTTAGATTATTATTCTTCTCACTATAGAGTTGAGTAAACAGCTTTACTAAAGTAAGTAGCTTGCTCAACACATACACTAAACAGCAGAGCAAGGATATATGACTTTTGCTCTGTTCTGTGGGGCCATATCATTTGTATTTTATATGGAGTATAATGTGAAGCCTTTGAAGGATTTTAAGTAGGAAAATGGTATACTTAAGGACAAAATTCACTTTTTATAAATATTAGCTCTGGGGGAAGACTGGACTAGAGGGTGCTAGACTGAAAGTAAGGAAACAAAGTAAAGATGATGGGCAGAACAGTTCTCTGGAGATACATGAGAATAAGTACAAAAGTATTGCTGCAAAATCATGAAAAGCGTTACTAAGCAAAAACATCAAAAGGTGAAGCTACTACTTCTTGACATATTCTTCATCTACTTCGGAAGGCGATGTTTTCATCTTTCTAACCCTTCCCCAAAGAATTCTGTGCTCTGCTATTCACACTAAATCAAAATGGCAGTCTGGCCATCCTTGAGGGACTCAGATCATGTTCCTTTGAACTGTTGGTTGAATTTAGGAACAATAAGTCTGAAGGGGCAAGATCAGTGGTATAGCGTGGAAGGGATAAGGTTTCTCAATAAAGTCCTCTTAGCCCTCACTACCCTCAAAGAATGGGCAGGAGCATTTTTGTTATAAAAAATTTCCTCAGCACAATTTTTCTGGTCTCATCACTGTTTTCAATTTTCTTCAAACTTCCTCAGAAAAATCTATCGGGATCACACCTTTGGAATCTTAGAAAACTGCTGCTACAACCTTCTGTCCTATCCTCTCTGCCTTGAATTTAACTGACCCAGCAGATCCCCAAGAAAGCAAGTGCTCTGATTGAACCTTGCCCTCTGGATCATATTGGTAACTCCAAGGCTCATCCCAATGAGTTCCATAAAATCGCCATTTGTTTTGATCATGTTTAAAACACCGATGGAAAGACCAACTCTTTGAGTTAGATGATCTTTGTTCAACTCTTTTGACACCTATCAAATTTAAACCTTGCTGAGGCCTAAATGTTTGCATAAAATTGAAAATGCCAAGTCACGTGAGATCCCCGCTGCAGTTAAGGCATCACTGGCCATTTTACCATGTCTTCTTCCACCAGTTTCTGTACTTGAGCCACTTTCATTCCTTGAGGTTGGTGGTCTTTCTTTACTTGGCTCATCTTTGGGGTCTTCCCAACCTTCCTTAAAACACTTGATTCATGTAAGCATTGCTGTTTTATGTGGGACTACACTCCTGCAAACCTGCTGCAGAGCTTCAGTGACTTGTAAAGATGTCTACTTCAGTGCTGTTAAAAATTTGATGCTAGACCTGACCTCAAAATAGTTTATTTCAATGGCACAAAATATATCCTTTTTGTTTGTTTTTTTGAAGGCACCCTAATACTTCTCATGCTTAGGACATGTCATCAGAAGGGACCAGTCACTGAAGAACATGCTTGATTAAGTGGAGAAAAAGCGGTAGCCTCCCAATGAGATGGATTGACACGGTGGCTGCAACAATGGTCTCAAACATAACAATTGTGAGGATGGTGTAGGACCAGGCAGTGTTTCCTTCTGTTGTGCATGTTGCTGTTGTTGTTAAGTATTGTTGAGTCAATTCCAACTCAGATCAACCCTGATAGGGTTTCTGAGAAGAGTTGGGGATTTGATCTGCCTATCTTGTGGTTCACAGTCCAGTGCTGATCTTACAGCACCACACCAGAAGTCCTCTGTTATGCATGGTGGCTGTGTGCAACTGAGTTGGTTCTGACTTACAGCAACCCTGTACAGGGTTTTGGAGGCTGTGCATCTTTATGGGAGCAGAAAGCTTCACCTTTCTCCCACAGAGTGATTGACAGATTTGAATTACTGACCTTGTGGGCAGCATCCAGGCTTGTAATCCATTACGCTACCAGGACTCCTTTCTGTTGTGCTATATGTTGGAACTGACTCTCCAGTACCCAACAACAACACATTCCATTTCAACAGACCAGAGGGACTATGTTTATGGTGTTCATCATTGTTGTTTGTACCTAACATACATAAGTTTTTGGCAACACAGGCAATTATTTGCTTATGAAATAAATGTCTGACTCAGTGTCCTTACACTTAAGATTTTGGTGTACTGCTTTTCATATTTGCTGTTTAGAATAATTTCCTCTTTAATGCTTCTGGAGTCATGACATGACCCTTTAGGAAAATAATTTATCAACATGTATCAAAGAAACAAATCAACCAAGAAACATATGTAAATAATTAAAAATATATATATAATGGAGTGTGAGGTGTGTATATGTGTACATACCGAAATGTCTAAAAAGATATAAGCCAAAATATTTCTGGTAGTTCTGGTAGGTACTTTTGGAAAGAGGGATGGCAGAAGAAAGTAGTTTTTATTTCTATTTTCTACAATATTAAATTGTTATTTTTATGTAAAAATTCAATTACAGAAAAAAAATAAACTAGTAAGTATTCATATTTTTGACACAGTCTGCAGTCCTGGTGTGGTACTGTAGGCTAATGCGTCAGACTGCAACGTCGTTTGAACTGCAAGGTCGGTGGTTCAAGCTTACCAGCTGCTCCTTGGAAAACCTATACAGGGTCGCTGTGGGTCAGAAGCGACTTGACAGCACTTAACAACAACAACATGCCACTTAATAGAAACGTCTATTGGTAAAATAGAGATGTAGCCATAGGCTTACATATAATATTACCTCTAAGTTGTTTATTATATTAAACACATGAAATATCTAAAAATAAAATATAAAAAGTATAAATATCCATCAACAGAGAAATAAAAACTAATGTGAAGTTGATTCAAATGATAGACTATATAACATACTTTAGAAGTATGTTTTGGGCAATATTTATGGACATGAAAATTGCTCCTGTTACATTCTTATGAAAACAAATAAAAGTATGAAACTATATTTATGATATTACCCCAATTTGTTTTTAAAACAAAAGTAAGAAAAAAATACAGGAGAGAAAAAAATGGTCATTTCTGGAAAATGGGATTCCATAATTTTACATAACTTCTTTATGATTTTTCTTGGCATTTCCTAATTAAACATAATCATGGTATTTTGTAATTAAAGAATTCTGAATACAGTTTTCAGGACACAAAAAGAACATGTTGATTTCTGTTACTAACAAGTATTTCTATTTAATTCTTACATCAAAACCGTTGAGTTGTTGTTGTTAAGTGCTGTCCAGTTGGTTTCAACTCATAGCGACCCTGTAAAGGGTTTCTAAGGAGTGGCTGGTGAGTTTGAACAATCACTCCTGCGGTTCAAACTGACTTGCAGTCCAGTGCATTATTAACTCATGGAAGACATATATTTACTAGTTAAGATAGTATAGGTTCCAGCTACACTAATCTCCAGCCCCCATCTTGTTTTTATGGAAAAATAGCATGCATTTAATACTCTCTGAGAATATATTTTCTTTGACTTATGTAGTATACAATGGTGATGCCATACGGAAAAAAAATGATCTGCAATTAAACATGTTTCAGGAATAATTAGGCTCTTAGTTGGAATTAGACCTTCTAGTTGTTCTTTCTTCAATACCTTTGAGTCAGAGCTTCTTGGACTAGGCTAATGGAGACAAAAGATTTACTAAATTTCTCTTTAGGCTTGGGTATACTCCCATTCTTTTAGGAAGAGTAAAACAAGCTACTTTTAGACAACTTCATTTCTAAGGAACATGTTTATTTTAAATACCTACATTGATGGTTAATTCTGGCCATTAGATCAATGAAATTTTCTACCTATCCATAAGGTCACTGTACGGAAGATCTAGTACATTTGACGTGAATGGTATGTGTTTATATATAAATATAAAGGATATTTACCAAAATGTTCACAAATCAAATCCATCACCATCAAGTCAATTTGTTGTTGTTGTTAAATGCCATTGAGTCGGTTCCGACCCATAGCGACCCTGAACAGGGTTTCCGAGGCTGTAAATCTTTATGGGAGCAGAAAGCCTCATCTTTCTCCCGCGAAGCAGCTGGTAGTTTCGAATTGCTGACCTTGAGGTTCGAGCCCGATTCGTAACCACTACGCTACCAGAGCTCCTTACCAAGTCAATTACGACTCGTATAATAACCTGTATAGGGTTTCCAGGCTGTAAATCTTTATGGGAGCAGACAACCTCATCTTTCTCATGCAGAACAACTGGTGGGGTTTGAAATGTCGACCTTGCAGTTAATAGTTCAGTGCTTATCCTACAATGCCACAAGAGCTCCTAAAATGCTCATAGCAGTCAATTAGTTCTGGGGAGTGGCAGAACAGAGCATAACGAAATAAGACATATCCCATTATCCACATATGGAAACAGATCTTATACATTATAAACATGACTTTTACATGTCTTATAAAAGAAGTTTAAGGACTCAATCAATTATGGACATCTATAATATAGGCTTTTGGAAACAGTCCAAACTCGCAATCCTTCAAACAACAACATCGAAACATGCACATAAGCAAGTGTAGGCATGTATTAACCATTTATTTGGGAGACATTTAACACTTATATAAGGAATGTGAATCCATTTCAATGGCTCTGCTTGTTTCATGACAAAACCTTTCTGAAATCAAAGTCCTACATTTGAAGCAAGTCATTTTGAATCAATTACTACTATCTCTCTCTGGAAACAGTTTAGAACAGATGTTTCATTTTAAAAAATCAATTGCTAGTTTTTTCTTTAAAACAACCATAGTTGCATCATTTACATACATAATTCATAGCATAATATGCTATGAACTCAATCCTAAAACAAAAATTTTACTGAATGGAATCAATGAACATATTTACAGAAAGAATGTAAAAGGTATCTATTTAGAAACTTCACGAATGTCCATTTAACACTCATTACAATTGTTTTTATTCATGATCTGAATCTGTCTCCTACACAATCAAGTGAATCATTATTAACTTGCAGTATAAAGATAAGCATGAAATTCTACATTGTTAATTAAATCATTAAACTCAAAGTAAAAGTTAAAATGGTCAGAGAAGCAAACTAACACTGAAATTAAATGATAAAATACTACCAGCTCTAGCTTACATTTATTTCCTATATTGTTTCCCAAGCAAATTAAACTCATTATATTCAAGAAAAAAACACCATAATGTATTTGATTGCACGTGACTGCTTGCTTACTTTTACTAATTACAGAAGCTCTATATTCTTCTGAGGTACAGACTATATCTTAGACTCAACTTGATAAACACAGTGTCACCTCGCATGTAAAGATTAACTGGGTCAGACAATAAAGTAATACTAAGAAAGTAAAATTACATGGTTTTCACTTGTTTCTTTTCTAGCACAAGTGTCCTCAAAAATTGCTATTGGCTTACAGAATAAGTGAAAGCATACTAGAATCTCAATATTCTTAACAATGATCTCCCTGGTTGCGATTTGTCTAAAAAGCCATAAGCCATATAATTTATAAAAAGAAAGTCACTGGCTGAATCCTTCAGAAAACACAACCTGGCACTCTGTCATCAATGTAAAATAATCAGGTGGCAGGAGTGTGATGGAGAAGTCAATCTTCAACAACATCATGTGAGGGAATCCAGCTGTGTTTGTATGGTCTCCAGCTATTTACAAAGACAAAAAAAAAAGGGAGGAAGCTGGTGAAGGGAGAGATATTTATATGGAGTGCATTTAGAAACATGCAAATAGAAGGGAAAGAATGGCACTGGGGACTATGCAAACTCAATTCATTCATATAGCAATAATACCACTTTGAATATTTTCCTTTTATGTGAAGATATTAGAATTCACGCTTGCAATTTATGTTTTCAAATATGTAAAGAAGCCAGTTTTCTGAATACTACTGTTTTAAATACATCCAGCTGTTTCATCTTAAATTATATTACATGGTAAGAATTCAAAAGCAGAAGAGGAAGGTAGATTGTACTGGTTTATGAAATAAGTACAAGGGGCTTCAAAAAGTTTTTGGAAAAATGGAATTGAAAGATAACAGATTTTTCATCAACTTTGTGACATCCTCTCCTATATGGAAGAAACATAAAATAGCTCAAGATAAACTTTTAAAGGCCTGGCGTCTTCCTTTCCTTGTTTCTCTTTACCCTTGGGCCCAGAAATTAAAGTATTTAATGTTGTTTGTATCTAATGTGTCAGATTGGCTAGGTATCACATAGTTCATTTTTAGTGCTTAACATTAAAGCAACAATTCTATTGCTTTAATTAAAGCCATTTCCATTTTCTTCCTGCTTTAGTTTGGCAGACTTACTTCACCTCATCTATGCTTCCTACTGTGGAACATAGGTTGTTTATAAGAAAAGTTTAAAGACCTCAGCTCCTTAATAAGGCATTTAAAAATAAGAATTTATAATATAAAATAAACATTATGAAAGACCCCCACATATCAGAAAATTACTTGAAAAATAAGCACCTTGTTATAGAAATCAAACAACTCCTTGTGACTGAATTCCATAAGAACTTTCTGCAGACTCTGCAAAGAGAAAACAAACAAGAAGTGAATCACACACATAATTTAGACTGCATTGTTTTCTCTTTAGCTACCATCAGAATATGCCATAATACTACTTTCTGAGTTATCTTTAAAAACCAGTACCTGCTCTACTCAACTTTACCATTCCTAGAACTCACAATTCACTTAACACTTTACATTAGCAAAATGTTTCAACTCTACGGGAACATATATTCTTTACGTTGACTCCACAAAGGTTAGTAAAATATATGCCAGCCAGAGAATGATTTCATTATCTATTTTTTTTCGAGACAGAGATAATACATGAGATTATATTTCATCTTTCTCAGCAGTCCATTTGAAATCTAGTAAACACCATTACACAAAGACACTGGAGGCGGCATATCTGATTGAACTCATCCAGCCATTAACGTCTCACATCAGCATAGCTACTGCCTCCAAGCATTAATCTAACAGTTATGATCTTAACATGCTGAGTTTGTTACCTTTCTTAACCTACAGACTCAGCAAAAGGTAACAATGAGCACAACAGCTTCAAAGCCAGATTTAAACACTCTACACATCCTTTCACCTCATATTCGTTACAGAAATCTTTATGGATGTTACAGGTGCTAAGTAAGCTGTATGAATGGTGGTGGTCCAATAGTTAAGTGCTCAGTTACTCACTGAAAGACTGGCAGGCTGTGTGGGAGGAAGACCTGGTGCTCCGTTCCCATAAAACTTGGCAGAGAAAACCCCATGGGGCAGTTTTACTTAGCCACAAGGGCTTAGGACAAGTTACTGATGTTAAGTACCGTCGAGTCGATTCCAACCCATAGCGACCCTGTATGGGATTTCCAAGGAGCAGCTGGTAAGCTTGAACCACTGACCTTTCAGTTCAAATGACTTTGCAGTCTGATGCATTAGCCCACAGCACCACACCAGGACTCCAACATAGTAAAGGGCAACAAAAAGGAAATTAAACCAAACCAAACTTGCTTTTTGTTGATCCTGTAAGCTGAAGAAACACCAGACTTGTTGCTGATGATAGTTAAAAACATATTCATTTTGTTCAAGGTCCCCTGGGGGTAGTGAAAGTTAATGAGGAGAGAATGCCAAGAGTATGCTACTGTTCTAGCCTAACCGCCAGTTATCATATGACATGAAATGGACACCATAAACTGAAGAAGTGGAAAGATACAACAACACAGGAATGGATCCAGGTACTTAGTTGCCTGTAGCCATTTCTATCAAACTATTGTATTTTAATTCTTAGTTTCTAATGTTCACTTATTTTGTTTGTTTGATCCATTTTTAATGATTTCCATTTTTATTTTCAAAGTCAACCTTTCCAAAGTAAGTTCTCTCTGCTAACTTCAGGACAGTCTATGGGGGCTATATTTAGGAATGGCAGCTTCCTCTTCATGGTGTTGTTGTTAAGTGCTGTTGAGTTGGTTCCGGTTCATAGTGACCCTGCATAGGGTTTCCAAGGAGTGGCTGGTGAATTTGAACCACTGACCTTGTGCAATTCAAACCGACCTTGTGGTCCAGTACATTATCCCAGGGCTCCTAAGCATATAGATTCAAACTTCACTTTTTTCTCATACTCCTACCTAACTATATAAGCTTAAAAATTAGTAAGGACAAAAACAAATAAAAATAAGTGAAGAAGTATATTTGCTTTTAAATCTCATCCCTTTAAGAATGAGATGAAATCACGGAGTTTTCAAATTGTACTGGGAAAATTAGTTAGCTAACTGTATCATTAAATCTTCAAAGGTTTGACCAGTGTTATCTAGTAATACTATACTTCTTACCAACAGTTAAAGTGGATGATAAACTGAAACCAAATCTACTGCCACAAAGTCGATTCCAACACTATAGAGGGTTCAGACCCTATATAGGGTTTCTGAGACTAAATTTTTAAGGGAGCAGAGAGCCTCATCTTTCTTATGGGTTTGAACTGCTGATCTTGAGGTTAGCAGCCCAATGTTTATCCCACAGCTTCACCTTAAAGGGAGTGAATCAGTAATGTATGCTGAAAATTGTTTTCCATTTAAAATGACTCTGTACACAACAGTTAGCAAGAAGAAAGACAGTAGAATGTAGACTGAGCGTAGTTGTAGTCAGGTAGATTTGGGTGCAAATCTTAGCTGTCTCACTTTCCTGAAAGAGGCTGGTGGTGTTGTTAGGTACCATCAAGTCAGTTTGAACTCAGAGTGACCTTAGGCACAATAGAATGAAATACTGTCCTGCCCTGCGCTATTGTAACAATCATTACACTTGAGCCCAATGCAGCTGCCACTGTGCCAGTCCATCTTGTTGGAGATTTTCTCTTTGTTGATGACCTTCCACTTTCCCAACCATGATATCCTTTTCCAGGGTCTGGTCCCTCTTAATAACATGCACCATCCTGACTTCTAAGGAGCATTTTGGCTCTACTTCTTCCAACACAGGGTTTGTTTGTTCTTTGGCAGTCCATAGTATTTTCAATATTCTTCTCCAACACTACAAACCAAATGTATCAATTCTTCTCTGGGCTTCCTTATTCACTGTGCAGCTTTCACATGCATATGAAGTTATTGAAGACACCGTGGCTTTAGTCAGACACACCTTGGTCCTCAAATTGATATCTGTGCCCTTGAACACTTTATAGAGGTCTTGTGCATATTTTCTTCATGTAGTATGTCATTTGATTTCTTGACTGCTGCTTCCATGAGTGTGGATTGACAACTTCAATCTTTTATCCTCCATTTAGTGGTGATGATTATATAGATGCTGTGGAGTTGGTTCCAATTCATAGCGACCCTGCATAGGATTTCCAAGACTGTAAATCTTTATGGGAGCAGAAAGTCTCATCTTTCTCCTGTGGATTGTTATTTAATGGTCCATTTGTGAGGATTTTTGTTTAAAGTGAGGAGCAATCCATACTAAAGGCTGTGGTCTTTGAACTTTATCAATAAACATTTTAAGTCATCTTTGCTTCGAGCAACCAAGTTTATATCATCTGCATATTGTTTATACACAGGTTGTTAATAAGTCTTTCTCCAACTCTTCAGTTCTTTCAGCTTGAGAAATGCTGAGCATATTCTTCTCTTTTGGTTTTCTAACTCTAGGTCATTGCACACCTCATTATAATACTTCACTGTCTTCTTGAGCTGCCCTTTGAAATTTCATGTTCAGCTCTTTTACATCCACGTTTCTTCCATTCATTTTAACATGTCTATGCTGGAAAGCACGTTTCAGAGTCTCTTCTGACATCCATTTTGGTCTTTTCTTTCTTTCCTGTCTTTTTAATGACCTCTTGCTTTCTTTCTGTACGGTTTTCTTGATGTCATCCTACAGTTCTTCTGGTCTTCAGTCATTAGTGTCTAGTACATTAAATCTGTTCTTGTGATGTTCTCTAAATTCAGGTGGGATATGTTCAAGGTCAGACTAGTTTTACTTTTCTTTAGCTTCAGCCTGAACTTGTATATGACAAACTGATGATTTGTTCCAAAGTCTGCCTCTGGCCTTCTTTTGGCTGATGATATTGAATTTTTCCACTGATTCTTCCCATAGATGTAGTTAATTTGATTCTTGTATAGCCCATCTGGTGAGGTCCATGTGTATACGTGTCTTTTATGTTGTTGAAAATGGAATTATTTTTATCACCTAGGTCATATTTTCCAACTACTGATCCTCTTTGTTTCCAACCTTCACATTCCAATTACCAGTAATTATCAATACATCTTGATTATATGTTTGATCAATTTCAAACTGAAGAAGTTGGTAGAATTCTTCAATTTCATCATGACTGACTTTACTGGTAAGTACATAAATTTGGATACTAGTGGTATTAACTGGCCATTTTTGGAGGCATATGGGTATTATCCTATCAAAGTCAACATTGTACTTCAAAACAGATCTGGAAATGCTGGTTTTGATGATGAATGCTATGCCATTCCTCTTGAATGTGTCATTCCCAATATATGCTTGTCAGATTCAAAATGGCTAATACCAGTCCATTTCAGGTAACTAATACCTACGAGTCCTGCGCTGTATGATAAGCACTGGACCACAAGGTAGGTTTGAACTGCAAGGTCAGCAGTTGAAACTCACCAGTCACTCCTTGGAAACCCTATACAGGGTTGCTTAGGGTCAGAACCAATGCAGCCGCACTTAACAACAATGCTGAAGATATTGATCTTTATGCGCTCCATTTTTGACAACTTCCAATTTGCCTAGATTCATAGCTAATACATTCCATGCTCTGATTATTAATGAATGCTGTTTCTTCTCAATTTGAGTTGTATCCCATTAGCAAATGAAAGTCCCGAAATGAGAGTGATTATATAATATCCATAAACCTTGTATTGCATTTGTAAAATGGCTTCTTTAATGAAATTGTTATAAGAAATTAATGAAATAACATGTGTGACACATTTAGCATTCAAGGGTCAGAGAGAAATAGGAAGACCCCAACAAGATGGACTGATACAATCATAGTAACAATGGGCACAGACAATTGTGAGATTGGCACAGGATCGGGTGGTGTTTCATTCTGTTGTGCATCGGGTCATTATGAATTGGTACTGACTGGATGGCATGTAGCAACAACAACATCTAGTATGTCTGCAACTTCTCAGTAATTGCTAGTCAGAGTTATAACAGTATCCACTTGGATTCACCAAGAGATGATGGTTGGTTCTGTTGCTTCCTGGAAGCACCGTCAAAAGTCTGCTGACTTTTGACCTCACTGGTAAAGTTTGTAGTACACTTTACCAGCTGTTCTGTAGGAGAAAGATGAGGCTTTCTGCTCTCATAAAGATTTACAGACTTGGAAACCCTGTACAGGGTTGCTATGAGTCAGAACCGCCTCTACGGCACATAGCAACAACATACCTTGTATTATGACTTTCTTTGTTTTAAGAATAACAACACACAATGAAACGATATATGATAGGATGAATGTAAAGCTAATGTTCTCCCATGTAAACTATCACATAACTCACAGTAAAAAATTAAAAAAAAAAAGAGTGAGAACTCACCTAATTTACAATGTTTAAAAAGAAAAAAGAAAAAGAAGGATATGGCACAAAGAAAAAACAAAGAATGGAGGGGAATATTTGGAAACCATATGTCTAATATCTAATATGGGTTTACTATCCAGAATGTTTAAGAGTTCCTATAATTCAACAACAAATTTAAAACTGCGTAGTGGTGGTTGTGTACCACTGAGGCAGTTCTAACTCACAGCAATCATGTATAGTCGAATGCTTATTCTAAAGTGCCACATCAGGACTCCAACAATTCCACTATGAGGTATATACTAAAAAGACTTAAAATATTTATGCTAACTGCAGCACTATTCACAATAGCCAAAATGCAGAAAAACCCAAGTGTTCAACAGATGAATGGATAACCAAACTATTTATTATTCAACCATAAAGAGAAACGATATTATGCTACATGCTACGACATGGTGGAACCTTGGAAACATTATGTGGAGAGAAGTAAGTTATACACAGAAGGACAAATATAATATTATGGTATCTAGAAGAGGCAAATGCATATGTACCAAAGTTTTATTGGGACTGGTACAACCTTTACAGGGACTGGTACAACCTTGCTTGCTGAAAGTGAAGAGGACTTGAAACATTTACTGATGAAGATTAAAGAACACAGCCTTCGGTATGGATTGCATCTCAATGTCAAGAAAACAAAAATCCTCACCACTGGACCAATACACAACATTCTTATCAACAGAGAAAAGACTGAAGTTGTCAAGGACTTCATTCTTCTTGGATCAACTATCAACACTCACGGAAGCAGCAGTCAAGAGATCAGATGATGTATTGCATTGGGCAAATCTGCTGCACAGGAACTTTTTAAAGTGTTGAACAGCAAAGATGTCAGCTTGAGGACTAAGGTGCACCTAACCCAAGCCATGGTATTTTCAATAACCTCATATGGATGCGAAAGCTGGACAGTGAATAAGGAAGATCATAGAAGAATTGATGCCTTTGAGTTGTGGTGTTGGAGGAGAATACTAAAAGTGCCATGGACTGCCAGAAGAACCAACTGATCTGTTTTGGAAGAAGTGCAGCCAGAGTGCTCCTTGGAGGCCAGGATGGCTAAGCTTCGTCTCTCATACTTTGGACATATTGTCAGGAGGGAACAGTCGCTGGAGAAGGATGTCATGCTGGGTAAGATGGAGGGTCAGAGAAAAAGAGGAAGACCCCCAATGAGATGGATCGGCCAGGTGGCATCATTGATGGACTCAAGTGTGGCAGCGGTAGTGAGGTTGGCCCAGGATTGGAAATTGTTTCGTTCTGCTGTGCATGGGGTTGCTATGAGTCAGTTGCGACTCGATGGCACCTGACAACAACAACAACCAGGGACTGAAGAGAGGAAGGAAAATGAGCTGAAGGGATACTGAGTTTCTGTTTGGTGGTGGTGGTGGTGGTAGTGGTGGTGATATGCTGTGCAGTCGGTTCCTGTCTGGGATGATGTAAAACTTTTGGCAATGGATGGTGGTGATGGCTGCACAACACGGTGATATAATGAATGTCACTGAATGGCAAATCCCTGCTCTTGAGAAGCTTACAGTCTAACGATGAAGCAGGTATGTAAACAGACAATTAAAATGCCCTATGAATGATGCTATATGAGTATGACATATGAGTATACATAATGTGAAATGGTATCACAGCCAAAGAAATAAACTGCAAATTTGACTACTAAAAAAAAAATAGTACTAAAAAAAAATAATAACAACACAAAACTGGTCACATTCACTTTGCAATTGTTTGCAGCATTAAGAATATCAAGAAGATGTGCTGACGTGCTTAAATTTTCTCCCAACATTTGCATTCTCTAGACTTTAGTCAACAAGGAGCTTCAGAAATAAAGTCAATGATAATATTCTGCAAGCTAATTATGAAAATAAACTGATTTAGCAGCTTAGCAATTACAGTAAAACCTGTGAAAGCCAGAATCCATGAGAGGTGGCAATCTATTAGAGAAGGAATACTCAAATATTTTTTCTAAAACGAGACACAGAAAAGTGATCAGACTATTAAAGGTGAAAAACTTGCAAGACCTAAAACATGGCAGTCTGTCAAGTATCGGCCCTCTCGGGTTTCTCTGTACTATGTAAATAAAATTTTTGCTCTTTTTGGGACTTCAAGAACTCATGATAATTAATTCTTCAAAACAAAATAATAATGACATAAGAAAATGAATCTCACAACTTTTCAAAAGTTTGCCAAACAGCTTTTCTCAATGTGTAGAAATAATCCTATCCAACCACTATGTAATGATTTGGTACAGAGTCCTGGTGTGGTGTGGTGGGTTAATGCAATGGACTGCAGTGTCAGTTTGAACCGAGAGGTCAGCAGTTCAAGCTTGCTAGATGTTCCTCGGAAAACCTATCCAGGGTCGTTATGGGTCAGAACCAATTCGACGTGAAACTTAACAACACTCCAAATTAGTATATTGGAGCTCAAATTTCCCTTTAATATTCCCCTGCCCCATAGTGTGGCACTGTAGGATAAGCACTGGACTACTGTCTATAAGATCGGAGGTTCAAACCCATCAGATGCTCCTTGGAAACCCTATAGAGGGTCATTATGAGTCTGAACTGAGCTGACGACATTTAACAACATGTACATTTCTAGCTTAAAAAGCAAATAAGACAGCTGATATGATCAGAGAAAAGAAAATTTAAAAATAACAGGTCTCTTAACTACTGAGAAAGTTTCTTTCCTCTCCTAGTTATTAATTCCCTCAGCTAAGACATCTACTGCTATCTCAATACAAGGAGAAATTAACCTCTTGACCTTCAATATAATTATAAAGAATTATTCCTACTTAGGCATCTTCCTTCAAGACAGCTGGGTAAGAAACAAAGATCAACTGAACTACTCAGTCTCACCACCTATATTTCCCTTATTTATGAAAATAAAGAATTCAAACATTTAAATTCTCCTTCTACAATCTGAATTTATTGCTATTCTCCCTCTTGAGATCCCATTTTACATCACTAGTCACCTTTCCATAACCACAGGGAATGCTGTTAAGTCAGAGCTTGTGTGTGTGTGTGTGTGTGTGTGTGTGCATGGGGGGGGGGGATTGGAATTCATTAGAAGATTATTTTTCAACTTTCTAATATTTGAATTCTTAGTATGATTTTTAAAAATTTCTTTTAAGGAAGCTCTGCCTTAGTAGTTTCTTTTAAGTCCTGAATCTATGGGCAAACACTTGCCAGCATTAACAAATTAACTCTAAACTACACAGAAAATTGGGTCAAATCTAACACAAATTCAAACATCACTTCTTTGATTGAATGGTATAAGGACTAAAAAGTATTCTAAAAGGAAGTCTAGAAATTACCACTTAATTTTGAAGATCCTTCAGAAAATAGCTAGAACTCTACAATTATCTCTCTGAACCACCCAGAGTTCACTTACAGGACCCTGTTCTGGATTCTTTCTTCCAGTAAAAACTAAAAGCCATGTTCACACCCCTAAATCAAGCCAATGGATGGCCAAGGACATCTGTTTTGTGAAGGTGCATAGATGGAGCTTAGATACATAGATATTATGCACAGGACCCCAGGGTGCCAGAGAGAGATGAAGGTAAAAAGGAAAGGGGACATGGGGAAGCCATCAAGGCAAACAATCAAGTCCCTTCAGAACAAATACCCCTCTAAGACCAAAACTCAAAGGGAACACATGAGCAGGCATGTAAGCTTACTGGTGACCACACTGGTCTACTGGTGAGTGGAAGACAGAGAAAGGCAGAAATGAAGAAATGGGCTGAGTTCAACCATGTTCCATAGACTCCCGTTGACCTGGAGATGAGAGAGATAAGTGGAAGGGCTGCCTGGTCCGAAGTGTGGTGAGACCTGGTGACACCTGAGTCCATGGGCAAGGACATAGCCACAGAGGGCTAGAGCTGAGAGTGAAGCATCCAGCTGATATGAAGTGAGGGGAGATGCAAAAGAACACCCAAACTTGCAGACAGTACCCATTTGACCTAGCCTTGACAGCTTGATAAGCCATCAGAACTCGACTAGAGGAAGATAAAAAAGAAAACAATTTTTGATAAAGGAAAAGAGGGTAAATTGCTACAATCTGATGAATTTGACCTGTAATCATGGAGGTAATAACCCTAAATACCAACAGAGATGCAAGGAGTCTTCACATCAAGTATCAATGCTATCCCCTCTGTACACAGGGTAGACAGGGACTGGCAACTTAAATGTTGGCTACCTAAAATGAGGAGGCGATAAAGGCACAAAGTAGACTGGCTTACAAGGTTTCAAGAGGGAGTTTAGTTAAAGCGTTTGGTGGTGGGGGAGGGGGGTGGAGAGAAAGAGTCCCCACTGAATAGTTTTCATCTTGTCTAGATGGGTCTGGTGAAAAGAGATGAGGATACCATTTGTATGATTCAATAGTGAATAATTGTTATCAGGACTAGTTTCAACTGTCACAATTGTAAAGGTAGAAGTTTTATAACAAAAATGGGAAGTAGTTAATCTTATAGTTCAGAAACAGAGAACCCTAGAACCATCAAGGAAGAAGAGCACAAGCGCAATGCAGGATTTTATCCAGAGAAGCTGTGATACCAGAGATGGAGGCAGAGATGGGGACATGGATAGAGGGAGCAGTTGAAGACTCTAGATTCATGGAAAGAGAGAACTGAGAACTGGCGGCCAGGAGAAAGACTTGCAGAATGGGTCTTTTGGTGGTATAAATTATTATATATGCCTGAGTGTTAAAGAAAAAAAAAAGAGCTAAAATGAACAGAGAGAAATACTGTTAACTGATGGTACATGGAGGGGATTATAACCATTGTAGTGAAACAAACTATATGATTTGTTGAATGTAGAACTGATGATCTGGCTTGTAAACTTTCACTCAATTTACAATAAAAACTTTAAAAAAAAGTTATGACAATAGTATATATTCAATTTGCAGGTAATCAGATACAAAGGCTATTTTCTTACAGTGCAAAACTAGAGTTTAAGTTCAAATATTTGAAAGACATTGACTTGGCTGATAATTTTATAGCAGAATTTATATTGTCTTCCAACAGACTATAAGTTATAAGTACAAGATTAAAAAACCCACGGCCATCTACTCAATCCTGACTTGTGGCATCATTTTTCATAGTTGCTTATTCTTGGTTCTACACAATTTTCCCTAATATAACTCTCTAGGTTTTATTTGCTTATTCATCTTTTAAAAATTATTTTTGTTGTGGTAGTGACCATACATAGAGAGTATATACCAGTTCACCAATTTCTATGCATACAATTTTGTGACAAAAACTATATTCTTTTATATTGTGCAACAATTCTCATCCTCCTCTTCCAAGTTGTTCCTCCCCCATGATCAAGAACTCACTGCCCTCTGAGGTTCCTATCTAATCTTTCAAGTTGTTGTTAGTGTGATCTGACAAACCCAAACTAAAACTGCTGCCAACGAGTCGATTCTGATTTATAGCGACTGAATTTAGTGAGGCACATTTTCCCTATTGGGACTAGAACCTTTAATTGAGGGGATATTCTTCTGGTAGCGATGGTGTTCCAAACCCCATACCAAAACTGCTGCCAACGAGTCGATTCCAGCTCATATTGACCTTATTTATACAGGGTTTCTGAGACTGTACATCTCCCATGGAGTGACTGGTGAGTTTGAAGTGCTGACTTTGAAGTGATTATACCCAACACTTAGCACCAGTGCTACTAGTGATCTTTTATCCCATATTATTGCTGTTGTGTGCTGTTGAATTGGGTCTGACTCATCACAACCCTGTATAGGGTTTTTGAGGAGTTTTTGGTAGGTTTGAACTGCTGACCTTGTGGCTAGCAGTCCAGTGCATATCCTACAGCACACAAAAGGACTCCTGTATGCCATACAGACATATCCTAAACGAACACAATGCTCAAGGAAGACAATCCTTAGTAGTTAAGCTCAATTAGTGTTTGGTTTTAAGAAGACTTCATGGGATGTTTATAGCATAAGGTATAAAAACACCATAATTCAAACACCTCAGTTCTTCTACAGTCTTCCTTATTCATTGTCCAACTTCTGCATGCATATGAGGTTATTGCAAAGACCATGGCTTGGGTCAAGAACACTTTAGTTCTCAAACTGACATCTTGCTCTACTACACTTTAAAGAGGTCTTGTGCACCAGAGCTGCCTAATGCAATATGTTGTTTGATTTCTTCACTGCTGCTTCCATGAGTGTTGACTGAATTCAAGCAAAAGGAAGTATTTGACAACTTCAATTTTTGATCTCTATGCAGTTGCCTGTTCTTGTCTTCCTACACAATGGGGTTTCAAAAAGTTCATGGAAAAGTTCCACTACCT
Organism: Chrysochloris asiatica; assembly: GCF_000296735.1. Classification (NCBI taxonomy): domain Eukaryota; kingdom Metazoa; phylum Chordata; class Mammalia; order Afrosoricida; family Chrysochloridae; genus Chrysochloris; species Chrysochloris asiatica. Next base: position 4,247,633 of record NW_006408661.1, read on the forward strand.
TTTAATTCCATTTGTCCATGAACTTTCTGAAGTCCTCTCATGAAGCCATACAATATTTGCCCTTTTGTGATAACTTTCTCCTTTTATTTCCTGTAAGACCCACCAGCACTTTCTGCTTCCAAGTATTCACTTATCTCACCCATTTTACTGCCTCTGCTTTAACTCATTTGGCTTCCTAGATAGGCAGGCTGTAGATCTAATTGGGAAGGGCAAAAAGAAAACAAAACCAAAAAAAAACTTCGTGAAGAAAATACAGGTGAACTCAAGGTATAGAAAGATGTCTTCAATGGGCATAAAAAGTACTAACTATATTGAAAATGTAGTCCTGGTGTGTCACTCACTGCAGGTTAATGCACTGAACTGCAAGATTGGTTTGAACTGCAAAGTCAGCAGTTCAAGCTCCCTAGCTGCTCCTCAGAAACTCTATACAAGGTCGCTATGACTAGGAACCCACTTGATGGCACTTAACAACAACAAAAAAGAAACATACTGAAAATGATTGATAAATGAAAATACATCAGAATTCCTAACTTCCATTCATAAAACCTCAAACCCAAACCCACTGTCATTGAGTTGATTCTGACTCATACGAATCTATACAGAGTTTCCAAAGCTGTAAATCTTTATGGGAGCAGAAAGCCTCATCTTTCTCAGGTGGAGCGGCTAGTGGTTAGCAGTCATCAAAACACACCATTAAAATAATGAAAAGGCTACCCACAAAGAACTCATATCCAGAATATATGAGGGATTTTCAAAAAGATTTTTTGCACCCAAGTAAATCCATACTAACTTGTTATAGGAGCCCTGGTGTGATGTGTAGGTGAAGCACTGGACTGCAGGGTTGGCTTAAACCACCAGGTCAGTCTGAACCACAAAGTCAGTTTCAACCGCAAGCTCAGTGGTTCTTGGAAATCCTATACAGGGTTGCTGTAAGTTAGAAACAACTCGATGGCACTTAGCAACAATAACAACAATTTGTTATAACATGTCTGAACCTAGTCTAGTCTGAGGTGTTAAGGATAAGACACCAACTTGAAAAGAGTCCTAGTCTGAGGTGTTAAGGATAAGACACCAACTTGAAAAGAGTCCTTTTCAGAGCAATATAAATCCTGCAAAAACTGAATCAAGAACAAATATAAAATTTGTAATGAGGCTTGGGTGAAAGAATTCTGAAACCATCAATGTTTTACAAAAAGTTGATGGAGATAATGCCCCAAAAGAATAAAAAGTTTACTGACGGATAACTGCTTTTGAGTTATGTGTTAGAGGAGAATATTGAAAGTGCCATGGGCTGCCAAAAGAACCAATAGATCCGTTTTGGAAGAAATGCAGCCAGAGTGCTCCTTAGAGGCCAAGATGGCCAAACTTTGTTACTCATACTTCAGACATATTGTCAGAAGGGACCAGTAGCTGGAGAAGGATATCATGTTTGGTAAGGTGGAGGGTCAGAGACAAAGAGGAAGACCCCCAGCGAGATGGATTGGCCAAGTGGCAGCATTGAGGGACTCAGGCATGCCATCAGTAGTGAGGTTGGCCCAGGATCAGACAGTGTTTCATTCATAAGGTTGCTATGAGTCGGTACTGACTCAATGGCACCTAACAACAACAAAGGACAACTTGTTTTAAGAAGAGACAAGATGATGTTGAAGATGAAGCCTGCAGAGGCTGACCATCCATGTCAATTTGTGATGAAACAATCTTGTTCATTCCCAGCTGAAGACGACCTATGTTTAAAAGTAGAAACAAAAGCTAATATAGACACTTTGATTTGTTTAGCTTCTGACTACAGAATCTGATGGAAAAACTGAAGTTGAGTAAACTTCCTGCTCAATGGGTGCCTAAATTGTGGCACCCAGATCAGCTGCAGACAACAGCAGAACTTCCAGTGCAAATTTTAAACAAGTGGGATAGAGACCCTAAAGCATTTCTTAGAACTCATTTCTAGGAGATGAGTAAAGGTCATGTCAACAGTTTTGGGGGATGCTCAAGTCATTTTATTGCTGACTTTCTGGAAGACTTATTATGAGAATATTTTGAGAAAGTCAGCAAAAGTGTTGGCAGAACAATGTCCAGGAGGGTTTCACCAGAAAGCCCTTCTCTGCCATGACAACGTTCCTGCTCTTTCCTCTCATCCAACAAGGACAGTCTGGACCTTGTTTCAATGGGAATCATTAGGCACCTGCCTCACAGCACTGATTTGGCAAGTTTGGACTTCTGTTTGTTTCCTAATCTTAAAAAATCTATAATGGGCACCCATTTTTCTTCAGTTAATAATGTAAAAAAGACTGCATTGCTATGTTAACTTCCCAGGAGTCTCACCTCTTTAGGGATGGACTAAACAGCGGGCATCGTCACTTACAAAAGTGTCTTGATCTTGATGGAGTTTATGCTGAGAAATAGTTTATATTTTTATCTTTTAATTCCATTCTCTGTTAACTTTTTGAAGGCCCCCTATACCTAAACAATTCTTATAAATCTCTGTTCAAAAAGATTAAAGAAGACTTAAATAAGTGATTAATAACTGTGAGCATTTTGTCTCTGAGTTTTGTGTGGACACTGAAATAGATTTTGAACCCAGCAAGAGTAGACAGTGCTGTGGGAGAAATGGTAGGCGCTGTATTATTTTGCAGAGACAAAAATCAATTAATATCCATATTCATTAACTGTAAGACCTAGCATTGTTAAAATGTCAATATAATCCAAACCAATCTATATATTCAATATAATTCCAGCCAAAATGCCAACAGTGTTCTTTACAGAAATGGAAAAATTAATCCTTCACTTTATATAGAAAGGCAAGAGGTCCCAAATAGCAATGTTGAAAGACAAGAACAAAGGAGGGCTCACATTTCCTGATTTAAATCATATTAAAAAGCTACAATAATCAAAACAGCCTAGTTTTAAGGAGGTAGAACAGAAGCACTAAAACAAACATGTTATTTGACCAACTAACTGGAGTGTCCTATGAAACCATGACCCTAAATCTCTAAATGTTTTGTTACACATAAGCAGCTACTCTTTTGTGTACCTGCATGTGTGTGTATGCGTTGTTGTTGTAAATGTTTCTATCACAAATTTTGCAAATTCAACTTTTTACAGGTGTACAATTTATGTTGTTGTTGTTAAGTGCTGTTAAGTCGGTTACGACCCATAGAGACCCTGTATAGGGTTTCCAAGGAGTGGCTGGTGAGCTTGAATTGTCAACCTGCGGTTCAAACTGACTCTGCTATCTAGCGCATTAACACACAGCGCCACACGAGGATTCTCCAAAACTCAAGTAGATCCTAGGTAGAGAGCTTAGAGGTAGGTGGTGGTGGTGGTGTGTCATGGAATCAGTTCCAACTCACAGCAACCCTGTATATGGTTTCCAAGGCAGTATATCTTTATGGGAGTAGAAAGCCTCATCTTTCTCCCACAGAGAGGCTGGTAGATTTGAATTGCTGATCTTGTGATTGGACCATACTAAAGTTATGCATAACTCTCATAAACACTAATGCTGAACATTAGATGTCAGACAGAGGAAGATACACTAAATGACTTTATATACACAAAGTTAGGAAAAAAGAACTAAGAAAGTTAAGAGACAAATGCTTTGGTGGTTAAAATGATAATGAAAAGCAATGATGATATTACCAGAAATGTCAGAGTACTGATCATCTTTGGGTGAATTGAGAGAAAAATATAAAAAGTAGGAGAACGTTTAACAGAGACTTCTCAGGTGCTGGCAAAGTTTATTTATTGATGTGGGTGGTGGGTAAAAGATTTTTGTCTTTGTGATAAATTATTATGCTCTTTATTGTATGTGTGCTATATATATTTCACTAATAACAACAACAAAAAAGACACTGTTATGTGTTATAGGCATTCATTTTATTCAATAAATATTTACTAAACGTCTACCAAGCCAGTTTTAGGAGCTGGATACAGCAATAAGCAACAAAGAGAGTGGCGTAGCGAATGATTTCACATGTCTTCTATAACCTTAGTTTTTGTAACGCCCACCAAACAACTCTTTTCCTGATAGGTCTGAGTAAGAGAAGGTGGGAGAAGATACAGATAGGATAATACGATTCAGCTGTGGATGTTAAAAGAGTTGTAATGGTAAAAACTTGAAACTATAGCATGGGTACAAAATGAACCATCTCAGAAGCAGGAGGGGGATCTCACTACCATCAAAGAAGAAAAACTGATTGAAGCATGTCCTTTGGACCCCGAGGTCCACATTAAACCTCCTCGACCTAGGGAGAGAAAGCTGTGGCACTGGAGGAGCAGCAGCAGCAGAATCAAGAACAAGAGTACAAGACAGAGCTGGGAAGTCCACACAGAGAACAAGTAAAGCTGAGTGACTTTGGGCAGGACGCTTGCTTGCAGAGTGGGGTGCCTCCAGGCACTTGTGGTGGAGTTAGGTTTGTTTACCCATAGAGCTAGAGCTGAGTGTCTTCAGCCTAAGGCTTATGGTGGAGAGGTGTGTTGTGTGGGCATGGCTGAGGACAGACTGTCCTGACTAGAACAACTGTGTTCAAAGCATTTCTGACTCTGAATTGTAATCTGTTAACTTCCCTAATAAACCCCATAACTGTGAGTATTGTCTCTGAGTTCTGTGTGGCCACTGAAATAGATTTCGAACCCAGCAAGAGTAGCGAGTGTTCTGGGAGAAATGGTAGGTGCCATTATTTTTTTTTTTTTGCAGAGACAAAAATCAACCACATTCTAGTTAAAGGAGACAAACAATAAACAAGCTACATAATAATACAGAATCATAATTACTACTATTCTTATACATGTAGAAATGCTTGTTTGTGATAAATCCAAAGGAGAAAGATAAAGCAAGGATAGGGAGAGGCAATATTAGACCTCAGGAGGTCTTACTCAGATGGTGACATTTAAGACTTAAAAGAGGTGAGGAAGCAAACATGGAAGATGACTGAAAGAAAAGCATTCAAAAACAGCATTATGTTTGTGATAAATATGCCTTCTGCATGCCCTTTCTGTCAGAAACTATGCTGATTATTCTACTTCAAATTCACATGAGGCTAACACAGTTTCCCAAAGTTCATTTATTCATTCACTAAGTTCATTCACTCATTTTTTCATTCAGCATACACCTATAGAATACCTACTCTGTACCTGGACTTCTGGTGTGGTGCTATAGGATAAGCACTCAACTGCTAACCACAAGGTCAGCAGTTCAAATCCACCAGCTGTCCCTTGGAAGCCCTATATAGGGTTTTATGAGTCAGAACTGACTCCAAGGCACTTAACACCACCAACCAGGCATTTTGGGATCCTGGTATAGTGCTGTAGGATAATCACTGGATTGCCAGCCATAAAGTCGATGGTTCAAACCACCAGTTGCTCCTCAGAAACCCTATACAAGTTCGCTATGAGTTGGAACCAACTCACAAGAAAAACAACAACCAGGCATTCTGAGAGGAATTTGGGATGCGGGTAATCTTGATCTTCATAGCATGCAGAGTCTGGAGTTTAGAGCGAGGATAGGAAACTAATAATTAACAGACTATAATTAAAATCGTCTTAAAGGCCACAAGGGAAAACAAAAAACACAGAGCGTTATTTCATTTCAAAAAGAGGTAATATTTAGAGGGTGACCTGGATAAATTAGATGAATGGTGAAAAGAGAGGGATTTCAAAGCAAAGACAGCCCAAGCAGAGGTAAGAGAATGAGTAAAGACACAGATGAAAAACAGCTTGGTCCTTTTGATGGACAAGGGAAAGCTAAGTTTCGATGGAGCACAGTACAAAGTGGGTCAGTGAAGAAATGAAAACAGAAGCAAAGCAAGATAATATGTGGCTCTGAAAATATTAGTAATGCAAAATAGTAGTTAAGCTGTTGATAAAAAAAAGTCCTTTTAACTACCATATACTGGCATAATGGGGTCCTGGTGTGGTGCTGTAGGATGAGCACTGGACTTCTAACCACAAGGTCAGTGGTTCAAACTCATCAACTGCTCCTCAGAGACCTTATAAAGGATTTCTATGAGTAGGAACCAACTGGTAGGCACTTATCAACAACAACTGGTATAATAGTAGATAAGATGTTGATGAAAAGATAGTAGAGGAAGCAGAGGGAAAGCAAGACAAGCCTACAGAAGTTACTTAGAGTAGTGTATTTTGTATGTGTTTATTTCTCTATCAACTATCAGTTTAGACTCCTATTCTGAGGTGAATAGAAGATAGAAGATCAATGTAAAGTCAATAGAGAGTTTTAAGCAGGTTGCTGTTGTGTTTTTAGGTGTATGGTGGTTATGTGCCGTGGAATCAGTTCCGACTCATAGTGACCTTGGGCAGGGTTTCCGAGGCCATAAACCTTTACGGGAGCAGAAAGCCTCATCTTTCTCCCACAGAACAGCTGGCAGTTTTGAACTGCTGACCTTGCGGTTTGCAGCCCGATATGCAACTACTACGCTACCAGAGCTCCTATGTTAGGTGTATACTGAGTCACAAAAATCACTGGAAGATCCTGTGCCATCCTCCTAATCGTTCCTATGTTGGAGCCCATTGTTGCAGTCATTGTGTTAATCCATCTTTTTGAAGGATATCCTCATTTTTCAGTGATCCTCTATTTTACCAAGCATGATGTCATTCTCCAGGGACTGGTCCCTCCAGACAACATGTCCAGAGTACATGACAAGTCATTCTCCCTTCTAAGGAGCATTCTGGGTGCACTAATTCCAAGACAGATTTGTTTATTCCTTCTGGCAGTTCATGATAAATTCAGCATTGTTTGCCAACACCACACTTTAGATGCATCAATTCTTCTGAAGTCTTCCTTCCTTACTGTCCAGCTTTTGCATACATTGGAGGTGATTAAAAATACCAAGGCGAGGACTACCTTCATGCTCAATGTGACATCTTTTCTTTTTAACATTTTAAAGAAGTCTTTTGCAGCATTTCTGTCTAATGCAATATACTATTTGATTTTTTGATTTTTGCTTCTTCCATGGGGATTGATTATAGATCCAAGTAAAATGAAACCCCAGATAACTTCAATATTTTCTCTGTTTATCATGATGTTGTTTATTCTAAGAGCAATGGAAAGCTATTGGAGAATTTTAAGCACAGTGATATAATTATATTTACATATTTATAATTACAATTATATTAAAATATTTAACAATTCACTTTGGATTTTGTTTGGAAAATGATGAGAACTGGATAACATGTATTTGAAAAGTCAGACGACTACTGCATTAGTTTAAGCAAGAGTTAAACAGTGGCTTCATCTAAAGAGATGCAGTAACAATAGATAAAGGTGAAAAGAAATTGATATATGCTTTAGAGATAGAGAGGACAGCAATTGTTGACTGGTTTGAGGTGGGTTGGGGAAGAAAGGTCAAAGGGCTGACAGAATCAAGAATACCTCCTAAATTTCTACCAAGAGCAACTGTCTGGATTCAAAAGTGGTTTCAGACAGTTTGATATATCTGTGAAATAGCTCTGAAAGCACCTTAAAGAGCTAGAAAGACTTAATAGTGATTCATGTAAGAGATATATATTTGAGGGTCACCGAGTCCTGCTGTGTGGCACTGTGGGTTAATGCACAAGACTGCAAAGCCATCTGAACAGCAAGGTCAGCGGTTCAAGCTCACCAGCTGCTTCTCGGAAACCTTACACATGGTCGCTATGGGTCGGAACTGACTCGACGGCACTTCACAACAACAACAATATATTAATGATATTTAAGACCACAAACATGGAAAAAGTTTTCCAGGAAAATTACATAGTATGAGAAGACAGGGCAGCCTGGGCAAAGCTCTAAGCAACTCCAATATTTAGAGAAAGAAAATATCCAATAAATGTTGATTACCATCAGGTTTACATATGTTCTGAGTATGGTATTTTGAAATGTATGGTATAAATTTATTACATGGATTGAAATAATTCTGTAAGTTAATATGCAGGCACTAAATCTGAGTAGTTTATCCTTAAATATGCCTTCAATCTTCCATTTTCCAGCAATACCCATTAACATCACTGATACTGTTAACTAAAGATACACAGACTTACTCTTTCTTTTGCCTTCATTATAAGATTACAGCCAAGAACTCACTTAGACAATTCATTACTTATATTACTTAATCTGGTCTTACATGTTAGCACCAAACTTTCTACACCTCATCAGAAAAACTGCGGGGAGAAAATGAAAGTACAAAGATTATACTCTGCTGATTTCTCAAAACAGAAGAAAGATATATTCACTCATTCAGTTTTATTTTTAATTTGTAGTCCTTCTACGAGTGTCTACAATAATGTTGCACATACCCATTAGCAAATTCCCATGGAAATAGAATTTAGTAAGGTCTTCTGAGAAGTCTGACTTGATGGAAGTTGACACTAAAAATATCTTCTCTACTTTCCCATTAGTTAGGAATTAGGATCACACAAACATTTTTCAAGAGTGAAATGCATTAACCTCTTCACAAATTACTCAGATACAAGTATCCTATAAATAATAAAGGGGTAAATTGGATAAGAATTAAGCCAAATTTATATTGCTTTACTACAAAACTTAAATTGAATATCAAAATTAGAAATTATATAATTATAATTTTACCTAGAAAATCAGGAGATAGAGGATTCCAGTACAAAAACAGATTCTGAGTTTAATCTAAAAATACCTTTCTAGATATTTGAAAATCATGTGTAGAGATAAAAATTTAAATGATATTTCAAGTCCAGAAATTGGGATTATAACACAAATAGCATTGTTGTTGTTGTTAGGTGCCATCGAATCGGTACTGACCCATAGCGACCTTATGCACAGCAGAACGAAACACTGCTCGATCTTGGGCGAACCTCACTACTGTTGTCACGCTTGAGTCCATCGATGCTGCCACTTGGCCAATCCATCTCGTTAGGGGTCTTCCTCTTTTTC
>NW_006408661.1:4257323-4272046 GCF_000296735.1 Chrysochloris asiatica
GCACACCTTTCTTAATTTAAAAAACCATTCAGTATTCCGATGTTCTGTTCGAACAACTGCCTCTTGGTCAAGGTACAGACTCCTCATGAGCACAATTAAGTGTTTCAGAATACTCATACTTCACAATGTTGTCCATAGCTTGTCATGATATACAAATGAAAGCCTTTGTGTAGTCAATAAAGTACAAGTAAACATCTTTCTGATATCTTCTGATTTCGGCCAAGATCGATCGGACATCAGCAATGATATCCCTCATTTCACGGCCTCTTCTGAATCCGGCTTGAACCTCTGGACGTTGTATGATTGTAGCTGTTTCTGTATTACCTTTAGCCAAACTTTACTCACATGGAATATCAAAGAGATTGTCCAATGATTTCCGCATTCTGTTGGGTCACCTCTTTTTGGAATGGGCACAAATATGGATCTCTTCCAGTTAGTTGGCCAGATAGTTGTCTTCCAAATCAGAGATGAGTGAGTACCTCCTATGCTGCCTCATTTTCTTGAAAGATTTCAAATTGTATTCCATCAATTCCTGGTGCCTTGTTCTTTACCAATTCCTTCAATGCACCTTGAACTTCTTTCTTCAGTATCATTGGCTCTTGATCATATGCTATCTCTGAAAATGGCTGAACATTAACCATTTCCTTTTGGTACAGTGACTCTGTGTATTCCTTCCATCTTCTCTTGATGTTTTCTGTATCATTAAAAAATCTGTCCAGAGAATCTTTCAATAACGTAAGTCGAGGCTTGATTTTTTTATTCAGTTCTCCTAGCTTGAGAAATGCTGAGTGTGTTCTTCCTTTTTGGCTTTCTGAATCCAGATCTTTTCACATTTTGTTGGAATATTTGGCTTTATCTTCTTGAGCTGATATTTGAAACTTTCTGTTCAGCTCTTGGACCTCCTCATTTTGTCCATTTGCTTTAGCATCTCTATGCTGAAGAGCAACTTTCAGTGTCTCTTTTGACATCCATTTTGACCTTTTCCCTCTTTCTTGTCTTCTTAATGACTTTTTGCTCTCTTCAAGTATGATGTTCTTGATGTCATCCCACAACTCCTCTGGTCTTCGTTCTTTAGTGTTTAATGTATCAAATCTGTTCTTCAGATGATCTCTAAATTCAGGTGGGATATATTCAAGGTCATTATTTTGGTTCTCGTGGACTTGTTTTCATTTTCTTCAGCTTCAGTTTGAATTTGCATATGAGTAATTGATAATCTGTTCCACAGTCTGTCCCTGGCCTTGTTTTCACTGATGATATGGAGTTTTTCCATTGTCTCTTTCCACAGATGTGGTCAATTTGATTTCTATGTATTCCATCTGTTGAGGTTCATGTGTAATAGTTGTCTCTTATGCTATCTAAAGAAGGTATTTGAAGTGACCAAATCATTGGTTTTGCAGAGTTCTATCATGCATTCTCCAAGCATCATTTCGATCACCAAGTCCATATTTTCCAACTACTGATCCTTCCCCTTTGCTCCCAACCTTTGCATTCCAATCACCAGTATTGATCAATACATCTTGATTGCATGTTTGATCAATTTCAGATTCAAAAAGTTGGTAGAATTCTTCTATTTCATCCTCAATGGCTTTAGTGGATGGTGTGTAAATTTGAATAATAGTGGTATTAACTGGGCTTCTCGATAGGCACATGGGTATTATCCTATCACAGACAGCGTTGTACCTCATGACTGATCTGGACATGTTATTTTTGACAATGAATGCAACACCATTCCTCTTCAATTTGTCATTCCCGGCATGGTAGACCATGTGGTTGTCAGATTCAAAATGGCCAATACCAGTCCATTTCAGCTCACTAATGCCTAAGACATCAATGTTGATGCATTCCATTTCATTTTTGTCAACTTCCAATTTTCCCAGATTCATACTTCGTACATTCCATGTTCCAATTTTCAATGGATGTCTACAGCTGTTTCTCTTCATTTTGAGTTATGCCCCATCAGCAAATGATGTTCCATGGGCTTTTATCCCACGGACTTTACTCCATTCTCGTTATCACGGTGAACTCTATTCTAAGGAGGCAGCTCTTCCCCAGTTGCATTTTGAGTGCGTTCCAACCTGAGGGGCTCATTTTCCAGCACTATATCTGACAGTGTTTCTCTGCTATTCATAAGGTTTTCAGTGACTAAAAATTCAGAAGTATTCCATCACTCTTTCTTCCTAGTCTAATCCAATAGCATTGGATACTATTATTAAGTAACTATTATGTCTATAGATTATATTCAAGGAGTTCTGGTAGCGTAGTGGTTACGTGTCAGGCTAACCTCAAGGTCAGCAGTTCAAAACTACTAGTCGTTCCACGGGAGAAATGTGAGGCTTTCTGTTCCTGGGAAGATTTAAAGACTTGGAAACCCTATATAGGGTCGCTATGAGTCAGATACAACTCGATGACACTAAACAACAACAAAAACAACAGATTATATTAAGGATCCCTGGTGATGTAGTGGCTATGTGTTGAGCTGCTAACTGCAAGGTCAGCAGTTTGAATCTATGAGATGCTCTGGGAGAAAGACAAGGCTTTCTGCTTCTTTAATGATCTTCAGCCTCAGAAACCCTATACAGGGTTGCTATGAGTAGGAAATGACTCTATAGCACACAACTACCATCACCACAAAGATTATATTATCTGGTACTCTAACCGTGTATGGAGCACTGTAGGATAAGCACTGGACTGATAATTGCAAAGTTGGTGATTCAAATCCGTGAGCCCAAAGGTCACTATGAGTTGGAACCAACTCAACAGCACTGAACAACAACAATATGTATGTTGTTATGGTTATTAAGTGCCATCAAGTAAGTGCCAAATCACAGTGACCCTATGCACAACAGAACAAAACACTGCCTGGCCCTGCATTGTCCTCACAATCATTGCTGTATTTGAGCCCATTGTTGCTGCCACTGTGTCTAACATACTGTGAGGCGTTCTCTTTTTCGCTGACCTTTTACCAAGCATAATGTCGTTCTCCAAAGACTGGTTCCTCCTAATAACACGTTAGTCAAAAGTACATCAAAGTCTCACTATCTCGCTTCTAAGAAACATCCTGGCTGTATTTCTACTAAAAGAGATTTGTTTGTTCTTTTGACAGTCCATGGTACTTTCAATATTCTTCACAAACCCATAATACTTCTCCAGTCTTACTCATTTGTTGTCTATCTTTCATATGAAATTGAAAATTCCAGAATTTGGGCCAGTTGCATCTCTATTTTCAAAGTGACATTTTTGTTTTTAAACACTTTAAAGAGATCTTTTGCAGATTTACCCACAAATGTGTAACTATATGTGGGGGCTTCAAAAAGTTCATGGAAATTTTTCATTATCTTTTCATGCCAGTTTTCCAACAACTTTTTGAAACCCCATGTATGTATGTTGTTATTATGTGCTGTACAGTCAGTTATGACTCATAGCACCGTATGCACACCAGAATGGAACACTGCCTGGTCCTGTGCCATCTTCACAATTGTTGTTATGCTTAAGCCAACTGCAGTTGCCACTGTATCAAGTCATCTTATTGGGGGCTTCTTCTTTGTTGTTAACCCTCCACTTTATCAAACATGATGTCTTTTCCCAGGGACTGGTGCATCCTGAGTATGTCCAAAGTATGAGAGATGAAGTCTCACCATTCTGGCTTTGCAAGAAGCACTCTGGCTGTATTTTTTACAACATAAATTTGTTTGTTCTTCTGGCAGTCCATGGTACTTTCAATATTCTTCTCCAACACCATAACTCAAATGCATTAATTCTAAGGTCTTCCTTACTCACTGTCTAAATTTCACACCCATATGTGGTTATTGAAAATACGGTGTCTTGGGTCAAAGAGATCAAACTGATCTCTTTGCTCTTGAACACTTTTTAAAAAGGTCTTGTGTAACAGATTTTGTTTGTTTGTTTTTAGTGTGAACTAAGTGATAGCTTACATGGGAGAATACTGGTTTTGCACTCAAACCAATCTCATTTTGTTTCATTGCAATGATTACAATCCCCTACATGTACCACCGGTTAACAGGTTTTTGCCTCCATTTCTTCTTTTTTTTTTAAAAAATATTTTATGTACACAAAAACATGCGGGAATATACAATCATTCAAACAACCAAAGGGCACATTTTGCAAGTCAGCCTTCCTGTCTGCCAGCACACAATCTTTTTCTTTCCATGAATCTAGAGTCCTCAGCTGCTCTATCTTTCCATGCCATCACCTCTGTCTCCATCACTGGTATTGTTGCTTATGTTCTTCTCTCTTGATGGTCCTAGGGTCCTCTGTTCCTGGAATGTAAGATTAACTTACTCACCCCTTTTGGCTACATAACTTCTATCTTTCCAGTTGTGGAATTACAATTAGTCATGATAAGAATTATTATTGAATCAAAGAATACTATTCCCACCTCCTTTTCCCAGACCCATCTAGACAAGATGAAAACTATTCAGTGGGGATTCATTCTACCTTCCACCACTCACTCTGAAACTAAACTCCCTCTTGAAAACTTGTAAGCCAGCCACTTCCGTGCCTTTATAGCCCCCACCCCCACTCTCATTTTAGATAGCCAATGTCTAAGTTGCCTGTCCCTATCAATTCTGTGTACTGAGGTGATAGGCTTGATCCTTGATGTGGAGACTCCTTCCCTGTCGGTTGGTATCTTGAGCTTTTTGTAACAGATTTTCCTAATGCCATACGTTGTTTGATTTCTTGACTGCTGCTTCCATGAGTGTTGATGGTTGGTCCAAGCAAAATAAGTCTTTGACAACTTCAATCTTTTCTCCATTTATCATGATGTTATTTATTGGTCTAGTTGTGAGGATTTTTTTCTTTATATTGAGGTGCAACTCATACTGAAAGCTGTAGTCTTTCATCTTCATCAGTAAGTATTTTAAGTCCTCTTTGCTTTCAGCAAGCAAGGCTGCAGCTTGCATAGGTTTCTAATGAGTCTCCCTCCAATCCTGGTGCCATGTTCTTCTTCATATGATCCAGATACTTGGAATATTTTTTTTTTTTTGCATACAGATTGAATACGTATGGTGAAAGAATACAATCCTGGAATACACCTTTCCTGATTTTAAACCCTTCAGTATCTCCATGTTCTGTTCCAATGATTGCCTCTTGGCCTATGAAAAGGTTCCTCATGAGCACAATTAAGTGTTCTGCAATATCCATTCTCCACAATGCTGACCATAACTTGTCATGATCCACACAGTCGAAAACCTTTGCATAATCAATAAAGCACAGGAAAACATCTTTCTGGTAATCTATTTTCAGCCATGATCCATCTGATGTCAGCAATGACATCCCTGGTTGTGTGTCCTTCTTCAGAATCCAGTTTGAATTTCTGGCAGTCCTCTGTTACAGTCATTTTTGAATTTAGGAAAATTTTGATTGTGATACCAAATATACTTTATGATGATTTCACATTCCATTGGGTCACATCTCTTTGGAATGGGCACAAATATGAACCTCTTTTAATTGGTTGGCCAGGTGGCAGACTTCAAAATTTCTAGGCATTGATGAGTGAGTACCTTCAGTGCCACATCAGTTTGTTAAGAGATTTCAATTTAAATTCTCCCTTGTTTTTCACCAGTGCTTTCAATGTAGTTTGGAGTTCTCCCTAAAGTAACATTGGTTCTTAAAATTATGTTATTGTTGTTAAGTGCCATCGAGTCGGTTCCGACCCACAGCAACCCTGTATATTGTTTCCAAGGAGCAGCTGGTGAGCTTGAACTGCCGACCTTGCAGTTCAAATGGCTTTGCAGTCTGGCACATTAACTCACAGCACCACACTTAAAATTATATGTACAGTTAATTATAAACATCATTGCCTCTGTTTTTGTTTATTCTTTTTTTATTTAAAACATAACTATGGATATAATCTCAACTCTTCACTATAGATTGAAAAAAATATGAAATTATATTCCGATGTATAAGATTTAGCCATTTCTCTCAGCCCTAATATTAGGTAATTCAATAAACACTATATGTATACAGGGTAGTATGCTAGGGGTTCATGGCCATAAAGATGAATACGTCATGATAAGGAGTATACTTTTGACCAAAGAATTATCCTTCTCTATATAGCAGGTTACCCTTTACAACTAAGCTTTCGACAATGGGAAGAATGGGTATGGGATAGTAAAAGAGGAAAGGACACTCTGTCTTCCCACCTTTTGGATCCATGGAATCAATTCTGGCAACAAGATGGGTAATACATGTTAAAACCAATTCTGATTCAAAGAGTTTCAGCATGAGATGATATAGGCAAAGACATTCCTGACAGAAGGAATAGAACGAACTCCTACTTTTCTGATAAGCAGCTTCACTAAAAATGGTTAACTAACTGTTAAAAGATACCTCTAACTGCAAATTATACTGGTAAGTTGAGGTAGTGACAGAACCAAGCACCTAGTTCAACCCTCTTATTTAGTAGGAGAAGGAACTGGTGCCTACAAAGGTGAAATAACTCACATGAAGTACAAGGACAGGACTAGTTGCTGTTCTTTAACATGCGTTACTACGATAACTCAAGACAACACATTTTCATTTGAATATCAAAATGATTTATGGAAAATTTTCATCCTATGAATTTGCACAATTACTTCCATTCTTTAGCTCTAGAGAGAAATAGATCAAAGCTATGCTGAGAGTAAATGTTTTTAAAAAATATGGCTGATGAAGTATCAAGCTATTTAAAATAATAAGAAAATATTCAAAAAAAAAAAAGGATAACCAAATTTCTTTTCCTTGGTTGTATTAAAAACAAAACAAAAAATTGCTACTGTGAAAATTTTTTACAAACGTTAACATAACACCATACCCAAGTTTGAAACTGGAATTCCAAACAACGAATGTTGATTCAACAGGTATATCACAAGCTCTCATAACTCTTGTTTACTTAGAAAATATATGTTATAGGCTAACTAGTACAACATTAAACCCTAAATACTGATTCCCTTATTGTTGCTGGTACCACTGAGTTGGTTCCAACTTGTAGGGACCCTATGTACAACAGAAGCAAACACTGCCTGGTCCTGTTCAGTGTTACTTTCGGTCTCATTGCTGGGCCACTGTGTCAATCAGTCTCCTTGGGGGTCTTCTTTTTTGCTGACCCTCCACTTTACCAAGCATCAAGTTGTTTGCCAGGGACTGGTCCCTCCTGATAATATGTCCAAAGTAAGAAAGACACGCCATCCTCACGTCTAAGGAGAATTCTAGCTGTACTTCTTCCAAGACACATTTGTTTGTTCTTTTGGAAGTCCATGGTACTTTCAATATTTTTCTGCAACACCATAACTCAAACATATCAATTCTTCTATTGTCTTCCCTATTCATAGTCCAAGTTTCACATGCATATGAGAGGCCATTGAAAATATCATGGCTTGAGTCAAGTGCAACTTAGTCCTCTTTGCTCTTGAACGCTTTAAAGAGCTAAGGCATTAGCTTGTTCCTTTGTAGACAAAACAATATGTTTAGCAGTCTTATCATCACTACAGTTCCCTTTTTCTTAAAAATACCATGTGCTATGCATGAACAGGATAACTGGCGGCACAGTGGTTAAACACTTGGCTGCTAACCAGACGGTCGACATTCAACCCCACGAGCAACCCTGAGGGAAAAGGCTGCGGCAGTCTGCTTCCATAAAGATGTACAGTTTAGGAATCCTATGGGGCAGCTGTACGCTGTCTTATAGGATGTTGTGGTGAGTTGGAATCAATTAGACAGCATTGGCTTGCTTTTTGGGTTTTATGTATGAACAGATCATAAACTTGGGAGCCAATCAAAATGCACTTCTCCTAGTATTCATTAACTATAATTTATTAAGTGTCTGTTGATATATCATTATAATTTTCAAGTTAGTACTGAAATATTTAGCTATGGTTGTTACCTATAGTCAGTAAGGTAAGAGGTTTTGTACATGGTTGCATGAAGCTCCTTAAAAGTAATGAGAAATCATTTTAGAATGCTGACAGCTACAAAATGAAGCGTTAGCTGTAATAAATGTTAGAGTTGATGCTATATATTTCTGGATATTATACTTTAATCTAATTTTTGTAAATATTAAATAGTTACCTTATTACTGAAAAATGACCGTTACTGATTTATAATAGCTGCATTACTTAACTTTCAAAAACATGTGTTAATGATTATGAGCTCAATAACCAAATTTGGGTTCTTCCTTTGTTAGTAATATCATGGTATTGTCATCAGAGAAAGAAATCTGGATGATGTGTGTGTACTTTCAAGAGCCACTCTGTATTTGATATCCTAATTAACTAACCTAATGTAATTCACAGTGCAAGAAAAAGGTAATTAAAAACATATGCTGGCTTAATTTTTTCTATCTTGTGCTGTCATGACAGTCATCTTCAAGGAAAAGATGACTAATATGTGCATCTAAATTAGTGTTAATTTCACAATTTAGTTACAATTTACACTTCTTATCCGTTAATTGGAAGCTCTGTTTCTGCAAAATAAAATGAGCAAGTCCAGCATGTACTTCATCTTGTGAAGAGCACGGAATTGATCATTGAACTTGCATCTGAAAATCCGTTGTTAACCTACAGTGGAGTAATAGCAATCTCCCTATTTCACTCTCAACACTTGGGACTCAGAGTCTTACAGACATTCAAGAACAATCATTTAACAAAATATGGGGTTAATTTAAGACAGTAATCTTCCAGAGGAAATTTTGAAACTTGTAATGTTTCTGTTTCAAAAATATGACATATGAAACAGCTCATTTTTCCAACCAGGTTAGTTCTCTGCTAACCTAATTTGTAAAATCGTCTTGGAACCAGACTACTCTAAATACTAAATGATTCTAATAAGTTATTGTTAAGTGCTGTCTATTGTTGTTGTTAGATGCCCTGGAGTCAACTTTATGCACAAAAGAAGAAAACACTGCCCAGTTCTAGGCCATCCTAACAATTGCTGCTGAACTTGAGCCTATTTCTGCTGCCACTGTGCCAATATGTCTCACTGAGGGGTCTTCCTCTTTCTCACTGACCCTCCACTTTA
The DNA here is from genome assembly GCF_000296735.1 of Chrysochloris asiatica. Lineage (NCBI taxonomy): Eukaryota > Metazoa > Chordata > Mammalia > Afrosoricida > Chrysochloridae > Chrysochloris > Chrysochloris asiatica. Next base: position 4,266,339 of record NW_006408661.1, read on the forward strand.
CCCAGCATGATGTCCTTCTTCAGGTCTGGTCTCTCTTGATAATATGTCTGAAGTATGAAATACTAAGTCTCACCATCCTGGTTTCTATGAAGCATTCTGGCTGTACTTCTTCCAACACAGATTTTTTCAAGCAGTCCTCGGTACTTTTAATATTCTCCTCCAACACCATAAGTCAAATGCATCTATTCTTCTACGGTCTTCCTTATTCACTGTGTAACTTTCACATGCATAAGAAGCCATTGAAAATACCACTGTTTGGATCAGGCGTACCTTAGTCCTCAGACTGACATCTTTGCTCTTAAACACTTTAAAGAGATCATGTGCAGCAGATTTGTCTAATGCATTATGTTGTTGGATTTCTTGATTGATACTACCATGAGTGTTGATGGTGTATCAAAGAAAATGAAGTCTTTGACAACTTCAATCTTTTGATGTTATTTATTGGTCCAGTTGTGAGGAATTTTGTTTTCTTTACATTGAGGTGCAATCCATAATGAAGGCTGTGGTCTTTGACCTTCATCAGTAAATACTTTAAGTCATCTTTACTTTCAGCAAACAAGGTTGGATAACAAAGGACCCTAGAACCATCAAGGGAGAAGAGCACAAGTGGAATGTGAGACCTTATCTAGGGAAGCAGTGACACCAGAGATGGAGGCAAATATGGGGACATGGAGAGAGGGAGCAGCTGAGGACTCTAGATTCATGGGAAGAGAGAGACTAAGAGCTGGCAGCCAGAAGGCAGACTTTTAGAATGTGTCCTTTGGTGGTGTAAATTATTGTATATGCCTGAGTGTTTAAAAAAGAAAAAAAAAAAAAGAGCTAAAATGAATAAAGAGAAATACTGTTTACTGATGGTACATGGAGGGGATTATAATCAATGTAATGAAACAAGGTGCATGATTTGCTAAATGTAAAACTGATGATCTGTCCTGTAAACTTTCACTCAATCCACAAAACCTTAAAAATAATAAAATGAGAAACACTATATTTATGTGTATGTACGTATGTACACATATGCATTTTTAACAGAACATGGCTATAGTAGTTGTTCTCCAATTCCTAAGTGAAGAAAAAACATGCTAGGTTTTATCCTCAGACACTCTTGAGACTTTCTTACAGTCATTTCTAAAATTTAATGTTTAATTAGTTCAAACGAGGAAAAGAAAACTCGCACAGAACTAAAAAAACTCACATAGAATTTAGAAATAAGAGTAATTAAAATAATAATAATAATAAACACAGGTATCACTCTGGTGCCAGGCACTAAGTGTATAAACTAAGTTAGTTTTCATTCAATCTCATGAGGCTAACTATGAAGAACAGGAACAAGGTCTTAAGAGTATGTAGCAAAGCCAGAATTCTAGCTAGGCAGTGGGACCTTGGTGGTTGTGGTGGTGATGTGCCATAGAGTTGGTTCCAACTCATAGCAACACTGTATAGGGTTTCTGATACTATAAATCTTTACGGGAGCAGAAAGCCTAATCTTTTTCCCACAGAACAGCTGGTAGTTTCGAACTGCTGACCTTGAGGTTAGCAGCTTGACTTGTAACCACTACACTACTAGTAACTACTACACTACTAGAGCTCCTTGGAGGTCTCTAAATGCTTCATTCAGAGTTTATGCTCAATTTCTCAACTAAAGGGTGATGGTTTTCAGTCACCCAGCAGTACAGTGCTTCATCGACTTGTTGAAACATTTCAATTAGTATTCTGCCAATTCCTGGACCCTTGCTTTTGGCCCATGCCTTCAGTGAAGCTTGGCCTTCTTTCCTCAGCACCTTTAGTTCTTGATCATATGTTACCTCTAGAAGTGGTTGAACTTCTACCAATTCTTTTTGGTATAGTGACTTTACTTTCATCTTCTTTTGATACTTCAGGCACTGTTCAGGTCAGAATCATCTCTAATTTAGATTACTACTACTGTGGTCTGTTCTTCCCATTTATATTCTCTTTTGCTGGTAGGAATAGTCCCCTACTCCTCCCCAACTGCAACGATTTATCTTAGATTAGTGATCACTTCCACTAGGAAGCCTTTCTTGCCTCCAGGAATGGATGGAATACCAACTGAAATGTTCAACAAACTGATGCAGCATTGGAAGCACTCACTAATCAATGCCAAGAAATTTGGAAGGCAGCTACCTGACCAACTGACTGGAGAAGATCCATATTTGTGTCTATTTCAAAGAAAGGTGACATAATAGAATTTGGAAATTATTGAACAGTATCATTAATATCACATGCAATTTGCTGAAGAGAATTAAAAAACAGTTGCAACACTGTATCAACAGATGTTGTTGTTGTTGTTAAGTGTCGTCGAGTCGGTTCCGACCCATAGCGACCCTGTACAGGGTTTCCGAGGGTGTAAATCCTTACGGAAGTAGAAAGCCTCATCTTTCTCCCGCAGAACGCCTGGTAGTTTCGAACCGCTGACCTTAAGGTTCGCAGCCCGATTCGTAACCACTATGCTATCAGAGCTCCTTGGATTCAGAAGAGGATGTGGAATGAGAGGCATCCAAAAGCAGAGAATACCAGAAAGATGTTTACCTTTGCTTTATTGGCTATGCAAAGGGATTCAACTGTTTGAATTAAAATAATCTAAGGATAACACTGCAAACAGTGGGAATTCCATAATACTTAACTACGCTCATGTGGAAACTGTACATAGACCAAGAGGCAGTCCCTAGAAATGAACAAGGAGAAACATGAACATCAAGCTTTTATTCTTTCACCATGCTATTGAATCTTTAGCTGAGCAAATAATCTGAGAAGCTGGACTATAAAGAAGAATGTGGAATCAGGAATGGAGAAAAGTTTGTTAAACACTTGTGACATATAGATGACACACCTTGCTTGCTGAAAGCAAAGAAGACTTGAAGCACTTATTAATGAAAATAAAAGACTAAAGCATTCAATGTGGATTACATCTCAATGTAAAGAAAACAAAACTCCACATCAATAAATATCTTAAATAAATGGAAAAAAGACTGATGTCAAGGATTTCACTTTACTTGGATCCACAATCAGTGCTCATGAAAGCTGCAGTTAAGAACTCAAATGAAATATTGCACTGGTCAACTTTGCTGCAAATAGCCTCTTGAAAGTGTTAAAGAGAACTTTGTGAAATAAGGTATGCCTGACACAAGCCATGGTGTTTTCAGTTACCTCATATAAGCATGAGAAAGCTAGGCAATGAATAAGGAAGACCAGAGACAAATTGATACATTTGAATTATGGTCTTGGTGTAGAATATTGAACATATCACACAGAATGAACCAATCTGTGTTGGAAGAAGTAAGGCCAGAATGCTCTTTGGAACAAGGATGTTATCAGGAGGATATGGTTTATACACTTTGGACATGTTATCAGGAGGAACCAATCCCTGGAGAAGGACATGATGCTTGGTAAAGTAGAGGACCAGAGAAAAAGAGGAAGACCCTCAACATGATTAATTAATACAGTGGCTGCAAAAAAGGGTTCAAACATACAAATGACTGTGAAGATGGGGCAGGACCAGGCAGTGATTTGTTCTGTTGTATGTAGTGTTGTTATGAGTTGGAACCAACTGGATGGAACCTAACAATAAGAACACAGACATAATTTTTAACTTCAGTAAGCATAACCTCAATCACTTTAGTATTTCTTTAAAATAAATACACTTTAAAAATTGTTAGAAACTTGCTATTGCCAGAAAAAAAATTGTAATGTTATACATTCTACTACATCATGCATTTTTTAAAGTAATACATAATAAACCTATGGGAAAGGATGTACACAAAATAACTGTTACTCTTTAATTTATTCTATGTATGAAATTACAGACAATTTTAGAATATCTTTATGTTTATCAGGTTAATGCCAATGGATGCATTTATGAATCTCATTATTAAAATGCTATATTGTTTTTAATATGACAATGTACGTTAAAAACCACCTTTTAAGAAACAAACTTTAGTATGTTCTTGGTCTATACTAAAATGGTCTGCACTAACAAATACACTATTTAATATTTTTATAAGATCAATTTAAAAGGAAACCAAAGCAAACCCACTGCCACCGAGTTGATTCTGACTCAAGTGATCCTACAGGACAGGGTAAAAACATCCTATTGGGTTTCCAAGGCTGTATTATTTACTGAACCAGAGGACCACATCTTTCTTGGTTAGAAGCAAAGTGCTCTAACCACTGCATCACTAGGATGCCTAACTGAAAAGGAGATGGCTTTTATTATGCGTCTGCAAAGCCAATTTCTGATAGTTTTAAATAATCAAACTAAGTCTAAAAGGCATCTTTAAAATAGTATCTAAATCAAATTTAGTTTATTTCTTTACTTTCTCACTAAAACCCAGGATTCATTAAGAATACAGGATACTTACATAAAAGCATAGTCATTGCGTACATTAATTAATATATGCCAAAGCAATTAGCCACTAGCAGGGCATGTTGTGATGCTTTAGGGTCTAAAGTTTTATATAAAACATCTATGTGACATATGACCTCCTCTTTACTTATAAAGATTTATAGCCTTGGAAACCCTATGCAGGGTTTCTATGAGTCAAAACGGATTCAGTGGCACACTACCACCACCGATAGGCAAGTAGAGGGCATGGAGAATAAACACTAGACCCAGATTCTGGAGGCAAGCAAGGGTTTCTAGTGAAAATGATAGCTCATGGACTCCTATTTAGGAGGTTGTTGTTGTTAAGTGCCGCCAAGTCAGTTCCAACTCATAGCAACCTTGTTAGGGTTTTTGAGGAGCAGCTCGTGACTTTGAACTGCCAACCTTGAGGCTCAAATCTACCTTGCAGTCCAGTGTATTAACCTGCAGCACCACATCAGTAGGCTCTACAAAACTCAGTATGTTTTTTTCCCCTAAATGATACAGATGGGGGTGGGGTTAAAAGAGAGGGAATTAGGAATCAAATGTGAAGTATAGGTATCTGGTTTGGCCAACTAAAGAACAGACTGAACCATTTACTGGGATAGAACAGAGTGGGTACAATCAATCTTGGGGTAGAAAGCAAGGTGAAAACTATGAGTTCAGCTTAAGGCACATTGATTTTGAAACATTTTTAAATATCTACTAGGCTATTAGATATCTGTTGTTGTTGCTAAGTACCACAGAGTCAGTTCTGACTCCTAGCGACCTTGTACAGGGTTTCCAAGGAGTGGCTGATAGGCTTGAACCGACAGCAATGTGGTTCAAACTGACTTTGCAGGCTAGTGCATCACCCCACAGTACCACACCAGGACTCTGCCATTAGACATACAAAGTCAATAGTTAGAGATCTGGGATGGATATAAACACTTGAAATGAACACGAATAGAACCCAAATTAACATAATCCTGCTTCTAAGGAGCATTCTGGCTGTATTTCTTCCAACACAGATTTGTTTGTTCTTCTGTCAGTCCACAGTACTCTTAATATTCTTCTCCAAAACTATAACTCAAATGCCATCAATTCTTATAAGGTCTTCCTTATTGACTGAAACATATAGTCTTAGTGACAGAAATGATGCTGGAGATCACATGAAAGAATTTTGCAACACCGATGACTTCTTCATTGTAAATACTTTTTTAAAAACAACATAGAGAACTAAGATACACATGAACCTCAATAGATGGAATACACAGAAATCAAACTGATTACATTTTAGGAAGAGATCATGGAAAAACTCCATATCATCAGTTAAAACAAGACCAGGGGTACA